>NW_027397072.1:7893571-7924113 GCF_003265705.2 Callorhinus ursinus | reverse complement strand
GCAGGGGTGGAGTGGGGGGGATGCCCTCAGGGCTGGCTGCAAGGTGTGGGCTACCAGGCCTCCAGAAGAGGGTCCTTCTCATGCACTGGCTGAATGAACACACCACCCAGCAGAGGCTGGGATGGAAGGCAGATACAAAGGCCACTCGTGCCCCTTCCCAGAGCAGTGGTCCCCAGCTAGCGCGATGTCAGGATTGCCAGGGAGCCTCAAACATGCCGAGGCCCAAGCCCCTCCCCCAGCTACCCAGCTTTCATCTGGGCATGTCCCTCAACTTTGGTCAGCTAGTTGCAAGAACCAGGAGCAACAGGGGAGATGCAGGAGAGAAAGTAACTGTGGGAGCTGGTCTGGAGTTCAAACCCAGCTTCTTGCCAGCTATGCGACTTCAGACCCCTACCTTGACCCCCCTGAGCCTCCTCAAATATAATAAGTGTACCTCCCAGAAGTAGGTGGGGATCAGGGATAAGATACATGACTATTCAGTTTGGCATGGCTACCTAGGAATGTGACGAAGGGGGGCTGTCATCACTGCCTACCCCCCCCACCCCAGCTGCATTGATCCTTGCGAGTCGACTGGGCTCCAGGACCACCTGCCACATCTGGGGATTCAAGTGTGAGCCGGGGGGATGGGGGAGAAGCTGGCCGTGTCGACAAGGGTTGCCTTGGATCCACGGTCCCAGCTTCCATGAGACTATTCTGGGTCCAATTCAGAATGCCTGGCTCCTGGCTCAACGGGCTTTGTCCCAAAGATGTAATTTCTATTTTGATTCCATGCGACATTTAATGAAATGACTTTCAGACACCACGCAGCATGTCTGAGTTATGAAAGCACAGCTTTTGGATTCCCCAACACGACACCATCACGGGCCCCTCTCGTTGCTTCAGGGGCTGCTCCACGGTTCCTGAAGGGGGTACGCTGAGCCTCCGGATTCGAGGCGCTGCGCACAGCCCCAGGGCCCAAGGCCCGCCCCGATGGAAGCTGCCCCGTCCGCCCCAGGCCTGGCACTGCCACCCCCGCAGTTTCCCAGCTGGGCAGAGACAGCAGCCTCTGCCCGGGCTTCCTCCCTCCAACCCAGCGCTGTTCAAACTGCAGATCAGAAACGTTCAGGGGGATGGGAAATCAATGCAGAGGGTTGCAAACAGTATTTTTAGAAAAACAAATGAAACAGAATAGAATAGAAAACACTGGAATGCATTGCACATGGCTGGAGTGACTGCGTCCTGGCATCCTGGGAGGCTGTACACGGGTCTTTGTAAAATAAAAGACTTGACAGAATGCAGCTCCAATCCACTCCCTCCAGCCTCTTGGAAGTGCACATCTGATCTGCTTACTCCTCCACTAAAACTCACTGCAGGCTCAGGGACAGAGTTCAAATCCCTCAGTGTGACACTGAAAGCCCCCAAGACCTGGATCCTGTCCACCCTCACCCCCCCACACACACCCAGGAGAGAGCAGGGCCAGGCGGGCCCCCTCGGAGCTCAGCTGACTGAGAGGACCGGACAGGCTGACCTAGTGAGCCGAGTGTGACGTCACTGGGGCCGTCTCCTGGGTGATCCCACGCCACACGCCACCTGCTGACCTCCTCTGGGCCGGGATGACTTCCTAGATTCTAGAGAAGCTAAGGTATAAATATACCTTCTGTTCAAAAGGAAGCAGAAGCCCTACAATTTCTCAACAACTTGGCTATTAAAAATAGGAATTCCACCTACGTGCTGGAAGAGTTTGTCGGGGATCACTGAAGGGCCAGAGTCATGAGGTCACTCACATGTTTGGGGCCGAGGAAGCCGCCGGCCTCAAAAGCTAAACGCTGCAAGAAGGCAGGCAGCTGTGTGCAGCTGGAGCCCCAGCTCCAAGGCCCCTGAATCTCTAGAAGCACAGCAAGGCCAAATGGCACGCAGCCAGCATCCCCATAAAACTCACTTCCCACCACACCACGGAAACATCTGGACAAGCACAGGTACCAGAGAAAATTGAAAAAGGAATAAACTGTGCATTAGCAAGTAGACACAAGACCTCGTCTTGGACCTTGGGAGCACCCAAGGAGATGCCTGGCTTCTCTGAGTCCTCGGAAAGGAGCACAGCCCGGCCCAGAGCCAGGGACACGGGCAGAAGGAAGAGCCAGTATGCCCTGAGGATTCCGCCTTTGGTTGAGGTTCGAGGCCTGGAAGGCCTGCAGCTCAGGGTTATGGGACAGTCTCCAGAAGGCTCTGTGAAGGAGCGGACAGGATGGTCAGTTAGCATCTGCAACCACTCCCAGGTTAGCCAGGCGGCCAGGGGAGAGGAGAAGCTGGGAAGTGAGCCCCATGGTACCAACCACCCCCTCACGGGCCAGAGGCTCCAAAGCATCATCTCTCTTTTTTTTTTTTTTAAGATTTTATTTATTTTTGAGAGAGAGAGAGAGAGGGAGGGAGGAGCACAAGCAGGAGGGGGTGCGAGGGGCAGAGGGAGAAGCAGGCTCCCGGCTGAGCAGGCAGCCCAACACGGGGCTCGATCCCAGGACCCCGGGATCAGGACCTGAGCTGAAGGCAGATGCTTAACCGACTGAGCCCTCCAGGCGCCCCAAGCATTCTCTCTTTTAATCCCCACTGTCATGACCCTCCTGCTACAGAGCGCAACTTCTCACGGGGTGGTCACTCACTTGCTCCCGCATCCACTCATTCATTCGATAAACATTTATGAAGAGAATCCAAAGTTCTGTGCCCATGTCGGGGGCTGGCCAAACATCCTGTGGGGACAGCAGACCCCGTCCCCGGCCTCAGGGGGCTCACAACCTGGGGGTTGGGGGGGACGGTCAGCAAAGTGGCAGACTGGTCCCGTTCTGCACGGCAGACTCAGAGCAGGTACTGCTGCGGGCCAGGGGAGCACAGAGCGCACCCCTAACCCAGCCTGCTAGGGCGGCGGCGGGTGGGGGGGGGCAGGTAAACTGGTCTCCAGGCTGGCACCCGAAGTGTGTCAGGTGGACAGGCAGCAAGGTCCAGGCATGGTAGGGAGCCGCAGGAACAGTGTGTCTGCAGCCCTGAGGCTCAGGGAGGGTCCGCGTGCGGTCAAGGTGAAGCCAGCGGGGTGCCTGGGCTGGGGCAGATGAGGGCTTCATCTTGAGGAGTAAGGGGGGCGTCCTGAGGGCTCTAGCAACACAGTGGCACCACCTGATTTGCTTTCTGAAAGATCATTCTGGACACTGTGTGGATAAGGGACTAGAGGAAGACAGAGTGGGAGTGGGCAGCCTGCCCCTGAGTGTGGCCGTAACCCAGGCAAGGTGGCCCTGGGATCTGCAGGGGGATGGGGCTGCACTGGAGCACCATCTGGGAGTGGATCGGCAGGGGGCACTGGGGGGCGGTGAGGGCGAAGGGAGGGTGCGAGGCTCCCCCTCCTGACCACACGTGGAATAGCAGAGCCCACACATGAATCTCTGACCTAGCTCCTAGAGGCCGGGGTGCCATTGGCCCAACAGACGACCAGCATATCTGGGGTGCAGTTTGGGGCAGTGTTGGTGGGGCGCCCAAGTGGAGATGTCCAGTTGAATGTTCGGTCTGCAACTCAAAACCTACACTGGGGAGAGCTGCAATTCCACAGACCGGTGTGAAGAGGCCCCAGGGGAAAACCCTGCAGAGCAGAGGAGTGGGGAGCGGGGCGTGGCAGAGGGTGAAGACTGGGAAGGAGACACCCGGAGGAGTAGGTATGGGATCCCCGAGCCAGGGACCCCAGTGAGAACTGAAGGGGAGCCACAGACACAGGGGGCAGCACAATGGACATAAAGGTTCAGAGCCACTCTGGAACCAGCCTGCCCCGCTGCCCAGGCTCAAGTACCAGTTCCTCCCCTTGACTGGCTGTGTGACCTTGGGCAAGCGCTCAACCTCTCTGTGCCTTTGGTCCCTCAACTGTGAAGGGATATTGTAAGGGGTGAATGAGTCACTACATGAAAAGGCGAGCACTACATAAATGCTGGGGGAAAGAAAGCAAAGGTCTCAGGCTCTCAGAGACGCAGGGTAGTGGTGAGATGGGGAGGAAGCCACACGGCGGGAACTAAGGCGTGAAGGGACCCGGGTAGGTGGCAATAGCTGCAGAGATGAAACAGTTTGGGGAAAGGGTGTCACCTCCCAAGGAGGCAACACAGGAAGGAGAGAGAAGCCCAGATGTAGTGTCTGGGAAACCCTCCAAGGGGCCGCACCCCTGCGCCCCCCACCCCTGCCTGGTATGCTGGCAGGGCTGGCTGACTGGTTGCAAATGTCAACCCTACCCGCCCTTCTCCCTCGTCCTCTCCCCCAAATAAAACCGCTCAGGCCCAAACTGAGCTCATCCTTCCAGGACCCTTGGAGCCTCTGACTCCTCTCTCACACACAGGCAACCCCTGATTCGATCCCACCAGCTGTCTTTCCAGCGCAGGCAGAACTTGGCCTGCTTGCCACCTCCACTCCTGCCCCTCACTACCCTGGCAAGTCTCCACCACCTCTCACCTGGACAGCTGTGACAGCCTCCAAGCAAGGCTCCGGCTTCCACTGGTACATGCCAACTGATACCGGACCTACAGAAACAAGAATGCACCTTTGAAAAGGTAAGGCGGATCCCAAACTTCCCATGCTTCTCATTCCACTCAGAATGAAATCCCAACCTGGGCCTACAAGGCCCCACAAGACCCACTGTGCACACACACTCCCCCCTCCGCCCACTGATCCAACCCCAACCCCATCCCTCACTCTGCTCTCACCACACAAAAACAAAAATGTCCCTGCCGCAGGGCCTTTGCACTTGCAATGTCAATGCCTAAAACAAGCTTTCCTCTACTAACCATGTGGTTTGTCCGCCACTTCCTCCTCTAGTTCCTCAGAGCTCTTCCTCGACTACCCACATGAAAAAGCATGAGCCCGTGGCCTGCCGCCTCCTTCCTACTTCCATTTCCTTCCCCTGACTTACCACACATCAGTTAGTTAGCTGGTTTCCCATGTCCCCCGTCAGTGCACAATCTCCACAAGAGCCTGGGCTTCATCTGCTTTGTGCTTCGTTGTCTCCTTGGCCCCTGAGCAAAGCAGACATATAGTAGGGTGCTCAGTAAACACAAATTAATGGCCTTTCAACCCCACACCTCACCCCTCCTCCCGACTGTTTTCTGTCTTGTGTGCACTACTGTTTCTGGCCCTGGAACAGCACTCCCCCCCCCCACCCCTCCTTCTTTCCTTCCCAACAAGAACAGGTAGGGGTCCTTCCCCTGCTCTCTACCCCCTCCCTCCCTAGACCTAATCACACCCTCATCTGTGTGATCTTGGGACACAGGACCCTTAATCACATGCTCTCTTGACTCCAAGACCAGGCATCAGACACCAGGCCCCCTTCATTCAGACACAAGCAGAAACCATCTATACTCTGAGAGCTGAGGCCTCTGTGGCATAACCAGGAATGCAAAAGAAGATGGATCCTGCCCACGGGGGTTGACAGTTTCCCCGGGGAGGCCACAAGAATAGAAGGGCCGTCATCCCAGCACAGCCTCACACCTGAGGTCCTGGCTTTGCCACCTGCACACTTAAGCCCTGGGCCCAGGAGAATGTCTCATAAGCAGCGGAGCGGGACTTAGCTGGGTCCTCTGGGCTCCAAAGCCCAGGGTTTTCTGAACTGAAAGGGGCTTCATTTTTTTTTTTTTTTTTGAAAGGGGCTTCAGATCTGGCCCCCTGGCTGGCCATTTTGGACGGAAGCAACTGGCTCCTGGTTTCCGATGAGATCCTCAGCCTCCCAGGCACCATCCAGAGGTGATTGCAGAGGAGTGGGCGCACACGTGAATCACCAGCACGGCCTTGCGCGGGGCCGTGACGTCTCTGTGACTCAGCCTGCACGCTGCAGGGCACTTCTGGGGACAGCTGCAGGGCTGGCCCAACCCTCCAGGCACTGGGGGGGGGGCAGGGCGGGAGGGCACCTGCCATCTGCCCGGGGAGCCGCTGCCTGAGTTTCCACAACCGCTCTTCAATATTTATTACAGGAAAATTAAAACAGAAAAACAGAACAGAAAGAAAAACTGCTCACTCCCACCTCCCTAAGACAACTGTTTTCATTTCTCCATTTGCGATACCTCCTGTTTTTATCCATATGTACACATATTTTTATGTCATTGTAACCACGGTACACATAGAATTTATGTTCTGCTATTTTCATTGTCTGGTATTCTGTAAGCTGCTCTCCATGTGGCTGCATGACCTTCATTTATTTACCGTTTATAATTGACAGGTTAGCACGCCCTTTAGAGATAGGACATAATTCGCACACCCATTCCCCTTTTGCTCAGCATTCAGATTACTTCCAGCTCTAACTCTAACTGGAGATGGAAGGCTGAGTCCCCTTTTAAAGATTTCAAAATGAATGGGATGATGCAGCCATTTGGCGAGCATTGGTGGAGAACCTTCCACCTGCAAAGGGCAAATTGAGAGCAAGTCACAGTGCCTCGCATGCACACTCCACACAGAGGCACAGATACGAACCCACTGACAGCCAGTGGTCCGCTCACCACCTGTCCCTGCCCCCACGCCCGGTTCCTAGCCCTTCCATGGCTCCCCATGGCTGCCAGGTCAAGTAGAGGCTCTTCAGCATGGCACCCCAGGTCCTGCCCAACCACTCATTACAATTCTCTTTGATTCCCACCAGATGACTTCTACACCAATGTCCCCCATCCCCAGATACGGGGTGCCCTCTCTTGCCTCAGGGCTTTGCAAACCCAGGTCACCCCTATTCCCGCACATCTGACTCACCCTCCACGGTGCCACTTGGCATCCCCTGGTCTGTGAAACCTTTCCTGCCTCCCCAGGGCCTGGCATCCTCCTCTGTACCCCACAGGGCCCAGGCTGACCATCTGAGCCCTTAGTGCCCTGCACCAGTGGTGTGTTTGTAAATGTTTAATAACCAGCTCTCCAGAAAGGGACGCTGAATTGTAGCACTTACTAATTCCCATGGTGTAAATACTCCCACCAAAGCTGATTCCGAACCACCAAATGCTCAGCAATACACTGTTCTATAGTTATTTCTACCATATGTTCTATAGTTATTTCTACCATAGAGACATGAGAGGCATGAACAGCCTCAGCAGCACTAATGTGTGGGGAGATAGGGTTTGAGTATTTCCCATATTTCTCTTTCATATAATTTATTTAATTTTAGGCTTACATAATTTACTTTTTAATAATGGCTGTATTTAATAACCAGCGCAGTGTTAGAGCTGAATTGTGTCCCCCTAAAATTCACACGCTGAAGTCCCAACCCCCAATGCCTCAGAATGTGACTGGTTTGGGGATAAGGTGTTTAAGGAGGTAATTGAATTAAAGTAATCATAAGGGTGGGCCCTGATCCAATCTGACCGGTATCCTTGTAAGAGGCGATAAGGACAGAAAGACAGAGGGGCGACCGTGTGAGGACACAGGGGACGGCCGTCTGCAAGCCACGCAGAGAGGCCTCGGGAGAAACCAACCCTGCCCACAGCTTGATCTCAGATTTCCAGCCTCCAGAACCGTAAGGAAATAAATTTCTGTTGTTCAAGCTGCCCAGTCTGTGGTAGTTCCTCACGGCAATCCTAGTAAGTTAATATGCTCCCAAAATTCCTATAAATTTAGGAATTTGTTCTCCTGCCCGTGCTTCCTGGCTCCTGCCCGTTATTGACCATCTACCACTTTCCCTTTTCCTGACTTGACTGTGGACCCTCAAGAGCAAGGTCAAGTCTCGGAACTTCTGGGTGGCTCAGTCGGTGAAACATCTGCCTTCGGCTCAGGTCATGATCCCAGGGTCCTGGGATCGAGCCCCGCATCGGTCTCCCTGCTCAGTGGGGAGCCTGCTTCTCCCTCTGCCTCTGCCCCTCCCCACTGCTCTCATGCTCGCTCTCTCTCAAAAAATAAATAAATAAAATTAAAATCTTAAAAAAAAATAAAAAGAGCAAGGTCACATCTCACTCATTAGTCACCTAGTGCCTTCTGGAAAGATCCAAATAGAAAATATTTCAGCTCTACCTAAATACGGCCAGTCGCCACATTTCTACTCTGCCACGTCAGCGTGAAAGCTGCCGGGACGGTACACACATGAGTGTGCTGTGTCCCAGGGAGACCATCTGTGAGTGCTGAAACGTGGGTTCATGTCATTGAGACATGTCACGAAATATTCTGTTGATACATCTTTAAAAATTCTTAGCTCAGAGTCCGTACGAAAACAGGATGTGGACCAGATGTGGCTCCTGGGCCTAGTTTTTTGAGCCACGACCTTCAGTGTAGCCCCTGCAGCCCCCACCCCCAGCACAGGGCCAGGCACAGGAGGAGAGAGGCGAAGTCAATGCTTGATGATCCAGGGATGAAGAAACGAAGGTCAGCCAGCCAGCTCACAGGCTCTCCAATTCAGCTAGCAAAGACCACTTCCAGGCAATGTCATGAATTTTTCTTTAATGCAGAATTTGTTCTAATATGCAAGGGAAAAAAAGAGCTTTCTGAAACATAAATCTCTCCCTGCAAGGTAGACCCATCACCTCTTTGTTGCCTCTAATCTTCTAAGTGATCTCTCAGAAATAAACATCTAGCACTTCTTCCATTAATAATTTCTATTTAATGAGCATCTCAAAAATGTGCCAAATCAAACCTATGAGGACAGAACGTCTGATCAGTGGTTACCAGGGGCTGGGAGGGGGAGGGAGAACGGGGAGGACAGCTGATACGTGCAGGGTCTCTTTCTGAAGGTAGAAAAGTGTTCTGAGGTTGACTGTGGTGGTGCTTACACAACTCTGTGAATACATAAGAGCCAGTGAAATGTGCACTCTGAATGGGTGAATTGGATGGTCTGTAATTATATCTCAACAAAGCTGTTGAAAAAGATACACCAGGCGTTAGTCACCTGATTCTCACAATGACAATTTTTTAAAAATATTTTACCTTTTCATCTCTGCACCCAATGTAGGGCTCGAACCCACAACCCCGAGATCATGTGTGGCAAACTCTACCGACTAAGCCAGCCAGCGCCCCTCACAGTGACAGTTTCTAAGCTGTCCTGTCCCTGCACCGATAGAAACAAACAGGCCCACTGTGGTGTGGAGATACAGCTCAGCGACTGAAACTCAGATCAGCCCAAGGGAGGCCAGGCCAGCCTCAGGCAGGCACTTGTTTGCACACCTTCCAAAGCAAACGTGTCCTGGACCCCTGCAGGGGTGGCGCCCCCCCCCCCAAGTGGAGGGGAGGCACAGTGCACCACACACAGGCAGCTAGTTCCCAAGCTCTTTCTGGACACAGCTGGAACCTTCCTGTTTTCCATCTTCAAGTTCAGTCATTGCTCCCCACCTCGTTACTAAGCCCGAGAATCCAAGTAGCTGTGTGATGCATGACCCCTCCTCAGCCTTCACAGGGCAGTGCAGCCTCCGAAGGCCCACGGCCTCATCTGGGAGTCGCAGGCAGAAGCAGGTTGGGAGTGGCTCCCTGGGTCCAAAGCCTGGGCCAGTGACGACTGGGGAGACTCCTGCCCAGATGGGCCACCTGGCCTCGGGGACAGTGGCGAGGCAGAGCTGGACAAGGGGAGCGAGGACACGATGCCCTGCTGAGCAGAAGCAGTCTCCTCGGGACCAGAGTGGAGGCCTAGGGTGCCTGTTCTCTCATAAAGGGCTGTGGGTAGTAACAAGAACATGGCCGTGGGGCCAGGACGCCTGAGTTCCAGTCCTGGCTGGCCACTGTGTTTCTACCTGCGGTCCTCAGCAAGGCCCAGGGCCTCCCGGAGCCTCTGGGACGCATCTGTGAAATGGGGCTAATCATTCACGCTCCCCCCACCCCACCCCTCCGAGTGGTGGTGGATCCAATGAACTCAGGGCTGTGGGTTCTGTTCGGGTCTGACTTGGTTGCATGTGGCACAAATGTCCTGATTCTATTAGGACTTTATTGGCTTACTTAAGTGAAAAGTCGGGGGAGTAGAATTCAGGCATGGCTGGATTCAGGCAATGAACAAGGTCACAAAGACCCCGTCTTTTCTGAAGACCCGCAGATCAGCTCTCCTGTCCTGACTGTGGGCTCCTCTTGACAGACACGGCAGCCCCATCCCCTCTGCACCCCGTGGCATCTGGAACAGCAGGGGCTGTGGCCAGGGGGCTTTGGACAGAGGGCAAAAGAGGTCAGTCGGTGGGTGGCCTCTGAAGGAAAAACAAGGCTTTCCAAGGCCCTACCCACTCCTGAAGCAACTAGTCAATGCCAGGAGAGACAACAGCTCCCCTCCCACCATCTCCACCCAATTCAGAGTGCAGAATGGAAGGCCTTCTCTGGGGTGCCTGGGTGGCTCATCGGTTAAGCGTCCAACTCTTGGTTTCGGCTCAGGTCATCTCAGGGTCGTGAGACTGAGCCCTGTTTCAGACTCCGCACTCAGTGGGGAGTCTGCTTCAAGATTCTCTCCTTCTGCCCCTTTCTCTCACTCACACTCTCTCTCTCAAATACATCTTAAAAACAAGAGAGAGAGAAAAGGCCTTCTCTGGGTCACAGGCAGCCTTGGTCCCGCTCCTATAAACTCTCAGGTCAGGCCACACCTCACAAGGCTCAGCCCGCCCCAAACTGGCCTGACATCCCCACTCGGCAAGTCTTGCCACCTGCCACCACCCAGGCCCCAAGCCCTTGCCTTGTTCATCCCGTTAGTTCATCCCTTTTAGTGTGGCCAAATGGTGTCCCTCGCAGCGTTCTCATGTTGTCAACAGCCAATAGGTTACACCTGCCCAGCCCACACTGGGCCCCAAAACCCCCCACCCTGGACACAGGAGGACCAGGCACCTTCTCATGTCTGGTACGAACTCGAAGGAGACAGAAGTTAAAGGCTGGGCTCCAGGTTTGAGCTGCCAACCAACTGCGTATAGACTCAGAGGACTCTTTGAATTTGGCATAAAAGCAAACAGGGACAATGCAAAGCACTAGGAAGGATAAAAAACAGACTGTGACTAAAGAGGATTAGATTAGAACCACAAGACAATCCTCCTTTGGCCACCATGTCCAGCCGCCATCAGACCCTGGGAGGTAAGATAAGGCAATGCCCAAAGACCCTGCAGACAGAGAAGCCATGCGGTCAAGTACAAAGTTACAACTGCTTCTCCCCAGATCATCCCTCAGGTCCGAACTTCCATTTCCAGTAAGCTTTTTTGCCTTAAAGTCCTTTTTCCTTTTAAGTGTCACCCACCCAGGGCTTTCCCCATCCTTCCCACCCTTTCGCATTGTTAACTTTCAGAAATAGCTTCTAGCTAGAATTCTTCTCATCGAATCTTAAGCTTCTGTGATTTAACTGGTTTGTCTACCCGCATTTATTGGGCTTATTGATCTTATCAGGATTTCCATTTACCACTCTCTGCTTTTTCTCGTCTTTTCTATTAGACCGATCACCTGTTCAATACCCCTTCTCTGCCACTTTGAAAGTGACACACTCGCGTGTTCTTGTAAGCAGGACTGTAGACTTTTCACAGATCTGGTGAACCCGCTAGCCCGCTCTTATTTACAGCAGGAGGACCTGCCCCCACTGTCTCCCTGCTACGTTGTCCAGTATTCTGGGTCCACTTGATTTTTTTAAGATTTTGTTTATTTGACAGAGAGAGACACAGCGAGAGAGGGAACACAAGCAGGGGGAGTGGGAGAGGGAGAAGCAGGCTTCCTGCAGAGCGGGGAGCCCAATGTGGGGCTCGATCCCAGGACCCCGGGATCATGACCTGAGCTGAAGGCAGACGCTTAACGCCTGAGCCACCCAGGCGCCCCTGGGTCCACTTGATTTTATCCATGATTAGATTCACTACAAGGCTACCCATTTCTTTGCCTACTACCCTCCTTTTGGTTCAATTTTCTCCTTAAAGTGTATTCTTTAGTCCTTCTTTTGAAGAGGGGGTAGGAATGAACTTTGAAGCCTTACTTCTGATTAAGTTGATTTTCTCAGCATCTCAAGATTTGCTTCCATAACCTTTTGGCTTCGACTGTAGTGCTGTTGAGAATTTCTGCCTAAAAATTACTCCTTTATAGATCTACCATTCCTGTAAACTTGAATGACCTTTGTCCGTATGCTCTGCAGATTCACTACAAATGAGCCTAGGTATGGATTTATTTTCATTTATCTGACTTGGGATTCCTTGCACTTTCTGACTTAAGTCACTTCTAAAACATTGTCAGTCATTATCTCTTTAAACATTAGCATCCAGTCCCTCATGGTAATAAGACGTCCTTTAAAAATAACATGCACCCCCTTCCATCCTCCACGTCTCTCCCCCATCTACTGGATAATTCCATCAGGTCCCTTCCCATCAACAATTCACCCTCAGTTGTGTCTCCTCCTTCTAAGCATCTTTTTCTTAAGTTCCAAAACCTTTAATTCCAGTAGTTTTATTATAGTCCTAGAAATTGTTGGAAGTTTTTAAAAAAATCTGCCCACTTCTTTAGAGTACACTGTTCTTAGGGTTTTCATTTTTTTCCTTCTGATCCCATTGTATCATCTATCATCGTAACAGGAAGTTCTTGGAGTTTTAAAGAAATCTTTATTTGTAGAGTGTGTGCGCAGGGAGAGGGGCAGTGGAAGAGAATCCCAAGCAGACTCCCCACAGAGCCGGCTGAGGGGCTTTATCTCAGGACCCCAGAGATCACGACCAGAGCCGAAATCAAGAGTCGGAGCCTTAACCGACTGAGCCACTCAGGCGCTCCAGTTCTTGGATTTTTTTTAAACTTTTGTCTTCTTTTCTTAAAGATTCTATTTATTCATTCGACAGAGAGAGACACAGCTAGAGAGGGAAGACAAGCAGGGGGAGCGGGAGAGGGAGAAGCAGGCCTCCTGCCAAGCAGGAGCCTGACGCGGGGCTCGATCCCAGGACCCCAGGACCATGACCCGAGCCGAAGGCAGACGCCCAACGACTGAGCCACCCAATTGGATTTTTATACCCATTATTCCTACATCCATGTGGTTTCCTCCAGTGTTTCATAATTTGTAAACGTGAACGCCATCTTGGAGAATCACATGCACCCAGGTTGGGGTTATGTATGTCTCTAGCCGACAAACTTGTGAGAGGTGCAGGCCTAGGGTTTTGATTTTTGGAGCCTAGGAAGATGAACAAGCTTATCCTTCCCACCTGGCCAGTGGGATTATTTCCTAGTCCCATCTCACTGGGGGTCCTGGCTTGATAGCAGGTTCAGGTTCTAGCTCCTCCCCTAGTGCAGGTCAATCCCTCCCCTCCAGATCCAAGAGGTATTTGGTCCCTCAACCCCCAATTTCTCGAAGAGATGAATAACCAACCCCCAGGGCTGCAATGAGCCCAAGCTTTCCCAGTCCCTGTCTTTGTTCCCAGCATCTGAAAATTCCTCTTTCTTAGGAAATCAATACCCACTTAACTTTCGTGATCACTGGCAGGTGTTTGAAGCTGGGAGGGTGTTCAGGTCACCTCAGTCCACTCTCTTGCTGGAACCACTCCAGTCCTTAGAACCAGGCAAGGGGACTGTGGTTCCTGAAACTTACATCCATAGCGGGTTCAGCTACTCTCATCAGAAAATAACCAGATGTGAGAATCCACTCCCAGGAATGGCAGGGGCCACCACTGATCACATTCTTTCTCAAGTACCCAGAGTGCACCAAAGTAGCCTCCTCTACAGAAGTGGGAGGAGGGGGGAGATGATGGGGTGTGCTGTCAGCTTTCTCTTGGAACAAGCCAAGCCATACATACAATCCTGGTCCCTCAAAGCTACAACCGCTCCGTATTGCAACCGTATTGCTATGCAGAATTAAACCACTATCAGGATCTCCAGACCAACAATGACAGAGCTATGCATCCGCACTAGCACACAAACAGCCAGTAAGCTCCCTGGCCTGATGGCCTTAACAAATACCCATCCAGTTCCAGCTGTGCAAGGAGCCAGCACCCAAGTCAGATCACAGGCAAGCAGACAATTCTGACTGCGTGACTTAACCACACTTAGCTGATGCAGGTCCAGTAAGTGAAGTACGGGAAGCGTGTTCTAGGGCGGGCAGCTCGCACAGGGGGATGGCAGGTGTAGCAGACTGTAGGGGGCCCACAGGGAGGCTGTTCGGAGTTGATCCTGACAGCATGGCTGCCCCAACACCCCCACTGGGTCTGCCATCAACCTGACATCATAAATCAAATGACATTCAGCGAGCCCTTGGGGTATAAAGGCAAAGATCTCTGCTAGGTTCCTCTAAGACAGAACACACCTGCTCCCCAGACATTACCCACCCCAAAATACTCAGCTCCAATTCATTTCCTCATTCACCAAGGCCTGATCCTTGGGGGCCTCATGCTAAGACGGGGATGGATACAGACGTGGGTATCCCTTCTACGTGAGCCTTTACAGGAAGAGCAGGGAGGGAATCTGGATTAGCCCCCCATTCCCCTCCTCCTCCACAGAGAAACAAGGTCACCCCCCTGCCCTGGCACCTACACCTCTCCTAAATGCTCCCATCCACCTCAAGTTCTCCGCTGCTCGTTCCCTGCTCTGGCTCACTGTCTAACAGGTTCACTCACGCATCAGCTCCCTCCTTGAGAACGTAAGCTGCACAGGGACGGCTAGGCCCCCAGCCGCACCTCCAACACCTCAGAACGGTGCCTGCCCGGCAGCTGGTTGTCACAGATACCTGCATATCGAAAGTAGCAGGATATACAAGGTAAGGATTTCAAAACGGCTTTAGGAAGGTGGGCCAGGAAAGGCCATTCACAGAGAAAGGGGCCAATCCAAGCCCATAAAGAAGTCCACGCAGCTCAATTTGATGAGGAAGAGCAAAGCTGGGAAGACCCTTAGCCCCATCTGGTCCCCACCCCCATCGTTTAACAGCTGGGAAAACGGAGGCCGGGTAGCGGCTCGCCCAGGGGTGTTGGGAAGTTAAGCCCCCTTGACCCTGGCCCACAAACTCCAAGAGAAGCACAGGGCACGCTTTTGTTCATCACCTCTCAGGCATTAGCGAAGTCCCCTCCCCCAAATGGATGAAAAGCAAATGAACGCATACACCTTCATGAAAAAGACTTTCTCGTTTTTTCTTCCTAAACCGAAATGCAAATTAATTTATCAAGGAACGGACATAAGAACTGTTCATTTAATCCCTGTGCCACATTCAGTTTTTAGACTTTGAAATGCTTGACTAAAATCTGCTTCCCTTTAAACAGATCAGGAAACTGAACTGGAGTTGGCAAAAATGAATCCTTCCACTAATGCACTAACGGGGAGGCCGAATCCTGAAATCGACTTCCGACTTCCACCTGCACCTGACATGCGAGGCAAAACAGTTTATTCACTTTTGTGTTGCACAAGTGTAAGAACCACATAATCTGGATTTACTTTAGGTAACAATAATTTAAAAGATAGAAAGCCCCTGTTACAGAAATTGTTAAATTGACTATTTGACAATTTATACAATAAATGAAAAAACTGACAATAGAACAGGCCAGTGATCAGCCAACACAATACAACAGGTTAACAAATGCAGCCAAAGGATCAGTGCGTATCATCCACCACCTTCCACCCAACATCATGGCTGGGCTGGGTTTTTGGGGGGGGGGGGTCCTGGAAAGGAGAAGGCAGCGGGAAACAAAGGCAGGTCGATTCAAACTAGCCCTATTAAGTATATTATACTATCAATCTAAAATTACGATGTGAATAGAGCATGTGTTAATATAGCTCACGCAACTCAAGTTTTCTCCTGAAGGTCAGCAATCCAATAAGGTAAATGCTCAGATTGAGGCAGATGCTGGAAGTAACTGCACTGAATTCTATCTGCTTCAATCGTGAACTGCACTAACTGGGCAATTATTTCAAACTATGAACCACAGATATAAAAAGACATACACAGTAAAAAAAAAAAAATAGTTCTAATTTAAAAAACATTTAGTAAATATAAATGAAATAGGGCAACAGTACCTACTTACAAATTCGACCAAATCGGAATACATGCTCAGCTTTTCGGGGAGCCAACTTCAGTCCTGGTTGTGCCACTTAATTGGAGCAAGATCCTCAGTGGGGCATTTTGTGCAAGGATGATTGGAAAATCAATTTACAATATTATCTCAGATCCTAGAGCTAAGGATCTAAAGATCTTCGTTAAGAGCTTGAAGTTGGGGAAAATAAGAGGATGCTGTCCCTCTCACGCCCCCAGGTGACCAGAAGACAGCCTGCATCACACTTCAAGCTCCAATGATTTAAGTCAGAAGCGCCTTTCCCCTCGCTCTCATTCCACAACACTCGACCTGGCCTCCAAAATACAAACCACAACCTGTCTTCTTTGTGGCACCAACTAGCTAATACCTAGGTATGTGCAGGGCTGACTTTGAAGTTGATCAAAGAGCACATCCATTCATTCTAGAAAATAAAGAACAGAAATAACGTGCTTGATCTGCACAGGTTTGACAGACTTTGGCCACCTAGTAAATTCCAGACCAGCTCCCATTAGTGGTCAATAGAAGGCTTTGCATGTGGGCTAGAAACCAAATTAGGTTAAATCAGGCCTTTATTTCAACAGTACAAACTCTGTTTATTTGTATGTAAAGTGCCAGTTTTATATACAAATCAGTAAGTAAACTTTAAAATCTGCTTTGAAGCACCGAGGCTGAGACCTCCCAAGGGCCTTTGAGTAACTGACTGATTAATCCTGCTGGATCTGACTCACTCCAGGGTCCACACATGTTGGGCCCTGACTGCCACTAAGAGCCACGGTGAACTCACCGACAGCCAG
The DNA here is from genome assembly GCF_003265705.2 of Callorhinus ursinus. Taxonomy (NCBI): domain Eukaryota; kingdom Metazoa; phylum Chordata; class Mammalia; order Carnivora; family Otariidae; genus Callorhinus; species Callorhinus ursinus. The sequence continues at coordinate 7,907,453 of NW_027397072.1, read as the reverse complement.
CCTGCCTGCAAAAGCCAAAAACGGCCAAGGTCTTTCCTAGGAATCTGAGTAGCTTTTGCCTATGCTTCTTTCTAGGTGAGACAACTAGCATCACTAATCAACAGGCTTGCTTATGAGGTAGCTACACAGTTTTAACAATACTATTAATGAACATTATTAATTCATGGTGTAGCTGGTTCGATGCACTTCAAGTAGCTGATTTTTTTTGGATGAGAAAGGGGAAAAACAAAATCAGCAAAATAAGAGCACATCTTCATTTCTCTTAGAAGTCAGCATCCAAGGTAAAAGAATTCTCTGTTGGACTTGACATCACTCCCATCCTCTGATACTCGCCTACTCTCTTCTCAAAGAAGTTAGTCTTCCCTTCCAGTGAAATATTCTCCATAAAGTCAAATGGATTTTCTACTTTGAAAACCTGAAAAGGTTCACAGGAAAATTTAAATACAGAACACCAGTATCAGAAGAACCAGAAGGCTATAAACAATACTTTACCTTGCCAAAACCTAGCTCCAGCATAAGTCGGTCTGCCACGAACTCAATATACTGCTTCATTAACGTGCAATTCATCCCAATGAGCTTCACAGGCAAGGCCTCCGTGAGGAACTCCTAGAGACCAAAACAGAGCTTCTCAATAAAATGGAAGCATCAAGACACCTTCTAGCTGGCACGAGAGACCCTGATGCAACACCCACCTGCTCTATCCGAACGGCATTAATAATTATTTCCTTCACTCTCTGCTCGGAAGGTTTGTGGACCAGGTGTTTGAACATCAGGCAGGCAAAGTCACAGTGTAAACCCTAGAAGAAAAGGTTTAAGATCACTATTAAAACCAGACTTGTATCAGGGCGCCTGGGTGGCTCAGTCATTACGCATCTGCCTTCGGCTCAGGTCACGATCCCAGGGTCCTGGGATCGAGCCCCGCATCGGGCTCCCTGCTCGGCGGGAAGCCTGCTTCTCCCTCTCCCACTCCCCCTGCTTGTGTTCCCTCTCTCGCTGTGTCTCTCTCTCTCTCTCTAACAGACAAATAAATAAATAAATCTTTAAAATGAAAGAAAAAAAAGAACCAGACTTGCATCGTTAACGCGAAACAGGAAATGGCTTTCCCCTTTTCTGCACTCTCCTCCCTACACCTTGTGTGGCGGCAGTTTAAGCACTTCAACGGTCAAAGGGAAGAGGGCTTCAACTGCCATCTCCTCTGCAAAGGTCATGGCAGGTTCGGCTGCACCCAAGGTCCTCAACACTGCTCCCCTGGGGAATAACAGCAGGCCAGGTCCGGTCCCTGCTGCCCTGTGTGGTAGCCAAGGATGGGGTAGGACTTCTCAAACCATTCTTCCTATATCTGTGAGCTCCCGTTTTGCCACTATTCCCAGCAGGAAAAGCAAAACTCGGCGACCAGGCTAGCTGGTTGTGAGATTTACAGCCTAATGCTCGGGAAATCAGTAACACAATTTCCAGTGAATGGAGTCTACGAGTCTTAGTGCCAAGTAACCCTGATCTTCCTATAACAGAAGGAAGAGCTTCTTATAAAGCAAGACCAACTGATCTGCCCACTGGGCTCCAAGTATGGCAGGGTTCATGGCCCTGGCCTTGCCAACTGGAATTAAATTAGAACACCTGGACATCTTCACCTGCCCTTCCAGTTTAATCCAAGTGCACTCAAAGACATAAACTGGACCAGAATGGATTCTCGTTCTTCACTGGGATGCTTATCGACCAACTCTGAAGTACAGTAGAGTCATACAGAATACTGGGCAAAGAGAACATAAAACACCCCATCACCTAGGGTGCACCAGACATATAAAGGTATTGAGAGGGCGCCTGGGTGGCTCAGTCGTTAGGCGTCTGCCTTCGGCTCACGTCATGATCCCAGGGTCCTGGGATCGAGCCCCGCATCGGGTTCCCTGCTCTGCAGGAGGCCTGCTTCTCCCTCTCCCACTCCCCCTGCTTGTGTTCCCTCTCTCGCTGTCTCTCTCTCTGTCAAATAAATAAAATCTTTAAAAAAAAAAAAAGGTATTGAGAACACAAGTACTTCCAGTAAATTAAAGCATTTCATTTTCTGCCAAGTACGGATATGGCTGAACTCACATGTTAAACGTGGGATATCAGGCTATCTTTTATCTGGAGTTCCCATGAGTGAACCCAAGAGTTGTAGATGTTTGGGGTGCCCATTAACCTGTTATGTGAATTAGACTCACCTCATCTCTGCTAATAAGTTCATTGGAAAAGGTGAGGCCGGGCATCAGGCCGCGTTTCTTGAGCCAGAATATCGACGCAAAAGAACCAGAAAAGAAAATTCCTTCCACAGCAGCAAAAGCCACAACCCGTTCTCCTGTGAAGAGTTAATACTGACATAGTTCTAGCTAGCAACCGAGCACGTGCGCAAGGGGGGGGGGCCACAGAGCAGGGACGTCACTCAGAGGATGAAGCTCAGGGGGCGCGGGGCCGGGGGGTCCTCACCGTAGGCAGCCTCTTTGTCCCCAATCCAACGCAAGGCCCAATCTGCCTTCTTCTTTACACAAGGCATCGTCTCGATGGCGTTGAAGAGAAATTCCCTAGTAGACACCCAGAGCGTCAGCAGTTACAGCAAAGACCTCCCAGCACAAACATCCGGAAAGCACCACTGGGGCCAAGGCCAAATTGAGCCTCACATTGAAATGTTTTCTCATTACTGTTTTTGCTCCCCCTCCAGTGTTCTTTTTTAAAATCTCAACATTCACTTGGTTCCTATTCTTTAGTTCAGAGGGGATCCCCGAGATCTACTAACATTAGAAGTCTTAGTCCATTACACCAAGAGCATTTATCAGCTTAATTGTATCAAGCCCAGGTCATGACAAAGTTCACAGGCCCTATCTTTGAACTTGAGAAGCCATAAAGTCTTAACCGCTAAGACTACTTCAGCTATGCTGACCATTATCTGGCTAGATAGCACCTTCCTCACCAGACTACCATCAGGTCAATTATATGGGCCCCAAATGCCATATATATATATAATAAAGCAATTAAAGCCAATAAACTGAACAATCTGGGCTTGCTTCCTACCGTAATTCTATGCTACGCTGATGGTTCCAGATCAGGAAAGCAAATCAACTGGCCCCCCACTTACCTGGGTCTTCCTTATTACCCTCTTCTGCCTCCAGTGTAACCCTGTGCCCTGCTTGGGAGTCTACAGACTGCCCAGCCTGTGCCTTATCAGGCAACCTTGTTCTCTGAAGCCAAGGTCATCAGACCATATGGCTCCCTTCATTCTCTTTCCCTGTCTACAACCTGAGACCGGGGCCTGCCTCTCCCTAGCTTTTTAAGCTCAATCACCACACCTTCCTGATCCTGCCCCTTCTGGTTATTTATCTGGGTCATGCCTATCTTTATCTTTCCTCATTTCTGCCTACAAATGTGTTCAAATCGTCCTACCCCCCCCCAGTCTCCCCAATCCTGCCAGCGCTTCCAAGCCACCACTCATTTTCCCAAATCACATTCTTCCTGGTTACCCTCAAGAGCCTACCTTCCAGCCCTACCACTTCTGTTCCATGCAAGACTCTCATCCTGAAGCTGACCTCAGTATCTAGACCACTCAGACAGCCATTTTTAACGTTCTCCTCTCTAATCTTAAAAATGTACAATGGGCCTGAAGCTACCTTTCTTTCTCCTCTGTGATCCCATGATGCAAACCATCTCTTCACACAGTCCCGTGCCTAAGGTTCATCTAACAGTAAACTGCAGCCTCTGCTTTATTATGGAATTCCTCTCACTCACGCTTCTAGGTCTGATTTTCTGTACTGTATTACGAGCTCTTGAAGAGGAGAGTAATGTTCTACTCGGGTGCACCCTCCAACCCCTCCATTTTGCCCCAGCTTCCCACTGTAGGTTAACAGATTGCCCACACGAGTACAAACTGCCAGACCTAGGATTTCATTCATCGTACACGGCCTCCTCGGATGTGTTTTGTTTTGTTTTCAAAGAAAGGCATTAGATTGAACGACCAACGGTATACTTCCACTTCTAAAAATGGAGTAACCTCAGAACTTCGTTTTTAAGTGACTTGCTAATAAAGTGGCTGTAGGCCTCTTCCTCAGAGCAGACGGGAAAATGGGTGGTAGAAACTGCTTTGTCTGCTTAGTCACTTAAGAGTCATTCTTCTACCCCTATGTAAACTCAAAAACTTGAAATAACATAACAATTAGTGAGTCCTAGACATGTTGGCAGGCCACCCAAATACTCACCTTTCTTTGGAATCTTTAATGTAAGTGTCAATGAGGAGACTGTACATCTCAGAATGGATGTTTTCCATGGCAATTTGGAAGCCATAGAAACAGCGAGCTTCTGTAATCTGAACTTCTTGGCTAAACCGCTCCACCTAGTGGTAAAACACGTCACAGTTCAGCTTGAGGGGCATCCACGCTGAGGATCCTGGATACATCACACTCCCTTTGTACCATTATAGATAGGGTTTGCATCTATTTTTAGAAACAATACTTCATTATTCTGTGGTAAAGCTGGGCATTTTATGCCATACCGCTCAACTTACAGATCAGGAAATAGTCTATTTTATAGGGAGCCTAAGAACACGCATCAATTCATTTCTTCCTAATTCATGGCACGAAGGATCCACTCACTCTAAGACGTATATAGACTCAAGTTATTAAAACAGCAAAACCACAAATGTCACAGCCACAAGGAGTAAACCTATTACTACCGCTTAACATTGTCTTTGAGCCTTTCAAGAGCCAGTGGGGGGAAAAATTAACCACAGGAAAGAAAGAACTGCAAAGGATATTATAAAACAGGCAACACCATGTAATACAACTACTAGCTTACAACTAGTAGAACTTAAAAGATGAGGAGAGAGAATTAATTTTCTCTTTAATCTTGAAGTGAATGAAAGCAGATGTTTTTTGGAAACTCACCAAGTTTTCATTTACGATGCCATCACTCGCCGCAAAGAAAGCCAGAACGTGGGATATAAAGTATCTCTCCTCAGGCTTCAGGGATTCCCAGTGCTGAATGTCCTTGGAAAGATCCACCTGAAGTTTAGACGTTCACAAGGGACATTAAGCATGCGGGGCCTCACACATACACATACATAATCCTTAAACCTTAAGTCTACCGACACCACTTGATCAAGAACATCCCTCCCATTCCACATCCTCCGTGGGCAACCATCCCCAACCACCCCCAGGAGGAACAAAGAGTATATTTCAAGCAAGTTACAACCACCACTGCAGGGGCTTCCTCTAGGGCTGGGGGCAATGCTTAAACTTCCTTTTAAGTCTCCAGCTCCTGACTCTGATTACCTCTTCAGCTGTCCAAAAGGAAGCCTCAGCTTTCTTATACATCTGCCAAATATCATGGTACTCGATGGGGAAGATGACAAAGCGACGAGGGTTTTCTCTCAGTAGTGGCTCGTCCTCCACGCTGGGGTCAAGCACCGTAGTTTTCTGTTGGGCGAGAAAGTAATGAAAATGCTAATCATAGGGGGAGCCACATGAAATCGACATTTTTTCGGGCCTAGTGCGTTCAGTGACCGGCAATCCCGGGGGGTTCAGTGTGTGGGTCAGCTGTCACCCATGTATATCCTACAGAGAACAGAACCGGGATGTGACAGAGGAACAGGAGGAAATCTGCGGAAGTGTAAAGAAGGACAGGGAGGGAATGCCTTGGCGGGAAAGAAGCGCGGGCCGGGGAGTGGCTAGGGTTTGAAACCCTGGAGGAGACAATGAGGCTTTGGCGCCAAGAGGCGGCTGGCGCCCCCTATCGGCAGCGCCCCGCCCCCGCAAGGCCGCTTCCCCGCCGGCTGCCCGGGCCACTCACCGGCTCGGCGGGTTCCTGGAAGATCCTCCTGGCGGTCTTGCTGGCCAGCACGCGGGTCCCGCTGAGACTCGGGGGCTGCGGGGAGACGCGCGGTGAGGGGCAGGCCCCCGACCCACGCCCCCCCCCCCCCCCCCGCCGCCCCGGCCCGGCCGGCCCGTGCGGGCTCACCGTGTTCTCCTTGTCCGCCAGGCTGAGCCCCTTGAGGGGCGAGAGCTGAAGCTGCTGCTGCTGCTGGGGGTCCACGATGGTAGCGAGCGGGACGCGGACGGAGAGCATGGCGGCGGCGAAAGGCGACGGCAGCGGAGGCGGCGCGCAGGTCCTAGGAGCCCCGCGCCGCCCCGCCGGCCTTTAAAAGCCCACCGCGGAGGGGCGCGCACAGGGGGCGTGGCCAGACACCGCCTTCCCATTGGACGCACCGGCCGGACGTCCGCGATTCGAGAGCCGCGCGGGAGCACCGCCCGCCCGCCGCCGGGACCCCCCCCAGGGACTCCCCCGGGCCCCAGGGCCCGCGGACAGGACTAGGGGCGCCGCCGCCTGGGCCCCTGCGGGCCCCCCCGGGCAAGGGCTGCAGTCCCCGCGCGCCTCGGTGGCCGTGGAGCGCGCGGGACTCGCTTATCCGGGAACGGCCCGGAATTGAATAAAGCAACGCGATTGGAGGCCGCCCCCGAGCGGGAGAGGATTCCCCCACCCCTGAACCGTTTTCGCAGGTCGGGGCAAGTGGTTTTGCAAATGAGGTTAGTGCAAATGCCTGGGAACGCCCCTGGCTGCGAGAGAAGCGCGGGGTTGCGACCGTTTGGATACGTGTACCTGGGTGGGGGTTTAGGGGTCCTCGAGTTCCGGCAGATTTGTGGGAGGGTCGGTGACAGCCGTGCTGCCTAACGGTTAGGGCCACTGGCTACTGAGTCCCGCAGTGCAGTTGCTGTGTCACTTGGACGTGTCACCTGGCCAAAAGAGTCAGTGCCCTCCTTGGTATAATGCGACTGGTCGCCGGACCTACCCCGTGGGATTATTAATAAAAGATCAATGCGATAATTCTTGTAAAATGCTCAGTCCATGGTAAAGCTGAGTTAAGTAAATGCCAGGGAGGGCCTTTGGTGCAGTTTCCCACTGAACTTGTGTCTGCTGTCAGGCCACTGTCCCCAGTGTCAGCATTTTTTAAAATTAGAAACTGAGCAGAAAGATTGAAGAACTGGGAATCCATGTACAGCTTATTGGGCATCAAGTAGCCTGAAGAGGAGATTGAAAACCTGCATTGTCATGAGGGTGACATGACTTTATTAGCGCTTTTCATTTTACTGTGTTTGGTTTTTCAGATTTGCCACAGACATTTGCCCTGCAAGTGGCAAAATGCCAGGAATGAAGAGAAAGAAGTGTTAGAATCCGAGAAATAAATGATCACCGGGGAAAGTTCCAACATCTGCAAACACTCTTAGGGCTGCCCCTAAGAGAAACACTGGACTTTTTTTTACAGACTTTTCTAGATACAATAAAGAGGTCGGAGGTAGGGACGATCCCCTCCTCACATGGGTCTGTTTCTTGCCTTTCGTAGTACCACATACATACTGTGTTTAATGTATTCTCAGGCCTCAGAGAAAGATTAATGACAATCATTTCTCTTAGACAAAGCAACGACTAAAACTTCGGTCTGGCATCCTTAGTTTTAAAGCAGCTCCCAGACGTGGTCAATTCCACCTTCCTTCAGCATCCAACTTCAGGAAATGGGCATTTTTAGTGATGATTTTATGGCCGATAAAGCCATTATCATGTCTCAGAAAATTACCAAGGATTCCTTGGTACCCTCTAATACCCAATTCACATCCCTATCTCACATCATCAATAACCGAAGTGCTCCTTCCCGTTGCTCTTGGGCACCACGTGCTTTTTCGCTTCTGTTATACTCTGTGTGTACAGGAACCGTAAAGTATTACTCTGTAAGCTAGCCAGAATTTATGACTTCGCGTCCGCTTAACTTTTTCCTGACTCCCCAAATAACCCATGTGCGTGGTAGAGAACTTGGGAAGACGAGTGGTACCACGAGGCAGAAAGAAAGGTCGCCATTCTCCCCTTCACTGCCTGCCAACTCTGAGTCACTTGGGCATGTCCCGTCTTGCCTCCTACGGATTTTTACTGCTCTCATTGCACAGGAGGAAGCGGGCGCGGTAAGTTACGTGGCTCTGCCCAGAGGTCACTCCCAGAGGAGACCGCCGACCAGGGCTTCTGGCCCGCAGCGCCTCCCCTCTAGCCCTGGGGACCGGAGAGAGAAGGGCGTGCAACCAGACCGGGCGGCCCAAATCAGCTGGACAGGAGGCCCCCAGAGCGGCCAGGCGCCCGGTTACCTGCGGTTCTTTCTCATTTCCCTTCGGCGCCCCTTTGACATCTGCTCCACGATTGGTTGGCCAGAGAGAGGCTCCGCCCCCGACTTCGGAGAGGCCGCTCTCCTTTGGGCTCGAGCTCCCCCGCCCGCCCACCTGCAAGCCCCGCCCCCACTCCCGTGGCCCGCGCTCCCGCCGCCGGGCCCCCAGCAGTTGCGCCTTTACTCGTCCCCGGGCCCCCCCCCCGGGGGGCCGCTTCCCCATCCTCCTACACCCGGCGCAGAGAAACCGGCCCGGGAGCTCAAGCGGTTTTCTCAAAGCCACTGCTCACTCTTACCAGACACCCGGCTAGGGACTGTCTATTAACACTAATGACGACTGCCCCCGGGCCCCTGGGCCCCTGGGCCCCTGAGCCAGGTGCTTGGCGCTTTCAATCCGGACAACTGTGTGGGGTATTTTTGACCCTGTTCTTCAGCTGAAGGAAGTAAGGCCAGGGAGGCAAGGAGACTGTCCAAGGTCGCACAGCTTAAACTTCACAGCTAGAACTTTTCTCCCCCAACTTTTTATTTATTTATTTTTTTGGTTAGCTACAGAGGTAGAATTTAATGGTTCATCAATTGCATATAACACCCAGTGTTCATTCCATCAAGTGCCCTCCTTAATGCCCATCACCCAGTCACCCCATCCTCCCCACCCCCCTCCCTTCCCGCACCCCTGTTTGTTTTCTAGAGTTCAGTGTCTCTTAGGGTTTGCCTCCCTCTCAATTATCTTATTTTTCTTCCCTTCCCCTATGTTCATCTGTTTTCTTTTTTAAATTCCAGTATGAGTGAAATCATATGGTATTTGTCTTTCTCTGACTGACTTATTTTGCTCAGCATAATACTCTCCAGTTCCATCCACATTGTTGCAAGTGGCAAGGTTTCATTCTTTTTGATGGCTGAGTAATATTCCATTGTAGGTATATACCACATCTTTTTTTTTAAGATTTTAAGATTTTTATTTAAGATTTATTTTATTCATTTGCACGAGAGAGAGAGATCACAAGCAGGCGGGGGTCAGAGGGAGAAGGAGAAGCAGACTCCCTGCTGAGCAGGGCACCTGACCCAGGGCTCAATCCCAGGACCCCGGGAGCCAAAGGCAGACACTTAACAGACTGAGCAACCCAGGCACCCCTACCACACCTTATATCCATTCATCTGTCGATGGACATCTGGGCTCTTTCCATATTTTGGCTATTGTGGACATTGCTGCTGTAAACGTTGGGGTGCATGCACACCTTTGGATCACTGTGCTTGTATCCTTTGGATAAATACCTAGTAGTGCAATTGCTGGGTCGTAGGGTAGCTCTATTTTTAACTTTTTGAGGAACCTCTGTACTGTTTTCCAGAGTGGCCCTATCAGCTTGCATTCCCACCAGCCGTGTAAGAGGGTTCCCCTTTCTCCACATCCTCACCAACATTGGTTGTTTCCTGACTTGTTAATTTTAGCCATTCTCTCCCCTAGCTTTTTATTAGGACTATTTCAACAGACACAAAAATGGGAAGAATTCTCCAGTGTTCACCCACCACCTAGGATTCAACAGTCCTTTCCATTTTGCCGTATTTTCTTTCTCCCCTTCGGTGGGTGTATGAGACTTTTGTTTTTTTCTGGATCATTCGAAAGTGGATTGCAGATGCTATGCCACTTTGCCCCCCGGTTTTTCAATATATTTTGGCAGGTAGCTCCCAAAACTAAGGACACTCTCTAACAACCACGGTAGGATATTCACGCCTAAGAAAGCTAACATTAATTCCCTAGTATTACCTAATATCAAATTTTCCCAGCTGTTTCAAATATGTCTTTTAAGTTTGTCCATTTTAAGTGCACACATTACATTTGGTTATTGTGTCTTTTTGTTCTCTTTTATTTAGAACAATCCTATTTCCCCGCCCCCGCCCCCCATGCCCCCGCAACAACATTGACTTTTTGAAGTTCAGGCCAGTTTTCTTGTAGAATGTCCCGGCCTCAGTGTGTCTTCATGGTGTCATTTAACTTGTTTTGCTAACCCCCATATTTACTACAAAATGGGAGTTTGATCTAAAGGCTTTACTAGATTTAGCTCTTTTTTTTTATTGTGGTAAGATATACGTAAGCCAAGATTTACCATTTGAACCATTTTCAAGGGGCAAACCAGGGCCGTTTAAGTACGGTACACGGTTGTGCAACCATCAGTCACTGCCGTCCGTCTCTGGAACTTCTTCCCCAACCCGAACTAAAACTGTCCCCGTTAAACACTAGCTCCCCATCCCCCCTCCCATCAATCTCTCATAACCACCATCCCAGTTTGTCTTTATGAACTTGACTAAGTACCCCAGATAAGTGGAATCTTAGAAAATTTGTCTCTTTGTGACTGGCTTATTTCACTTGGCATAACTTCTTCAAGGCTCATCCATGTTGTGGCATGTGTCAGCATTTCATTCATTGTTAAGGCTGAATAAGATTCCATCCTAGAGAGATGCCAAATTCTGTGTATGAGATTTCCTTTCTACCACCCACCTGCCCCTTCTGTCCATGGCCACGTTCTTTTGTTTCCCAACCACTAGGCAGCTAGGTCGGCCCTTCTCAAAACTGTGCTCCGCTCTGTGTGTGGTTCCAGAGCACCCCTTCCTTCTTCTGAACTTGTTATTCCCCTTTCACATCTTCAGGATGCTCAGAACCTTCTGTTGGGGAAAATGCATCCAAGGGAAGCCGGAAAACTGAATACTTCATCCCAAGTGTGACTTGTTTGCTGTGGAACTTCTAGAGTGGAACAGTGGACTGACGGAGGGGTTGGGTCAGCCGCTTTCTGCCCTCCGGTCCTCTGACAACCCCAGGAAACCTGACACGGGACTCTCCCCTCCACAGCTCTCTTGTGAAAACACCTCCCCACCACGCCACCCCAGCTTACCTCAGGGCCCTATCTTGGCCTCCCTCTTTTGGGGCCTGACCACCAGGACCTTCCCCAGCTGTCCTCGAAGCCCCTGCTCTGACCATCTTGCTCCCAGGCCCAGCCCCTCCCCCGAAGGCTGTATTTCTGCCCCGTCCAGGCTATGTCTGAAAGAGGATTTCCCAAGGGTTGACTTGAAAAAGAAAGAAAAGAATGTAAGGGCACAATTGTGCAGGCCCAGGATAAGTTTATTTCCTCATGACCAAGCTCAGCTTCCTGTTGGCTTATTACTGGTCATTTCTCCTTAATAGCCTCCTTCCCTGGATAAGGGGGCCACATCATTGGCTTCTTTCTAAATACAGTGGTGCACGTATGTATGTTTGGGGGGAGAGGGGACAGCAGCTTTGAATGGTATTCTGAACGGGCCCACCAAGAGCAACCTAAGCAAATAGGTTTTCAAGTAGGAGGAGGAGCCAGTCCTGCCATTTGTGAGGAGGGTGGGCTGGGAGGGGAAGGAAGGGGGGGCGGGCAGGTCAGCGGAGAGGAATTCTGGGAGGCCACACTCACCACTCATGCATTCGAGCTAAATAATAACTTCAGGAGGGGGAAAGGCAAAGCCCAAGTAAATCAATCCTACACAGCCCTGATGATTCACTTGCCACAAGTTCAGCTGCTTTCAGACTAAGTGCAGTGGAGTGAAGGGACCAGCCCTGGGTTCACACTTGAATCCCAGCATCACTTCTTACTTATTAGATGACCTTGGACAAGCCGCTGGATATTTCTGAGCCTGTTGCTTTACTGATAAAATGGGCACGATAATTCTTACCGCACGGGGGTTCTTCTAAGAATTAAACAGAGTAGGATATTTAAAGCTCCTGAAAGGTGCTTTGTGGAAGTCCAGTCCTTTCCATTTATTAGCCTAGCTGACCTCCCAGTCTCCTGAAATACAAAACTGAAGCTATTCCAATGTGGTTTTCCCCGTTTCCTCCTTCAGTTCATTTTTGGGTCCCTGGGTCATTATTCCGGCTCTCTCTTCTGTCTCCTCCCCACCACCGCCACCGTAGCCTTTGATGCAGGCCAGTGAAGCAGAAATGGCGCCTCCCATTCAAACCAGAGGGCCCGACAGCACCTCTGGCCATCACGAGTGGGGGGAGCAAGGCTTCCTCCAAGGAACTGAAGGAGAGGCTCATGAGGAAGAGGGCCCAGCCCCAAGTGTCTCCACTCCACAAAGCCCCCCATGTCCCCCTGCCTAATTCCTACTCCCGTGAAGCATCGGGTCCCCTGACAGTCACGTGAGGCTGCTCTGAGGCCTGCCAGGGTTGGTCACATCCGTGCTGAAGTGGCGTCTCCTCCCGAGGCCATCTGCGCCAGTGTGGGCCTGGTCCGGGCTGGGACCTTGACTGCTTTCTCCATGCCCTGTGCCCTGTGTTGTGGAGCTGCCCCGTTATCCTCCCTGGCATCGTGCGCCCTGTTTGGAGAGGCCTCCTAGGCAGTCAGGTAGGGTGTGGGGGTGGGGAGGAAGGCGGTAGCCCCAGTGAGCAGACATTGGTTGAATTACATGAATGAGGAAGACGAGGCATCATGGCAGAGAGGTCATGAGCCTGGATTATGAATCTCAGCTGGACCAGGAAGCCCCTCCAGAGAACTCTCACACATCGCCCTTGCCAATTTGGGTTAAACATGGCCTTGCACCAGATTCAAGCACGGCCTTGGCCCAGAAGACTGCAGAGAGGCTAGGGCAGCTTGGGTCAAAAGCCCAGACTTTCTCTTATTTAGTGAGCAGGAGGATGTCTTTGCAATTCACTTTTTCATTGTTCCAAGGGTACTGGCGTTTGCTAAAAAAGAGTGTCTCTTCTTTGGTTCAATGTTAGCTCTTCAAAATTTGTTTTCGTATTGACGGCTGTGACCAAGAAAAACACAGGCCTCAAACGGAGTCATTCCTATTAAGATCCCCAGGTCAGTAAACGGAGACTTAATACCTAACTTAACTGCAGTTTCAACAATCCGCACCCCACCCCCACCCCCCGCAACCTGGGAATGTAACTTTTAACCGGGACACCTGGAAAATACTGGTCAGCACTAGGAAAGTTACAGATAGAGCCTTTCAGCTAGTTACCCTTAGGAGACCTTGCCTGAAACATTGGATTCTTTGCTAAAATTTTTTTTCTCACTTCCTTCCTAGCTTTAAAAGTCCTTTTCTGCAGCTCCATGGTGCTCCCCTTTACTTGCTAGATGGCATGCTGCCTGATTCATGAATCAACTAAAAAAGCCAATTAGGGACGCCTGGGTGGCTCAGTCGGTTAAGCGACAGACTCTTGATTTCAGCTCAGGTCGTGATCTCAGGGTCGTGGGATCGAGCCCCGCATGGAGCACCATAATCAGCAGGGAGTCTACTTGAGATTCTCTCTCTAGCTTCTCCCTCTGCCTCTACCCTTGCTTGCATGTGTGCAGTCTCTCTAAATAAATTAATTAATTAAATCTTTTTTAAAAATAATTTTTATTGTTATGTTAATCACCATACATTACATCATTAGTTTTTGATGTCGTGTTCCATGATTCATTGTTTGTGCATAACACCCAGTGCTCCATGCAGAATGTGCCCTCTTTAATACCCATCACCAGGCTAACCCATCCCCCCACCCCCTCCCCTCTAGAACCCTCAGTTTGTTTTTCAGAGTCCATCGTCTCTCATGGTTCGTCTCCCCCTCCGACTTACTCCCCTTCATTCTTCCCCTCCTGCTATCTTCTTCTTCTTTTTTTTTTTCTTAACATATATTGCATTATTTGTTTCAGAGGTACAGATCTGTGATTCAACAGTCTTGCACAATTCACAGCGCTCACCATAGCACATACCCTCCCC
>NW_027397072.1:7874541-7893471 GCF_003265705.2 Callorhinus ursinus | reverse complement strand
GTGAGGTCATATGATACACGTCTTTCTCTGATTGACTTATTTCACTCAGCATAACACCCTCCAGCTCCATCCACGTCGTTGCAAATGGCAAGATCTCATTCCTTTTGATGGCTGCATAATATTCCATTGTGTATATATACCACTGCTTCTTTATCCATTCATCTGTCGATGGACATCTTGGCTCTTTCCACAGTTTGGCTACTGTGGACATTGCCTCTATAAACATTGGGGTGCACGTACTCCTTCGGATCCCTACGTTTGTATCTTTGTGGCAAATACCCAGTAGTGCAATGGCTGGATCGTATGGTAGCTCTATTTTCAACCGTTTGAGGAACCTCCATACTGTTTTCCAGAGTGGTTTCACCAGCTTGCCTTCCCACCAACAGTGTAGGAGGGTTCCCCTTTCTCCGCATCCTCGCCAACATCTGTCGTTTCCTGACTTGTTAATTTTAGCCATTCTGACTTGTGTGAGGTGGTATCTCCTTGAGGTTTTGATTTGGATTTCCCTGATGCCGAGCGATGTGGAGCACTTTTTCATGTGTCTGTTGGCCATTTGGATGTCTTCTTTGGAAAAATGTCTGTTCATGTCTTCTGCCCATTTCTTGATTGGATTATTCGTTCTTTGGGTGTTGAGTTTGATAAGTTCTTTATAGATTTTGGATACTAGCCCTTTATCTGGTATGTCATTTGCAAATATTTTCTCCCATTCTGTCGGTTGTCCTTTGGTTTTGTGGACTGTTTCTTTTGCTGTGCAAAAGCTTTTGATCTTGATGAAATCCCAATAGTTCATTTTTGCCCTGGCTTCCCTTGCCTTTGGCGATGTTTCTAGGAAGAAGTTGCTGTGGCTGAGGTGGAAGAGGTTGCTGCCTGTGTTCTCCTTTAGGATTTGGATGGACTCCTGTCTCACGTTTAGGTCTTTCAACCATTTGGAGTCTATTTTTGTGTGTGGTGTAAGGAAATGGTCCAGTTTCATTCTTCTGCAGGTGGCTGCCCAATGTTCCCAACACCATTTGTTGAAGAGACTGTCTTTTTTCCATTGGACATTCTTTCCTGCTTTGTCAAAGATGAGTTGACCATAGAGTTGAGGGTCCATTTCTGGGCTCTCTCTTCTGTTCCATTGATCTATGTGTCTGTTTTTGTGCCAGTACCGTACTGTCTTGATGATGACAGCTTTGTAATAGAGCTGGAAGTCCAGAATTGTGATGCCGCCAGCTTTGCTTTTCTTAATTAAATCTTTAAAAAAAAAATAAAGCCAGGGCTTCTGGGTGGCTCAGTCGGTTGAGCATCGCCTTTGGCTCAGGTGATGATCCTGGAGTCCTGGGATCCAGCCCTGAGTCGGGCTCCCTGCTCGGGGGGAGTCTGCTTCTCCCTCTCCCTCTGCCCCTCCCCCTACTCGTGCTCTCTTTATGGCTCTCTCTCAAATAAATAAATAAAATCTTTTTTAAAAGTTAAAAAAATAAAAAAATTAAAGATCTTTGAAATTTACTCAGCTGAATTTTGTTCTTTAACACAGCAAATGAACTATTATTGCACTCAGGCATAAATCAGGGCCTTGTTCTGGGCAGCATCTTAACCCCAGGGAGCAGCTCCCTGCTTTGCTCCAGGCCCCTTAAGTTAAAACTTTGTAATTAGTTTCTGGGCAGCTCACTCAGTCCTGGACAGGAAATGGTTAAGCCAGAAGCTCTCCCACCCTCCCACCCCCATCCCTTACCTCCAAATAGATGGAGCTTTTTGATGGGGTTGTTAACCACAAAGTGACCCTATTTCTGTTCCTCCCAAGGAGGGTGGATACATTTTAAGCTTGGATCCCAGTCAAGAAGTTGCTTTCTTACCTCACAGCCTGGCAGAGTTCTACCCCCAGGGTGTGCAGACTCAGAGCTTCGGCCCGGCTGGGGTGGGTGGTGTGCTCTTTGCTTAGGTAGCCCCTAAAACGATGTCAAAAAGTGGTGTGCCCCTTTGTACACACTAAATTGACGTTGGGACTTTTTCATCATAAGTTTAAATCGTAGCAGGGGATGCAATTTTTACCATGTTGCCAATATTAGCATTTTTAAAGCTTGACGGGTGTGATTTTTAGAACCTCAAATCCACAGATTTCTGTATGCTTGTTATGAGTTTATTTATTTATTTATAGCGAAGGGAAATACTTTATTTTTTTTAATAGAAAACACCAAATTTAATAGCACTGATAAATTTGTAGTTACTTTGTAAAGTCATGTATAAAATCTGAGTTCATATTTAAAACACATAAATAATTCCTTATCCAAAAAAGAAAAAAAAAATAAACCACAACTTGATTTATCTCAAGAGGCTTTAGGGTAAGAGAATTTCTTATGAGATTAAATTATTTTTTTTAGAATTTTTAAAAATTTATTTAAATTCCCTTAACTAACATATAGTGTATTATTAGTCTCAAAGGTAGAGGTCAGTGATTCATCAGTTGCATACAACAGCCAGTGCTCATTCCATCACGTGCCCTCCTTAGTGCCCATCCCCCAGGGACCCCATCCCCAGATGACCCCCTTCCCCTGCAGCAACCCTCAGTTTGTTTCCTATGATTAAGAGTCTCTTATGTTATGCTTATTTTAAGTTCTTGGTCTGTCCCTTCTAATCTCCAGTTTTTGATGGTATTTGGAATCTAGTTTGTTGTTTTTCTTTTGAAGTAGTTTTACTTGGGCCTGTGATCTCCTCTTCCCCGGGGGGCAGTATCAGCTGTTGGGGCAGGGCCAGCCCTGAAGAGGCCTGAAGAAGGTGGCCCACCACCTACCACTGAGCCAGGAGATTCCACATCGACCTTCAGGAGAAGGAGCCCCTGCCTGAGGGGAGACCCTCCCACAGCAGAGCGGGATGGGGAGTGGACCAAGAGCTTGAGGCTGTTAAATTCCTGTCCGGTGTCTCTCTCTCTCTCTCTCTCTCCCTCTTCCCCTCTGCTCTCTCACCCTCTCTCCCTCTCCCTCTCTCCTATCTTAAATTTTTGGTCTATTGCCTTTAAATATCCTTATAATCTCTCCAATTATAAAAGCCATACATTTTGTATTATAACAAATTCAAGCAATATAAAAACGTATAAACAAAAGGTAAATGCTTCCCATAATAGCTAGCCCCAAAGATCACGTCAGAACTTTCTTTGTATATCCACACTGTTGTCTGGGATCCTCTTACACATACCGATTTTCTCACTTCTTATGCCAGCACATCCCTCCACATCAGCACCTGGAAATGTGGTATTTGGTTAAGGGTACAAGTTCTAGACCCAGGATGCCTGGGCGTGAATCCCAGCTTCCCCTCTTGCTAATGAGCGTGTTTCCCCCGTTGTGAAATGAGCCTAACAGTACCTAGAACCTACTTCATAGGATTATTGTGAGGATGAAGTGAATCGATACATGTAAAGCACTTAAGAAAGTTCCTGGGACGTTAAAAACACCAGATAAATATTTGGGGCCATTACTGCTATTTTGTCTAACCAATCGCCTGTAATGAACATTTCGGTCATCTCCGATTTTTCACTATTCTAAACAATGCTGCAATGTACACCTTTGTATTTCTTGGAAGTAGAACTACTTGGTCAAATGGTGTAAACATTTAACATCTGGGTTGGTACCATAAAGCTACCTGTGAATTTGTTGGCCAATTGACACTGACAGTGAATGGGAGTGTCCGTCTGTCTATACGCTGGCCATCAGTCTTGTATGGATGGAAACTAATATTTGCTTATTGTCTTCATTTGAATTTATTTATTAGTGAGATTGAATAGGGACACATGGATATTTTTCAAGATTTTATTTATCAAATGAGAGAGAAAGTGCGCATGCAAGTGGGGGGAGGGGCAGAGGGAAAGAGAGAATCTCAAGCAGACTCCACGCTGAGTGGGGAGCCCGATACAGGGCTCGATCTCATGACCCCGAGATCATGACCTGAGGCAAAATCAAGAGCCAGTAGCTTAACTGACTGAGCCACCCAGGCGCCTCGACACATGGATATTTATTGAATGTCCATTTATATTTCTCCTCCGAATTTCCTGATATTTGTCACTACATTGATTGGATTATTCATCATCTTCTTACTGATTTACAGGAGCTCTATTTGTTTGGGATGGTACCTCTTTCTCTCTCATATATACAGTAGTTATGTTTTCCTGGTTTTTCATGTATGTCTTTTTTAAAAATGAGAACTTTTAAATTTTCAAATAGTTTAGGATACACAAGAAGTTGCAAAATTAGTAGAGTTCTGGTGTACCCTTCCCCCAGATTCCCTCAATATGTTACATAATCATAGTGGATTGTCAAAATCAGGAAACTGTCATTGGCACAATACCATTAAGTAAATTTTGAAGCTTATCTGGATTTCACCAATTACTTTCTTTCTTTTTTTTTTAGAATTTTATTTATTATCCATTTGAGAGAGAGAGCACACAAGCTGGGGGGGGAGGGGCAGAGGGAGATAGACAAGCAGTCTGCCCGATGAGCAAGGAGCCCACCATGGGGCTCCATCCCAGGACCCCGGGCGATCATGACCTGAGCCGAAGGCAGACGCTAAACCCTACTGAGCCACCCTGGCGCCCCGGATTTCACCAGTTTCTACATGCACTTCTGGGAGTAAACACCGTGTGTCCATGGTTCTTAGAAATCGGTCACACGTGTAGATTTAAGTAACCGTCACCAAATCAGGATGCAGAACTCTTCCATCACCACAAAGAAAGTCCCTGTGTTACTCCTTAATAGTCCAAACTACCCCCATCCCTAACTCCTGGCAATCACCAATCTGTCTCCATCACCATAATTTGTCACTTAGAGAATATTATATAAATGGAATCATGCAGCATGCAGCCCTTGGAGATTGGCTTTTTGCACTCAGCATAATGAGCTTGAGGTGGACCCATGTTTCTCAGTGTGTGAATAGTCTATCCCTTTTTATTTCTGAGTGGTGTCCTATGGTGTGGATGTGCCACCGTGTGTTTAACCCTTCTCCTGGTATAGGACGTCTGAGTTATTTTCTGGGTTTTGGCTATTACAAATAAAGCTATGGTGAATACTCATATATAGATTTTTGTGTGAATATATGCTTTCATTTCTCTAGGATAAATACTCAAGAGTGTAATTGCTGGCTCATATGCTAAGTGTCTGTTTAACTTCATAAGAAACTGCCAAGCTGTTTTGGAGAGTGGTTGTACCGTTTATATTTTCACTAGCCAGGAGTGCGAGTTCCAGGGGCTCCATGTCTTCACAAGCACTCGATATTGTTGGTAGTTTCCATGTTAGCATTCTAGTAGGTGTATAGTAATGTCTTAATGGAGCTTTAGTTGGCATTTCCCTCCTGGCTCATGATATTGAACTTCTTTGCATGTTGTGCTTACTTTCAATTCACACATCCTCTCCATCAAAGTGTCTGTTCGGGTCTTTTGCTCATTTTCTAGTTCAGTGGTCCTCAACTGGGCATGATTTTGAACCCCCAGGGACAGTTGGCAAAGTCCGGTGATGTTTTTGGTTGTTTTCTTACTGTTGAGTTTAGAGAGTTCTTTATTATATTTTGGAGGCAAGTCCTTTGTCAGGCAGGTGGTTTGTAAATATTTTCTCCCTGTCTGTGGCTTGGCCATTTATCTTTTAACATCATTCATGATGTCTTTTACCATTCAGAGGTTTGTAAGTGTTTATGTGGTGAGGCTGTTAAAAATTTCCTTTTCTGGTTTTGCTCTCCTGCTAACACACCAGACAAAGATACATTTTCTTACAGAATATCGATGACTTACCTTGTACGCTTGAATCTCTGATCTGCTGAATAAGGTTGAGCTCTACTCTACTTTTTAGTAGCTGAGCTCTCCTTTTTTTTTTTTTTAATATTTTATTTTTAAGTAAGCTCAACACCCAATGTGGAGCTTGAACACATAACCTGAGATCTACAGCCTCATGTTCCACCAACTGAACCAGCCAGGCACCCCTGAGCTCTGCTTTTTTAAATTGATAGGTCATTGTTCCAATAGCCTTATTGAATAATCCACTTATCCTTTCTATAATAATTTTAGTTGATAGGGATTTTTTGTTTGTTTTGTTTTTTAAGTGGTTATACTTAACCCAAAGTAGGGCTTGAACTCAGCACCTGGGGATCAAGAGTTGCACGCTCTACCGACTAAGCCAGCCAGCTGCCCCTTTTTCTATTTTTTTTTTAAAGATTTTATTTATTTATTTATTTGAGAAAGAGACAGAGCATAGGAAGGGGAGAGGAGGCAGAGGGAGAGAGAGAAACAGACTCCCCTTGGGACACCTGGTGGTTCAGTCGGTTAAGCGTCTGCAGCCAGGTCATGATCCCAGGGTCCTGGGATCGAGTCCCACATCAGGCTCCCTGTTCATGCTCTCCCTCCCCCCCCGCCTTTGACAAATAAATAATAAATAAATAAATCTTAAAAAAAAGAGAAAGAAACAGACTCCCCGCTGAGCAGGGAGCTGGATGCAGACCCCCAATCCCAGGATCCCGAGATCATGACCTGAGCCAAAGGCGGACACTTAACTGCCTGAGCCCCCCACGTGCCCTGCAGCAGCCCCTTTATCTATACTCATTTTAAATGTATCTTTATCCTATACAGTACTAAATTTCCATATGTATGATTTCTGAATTCTCAATTATGTGCCACTGATCAATTCCCATATTCTTTTAATTATTGCAGTTATGTAATGTATTTTTTATGTCTGCTAGGCCGTGGCTCCCTCATTCTTCTTCTTCCTTTTTTTTTTTTTTTTAGGCTCCACACCCAGTGTGGGGCTTGAACTCAAGACCCTGAGATCAAGAGCCACACTCTATGGATTGAGCCAGCCAGATGCCCCTATTATTCTTTTATTCAAGTATTTCTGGACTATTCTTGCACAGTTATTTGTCAAATGAATCTTAACAATTCATTTGTCAATTTCCAAATTAAAACAAACTAGAAACAACTACCAGAATTTTTAAATTATAATTTCATTGCATTTATAGATTATCTGGGGGAAAATATTATCCTAAGTCCACCCGTTCATGAACATGACACACTTCTTCATTGAGGTTTTGTTCAATGACCACCAGTAAGTTTTATCATATTCTTCTTGTAGGTTTTGCACATTTCTCCTTGGATTGAATTCTCAGTATCTTTTTTTTTAAAGATTTTATTTATCTATTTGACAGAGAGATAGAGAGCACAAGTAGGCAGAGAGGCAGACCGAGGGAGAGGGAGAAGCAGGCTCCCGCCGAGCAGGGAGCACGACGCAGGGCTCGATCCCAGGACCCTGGGATCATGACCTGAGCCGAAGGCAGCCACTTAACTGACTGAGCCACCCCGGCGCCCCAAATTCTCAGTATCTTTATAGCTAAGTGCTTATTCCTTCTTTGTGCTCCACGGCCATCCCACACCGAGCCCCACTTAGAGCCCTCGGGGTAGCTCTCAGGGCCTGAGATGCCCTTTCTCCTGGTCTCTTTCACAGCTCACTCTTCTCACTCTGGTCTCAGCAGAGTGTCACCGGCTTGGTCACTCTGACACACCACCCTATTGTAATGTTTTCCATAGCACTTGTTAGTCACTTGAATTTTTTCTTACTTAGAATGTAAGCTTATGAGAGCGGGACCCAGCAAGCCGTGTACTGCTGCATTCCCAGCACAGGATCCCAGTATGTTCTTGACAAATACTCATTGAATGACGGGAAGGAGAATCTGTGATCTGGCTTCACTTCACCCTCTTTCTCCTGAAGTGTCTGTTGTCAGTGTTTGATACATATTCTTTATTATGTTCAATAAATGTCATGGTATTC
The DNA here is from genome assembly GCF_003265705.2 of Callorhinus ursinus. Lineage (NCBI taxonomy): Eukaryota > Metazoa > Chordata > Mammalia > Carnivora > Otariidae > Callorhinus > Callorhinus ursinus. The sequence continues at coordinate 7,885,702 of NW_027397072.1, read as the reverse complement.
CCAGATCACAGAGAGCTTTTATGAGAAGTGTTGAATTTAATCAAATACTCTTTTTTAAAAAAAAGATTTTATCCATTTATTTGACAGAGAGAGACACAGCGAGAGAGGGAACACAAGCAGGGGGAGTGGGAGAGGGAGAAGCAGGCTTCCCGCCGAGCAGGGAGCCCAACGTGAGGCTCGATCCCAGGACCCCGGGACCATGGTCCGAGCCGAAGGCAGATGCCCAATGACTGAGCCACCCAGGCGCCCCTAATCAAATACTCTTTTGGCATCTACCAAGAAAACTGTGTGATTCTTAACCTAAACCTATTTAATGCAATGTGCTAGATTGCATCCTGGAATGATGCTAATAATAAGAGCCAACTAATACACAGCGTTTACTATATACTGGGATTGTCCTAAGCACTTTTTGTATTTACTCATTTTAGCTCTTGACAACTGCACAGGGGAGGTATGTCATCATCCCCATTTTACATATGAAGAAGGTGAAACAGAGGAGTTAAGTATCGTACCCAAGATCAAACAGGTGAAACTAGGATATGAACCTTACAGTCTTGTTCTTAAATCTGTGCAATTAACCCCAAGGTTAGTCTGTGTCTGTCATGGTCTTTTATTCTTTTACTACTCTACTAGAACCAATAGCATTATTTAGATTTTGCATCAGTCACACACAAAAAAATTGCTAATATTTAAATTATTAAATCTTCTATTCTCACATAGTTTGGAATCCAAGTAGCTTCATTAGAATAAAACTAAGAAACTTTATATATTTTTCTTTGCTCTGATAGAGTTTAAATGCTCTGTCTCTTGTAAGCTTGATAGAACTTGCCTGTAAAAACTCTCAAGGATTAGCACCTTTTTGTGCGGAGGGAGGTAAACTTTTGATAACTTTTTCACGTCCTTCTCTGGGGTACAAATAGTCAGTATTTCTTTTTTTTTTTAAGATTTTATTTTTATTTATTTGACAGAGAGATACAGCGGGAGAGGGAATACAAGCAGGGGGAGTGGGAGAGAGAGAAGCAGGCTTCCCGCCGAGCAGGGAGCCTGATGCGGGGCTCGATACGGGGCTCGATCCCAGGACCTGGAATCATGACCTGAGCCAAAGGCAGACGCTTAACGACTGAGCCACCCAGGCGCCCCGGTAGTCAGTATTTCTATATGCATCTCAGTGAGGGATCATTCAGTGAGGGAGGCAGAAACTACTGTAGCCAATTTAAGCAGAAAAAGGGTTGACTAGGGGGAGTCAGTGCTTACAAAATGATTGCAAGTGGTAGAGGGCTGGGCTCTGGGGGGAGCTTACGGGAGCAATTTCCAGAGCACCGCAGAGCTGGACCCCCAAGGGAGCTGCCACTGGTGCCATGACCAGAGGACAGGGATCAAGAGGTCAAGGCCCCCATAGGGGTCAAGTCCACACTGCTTAGCCAGGATCCTTGCCACTGAGTGGATGCTCTGTGCCTTTCCTCTCGACACCCGTGTAGCTCTAAGCTGCTATCTTTTTCTTTGAACTTTTTCTTTTGAAATAATTTTAGATTTATAGAAAAATTGCAAAGATGTTATAGAAAGTTCCCACGTGCTCTTCATTTAGCTTCTCCTAATAATGACATCTTACCTTTGTTAAAAGTGAAAAAATTAACATTGGTACCAAATTATTAACTACCGACTTTATTCTGATTCTACCAGATTTCTCATTAATGTTCCAGGAGCCAATCCGGGATCCCACACTGTGCTTAGCTGGTTTGTTTGTTTGTTTTAATGAAATCATTAATGCCCTTGTATGTTCTTTTGAGTATATATTGGCCAAATTCCACAGGTTTTAATGGGTGTGTTCTCATTTTTGCATTCTTTCTGAATTTTTGGTTTTGATTTCCACCTTCATCTGAGTGATTTAGAAAGTCAAAAATGTTAATTATCCATACAATTTGATTTCAATTTTAGATATCTTTTCATTCCCACTCTGTTTCTCACATAGTTTGGAATCCAAGTGGCTTCATTAGGATAAAATTAAGAAACTTTACATATTTTCTTTGCTCTGATATAATTTACCAGAAAATGTGACATGTACGTTTTCCTTCCTTCCTCATTTTTTTAAAAATTAAAAAGATGCAGAGAATAATGTAATTTTTAATTTTTTAAGGGACTGCCATGTTGTTTTCCATAGTGACTGCACCCTCCTACTTCCCACCAAGAGGGCACAAAGTCTCCCTTTTCTCCACATCCTCACCAACACTTGTTATTTTATGGGCTATTTATTTATTTATTTTTAAATTTTTAAAAAAGATTTTATTTATTTGTCAGAGAGAGAGAGCACAAGCAGGGGGGGCGGCAGGCAGAGGGAGAAGCAGACTGCCCACTGAGCAAGGAGCCCAATGTGGGACTTGATCCCAGGACCCTGGGATCGGGGCCTGAGCCGAAGGCAGATGCTTAACTGACTAAGCCACCCAGGCGCCCCTGTTTTATGGGTTTTTAAAATAATACCCATTGTGGTTTGGGTTTGCATTTCCAGCATTAACTTTTACAGGAGTATTTTAATAGGCTGACGATGTAGAGTTGGGAACAAAATTCATACTGTTATCTGTTGCCTATCACATAACCCTATTTGGTGAAAAGGGTTGAAAACATTTGACAAGAGACCAGAGATTCATTTGAGGTGGGCCATGGAGACAGAGGGCTGTCACTCCAAACGTGGCCTTTGGAGTTGGACAGACCTCGTCTGCTGTCCTCTGTCACATCCTGCTCTGTAACTGAGCAAGTTGCCTCTTCCTTGAGCCTTACCTCCCTCATCTATAAAATGGGGCATTTATATTTCAGTAGGATGTGTGAAGCTTCAGTGAAAGAATTTATGGCATCTAGTGGAGTACCTGGCGTTTGGTAGTCCTCAATAAGTGGTAGCTATTATGAGCATTAGGAGTTTTGTTCCAGAGTTTTCCAAGGGCCCCCCTGGACCCACCATCCAAAAGCCCCACTGCATGGCCTGATGAGACCCAGGGGAGGTGTCGTTATTCTTTCTCTGCTGGTGCCCGATGGGCAGGCTTATCTAGGGAGGCTTATCTAGGCTTGGCCTGCAGCTGAGCACAGGAGTGTGGGGAGGTTACGGAGTTTAGAGATGGGGCCTGCCAGATGGGCAGATTCGAAACCGGCAGAATCACACTGTGGGTGGGTTCATATAACCCAAAGTGTCAAGAAGGTGTTCCAGGAAGTAGAAGGGTTCCTGGATTGCACACCCAGCGTGGGCTGGATCACTCTCACTTCACTCGTCTCATCTCGTACAAGCAGATGTCCAAGTCCTTGTAAGGCCCTCAAGGCCCATGGGTCAGCTCCCCACTTTCCTCCTGGCCCCCCAAAGGTGTAGGGGAAGGACATGACCCTGGCAATTTCTCGGCTCTTACCCCACTAAGAATGGGCAACCAACTCAAGCCTTGGGCTAAAGAAGCCCAATTTCAGGCCGCTTGCTGGCCGCGGGCGGAAAGAGAAGCTTTGACTTCCTGCTGCATTTGGAGTTTAGAGAATTAAGCCTGAGACTCGGAAGCACAGAGTGGAAGGTGGACTCAATGCAGAGCCAAGCAGAGCGAACCCAGAAGGGGACTCAGAACTCTACTGGTTGCAAGTGATAAGACACTTGAGCCAAAAGGGTGTTTATTGATTTAAGTGCCTGAAAAGCCCAGAGTAGCTGTCCCACCCTGCCTACCCCTTCCCGCCCCCCCGCCCCTGGCACCCAGAAGTGCCATCAGTTTGGCAAGTACCCTACCTCCACCCCATCTCTGGCACCATCATTCGGCCCTGCTCACATGCTCACCCCCATGCCTGTTCATTCCCAGGCATCTTCTTACACATGGCCAACGTTTCTCGCCCTCCTGCCCCTTCTAAGACCAGAGGGGGTGTGTGTGTGAGACACCCTTCGGTTCTGTGTTAACAGTTCAAGGAGAGCTAAAGGAACAGCGCAGAAAAGGTCTAAACATTACTTAATGTTACTTTAAAAAAAATCCTCCTGGTATTTTTTAGTACTTTAAAATCTGAACTTTTTACTTACTTCCTCATAGAGACGGGTGATCAATTTAGGGCCTGACAACAAACAACATGTCTTTGGAATTTAGACAATATTCCCTTAAAAATATGTACACACACACACACACACACACACACACACACATTCTCCCACCCCTTTGGGAGCACGCAGCTCAGGCATCATTCCTAGGAAACCACCTCTTGTCTTCCTCTTCCCCTGTAGCGGGCTCTGGCCAGCTTGGCTCTTCGAGGTGACTCCACTTGGCCCGGGCTGACATCAGAAGCACCAAGGACAGCTGCCATCCCAGTGGGCTGCAAGGGTCCCCAAAAGCCATGGGGACTCCATCTCCCTCTCTGAAAACTTATCCCTAAGAGATACTCCTTGACAAAGGCTTCTGGGAAATGGTACCCCCCCATCTCCTTCCCTGGGGCCATGTCAGCAGGTTGGAGACCCAAGACGTCCTGCAGGGAAGACCCTATCAGTCTCAGGGACTGGCACAGGTGGCCTGTACCCCCCGCTCCCGGACGCTGGACCCACCACCTGGCCTCCAGCCCCTGGATCTTCTCCAGCTAGAGGAGGAGGTGTGGGAAAGAAGATCCCACTCCACTCTCACTGGCCTTTCCAGGAAGAGAGAGAAGCCATTCAAGCCCAAGTTCTTTTTTCTAGCGCCATGGAGGCACTAAGAGAAAAATCATTTGAACCAAAGCAGGCATATACATACACCTTTAATTCCGCCCTTTATCTCCCACTCCCGGACCTTGAGTGAGTCCATTTACCCTGACCAGTGGTGAAGATGATGAGCCCTAGCATTTATCGAGCGCGCACGGTGTCCCATGTTGGCAGCCCTGTGTCAGAGCACAACCCTCGGCACGTATTAGGGGCTGCGCGGGGTGGATGGAACAACACGCTGCGCTTTCGTCTTTGTGAGTTTACGTAAAGATCTTATTAATCTCCATATTTCCCACAGCTCTGAGCACAATGCCTTGCACGTGGTAGGACATGCAACATATTAAATTTAGCCAAGTGCCATTGAAGGAACGAGCTGGTGATGGTGTGGGGTGTTGGGGGTGAGCGGATGGGGCGTGTCTCCTCAGCCCTCCTCAAATGAACACCCCCACCCAAATCAAACAGGGCGCGTTGCAAAGGCTAAAGTCAAGTCCCACAGCCAGTGTCCCACCCTCAACTTAAGGGCAGATGGCTGCCCCTCAGTCCTGCTCATAAAGAGAGGCTCTGCGAGACCCCGACTCAGCCTGAGCCGGGATTGGAGTCCTGGAAGAGCGGTACCACTCATGGTCGGCAGGGGGCGCGCTCGGCGCTACGTCAGTCGCCTCCAGACTGGAAGCAAAACAAACAAAACGGGAGACCTCTCCCCTGCTGCCTAGGACACCTGAGAAAAGCTGATAGAAAACATGTCTTCAAGGAGACGCTGGAGGAGGGAGCTCAGGCTTCACGTTCGCCTGAGAGCAGTGACACAGTTGTTCATTATATAGAAGACGCTGGGACACATTTGTATTGCAAAGAAGACATTTTATTCCATCTAATAGTCGTTGATACAGTCATGTCGAACATCAAAAGGAACACAATTTTGGACAGGAGCAGCTGTGTAACCCTGAGCAAATTATTTACACCCTCTCCAGGTCTCAGCTTGCCCACCTGGAAAGATGGGCATTTAAGTGTCCTTTGAGCGCTGACAACTGATTTCTACTCCTCTTGATGAGTCCAGAGCCAGAAGGTAGACAAAATTGTGCCCTGCTTAAGAAGTCAGTCCTACCTGTCATGGGTACAGTGGCCGGCATGTGGCTGGTACAGTGGCCTGCATCTGGCTGGCCCTCAGTAAATGTTCACTGAACTATACCAGCTTTGAGCCGATTATACGTCCTCAGTTCTATTACCAAATTTTCTCAGACGCTCTAGGGAATTTTTCATTTTTTTCAGTTTTTTTCGTTGATTCTCTGGGAAAAAAAATGCATTTTGAATTTTAAACAGTTACCTTTTGCAAATGCATTTTTAGCTCACATTCTCTGAGTGCCTCTTACGTGCTCGACATTGTTGTATGCTGATGGCTTGACATGCACGCCTACATTCAGTCGGATTCACTTCCCACAACACGATGACGCGGGAATTATTAATCCCCACTCCATGGATGAGGAAGCTGAGGTGCAGTGAGATTAAATAATCTATCTGGAGCTACACAGATGGTGGAGATGTGTAAACTCACATCTGAGTGTCTTCGTTTCCAAATGCCACTGCCTGAGAATAGACCCCATTTCTGTTTTGGCATTGGCTGGACAGCGAGCGTGTAGCCAGACATATTTCTGCTCTAGAAGAACAAACACCTACAAAAGAATAGTTCTGTGGACAGTTTGCCCATGCTTGTCCCCGGAGAGGAAACGACTGCATGTGACGCAACAAATGGTTACTGAGGGCCAAGTACTATTCTGGGTGCTGGGAGCATAGCAGGGAACAATACAGAAAAAAATCCCTGCCCCCGGGGGGTGTACATTCTAGCAGGAGGAAAACAGAAGCAAACAATAAACATGATCAATAAGTATATTAAATTATATGTTAGAAGGAGAAAGGGCTATGGAAAGAAAATAGAGCAAAATAAAGAGGTCTGAAGTGTAGGGTGGGGGGTTGATTGAAAATAGGCCTCCCTACAATGATGAAATGGGACTGAGTAGGATCCATCCATGTGGATGGACGTGAGGTGTGCAGCTTTCTGAAAGAGTGACACAGACACGGTTAGTGCAAAGGCCCTGGGGTGTGCGTGTATCTGGCATGATCGGGGGTGGGCATGGAGAGCAGGGAGGCTGGCAAGGAATGAGAGAGGGCCATGGAGGTGGTCAGAAGTGGCCAGATTCCGGATATGTCATCGGAAGGCCAAACCAAGGGAACTGCTGATGTTTGAAGGTGTGATGTGAGAGAGAGAGGAGTTGAGGATGACCCCAAGGTTTTTGGCCTGAGTAACTGGAGCAGTAAAGAATTTAGGAAACATAAGGCAGTCTGGCAAAATGAGTTTATGAGGTCCCAAGATATGAAAGGCGGTACCTCCTTTTATTCTCATGAGGAAAAACACACAATTTTTAAACACTTTATTTTGAAATAATTTTAGAGCTATGGAAGAGTTTTTCCATAGCACACCCAGCTTCCCCCCAGTGCTGACATGTGGCATCACCATAGTAGGATTACAAAACCAGGACACTGACTGTGGTAAGTACCATACCACTAACGTTCCTGTAGACTAGATCCCAATTTCCTAGATTTTCACCTACAGTCATTTTTGGGGTGCAGGACCCCTCCTGTGTTGTGTTGCCATGTCTCCTGACTCTCCAACCTGAGACCGTTTCTCCGTCTCCTTGTTAACTGCCTGGCACCTCTCCTCCTTCCTGCTGGGCCCCAGGTCTGGGCGACGGTCTGGTTGGGGGGGGGGGCCATGGGGAGCTCCGACCACGGGCCCAGGCAGCCAGCACCAAGAGAAGGGCAGCCACAGCGGGACTCTCTCCCTGGCCTGGCCCAACGCCCTGGTCCCCGGCTCGCTGCAGCTCTTGGCCTCGGGGACCGCCAGTCCCTGGACACCGGGGCCACTTCTGATCCATACCGCTGGGGGGCGCCTGGTTGGCTCAGTTGGTGGAGCGTGCAACTCTCGATCTTGGAGTTGTGAGTTCGGGCCCCTTGTGGGGTGTAGAGATTAGTTAAAAAAATAAAATCTTAAACAACAACAACAACAACAAAGAAACAGAAGCTGGGTCTGGGAGGCAGCAGGCCCCCCCGCACCGCCCGCGATGCCTGTTCCCCCAACAAAACACGGATGGCTAAGGAAAGGCTCTCCTAACTCCACCAGGATCAAAGTACTGACTCAGCGGTTTGCTCCCGAGGCTGAAGAAGGCTGGCGCCAGTAAGGAGAGCCTCCCTGCCCCTCCTTGCCCCACCTCGCCCCCTCGGCCCCCACCCAGAGCTCGGCAGCCTGCAGCTAGAGGTGCGTGAGTGACTCACTGAGTGCTGGGTTTTAGAGATAAGACCAGGGTGTTGCTGGCACTGTTCAGGCCGGGAAGAGGCTGATGGCCCAGTTACCATGGCAACCAAAGTTTGCTTTAAGAGCGGAGGTGCTCGCATCTTACCGGACAAGAGAGACTTGGAGACGCATGCTGTCATGATGGTGTAGGCTCCGCTCGCATTCAGATAACTCTCTTCTGCAGTCGGCCACTGGAGGTGGGCATGTGAGCACTAGGTTTTGCAAACTGAAGATGGACCGGGATCTTTCTAGGGGGTGGAAGATGCTGGTACAGCCTCAGTCTGGGAGAGAGGTTCCTCAGAGGATGGGGCCACACGCTATGTAAATGCCACCAAAGCCGTCCATGCTACCGTCTGCTGGTCTGCTAGTTGGGGTGGCTTGCGGGTGATGGAGGGCACAGCCGGGGACCAGGGCACGTGGCCTTAGCTCCTGGTGTTACTAGAGCATGGGCTCTGCAGCGAGACCACCCGAGGCTCCAATGAGCTGTGCGACTGTGGGCAAGTGTCTTGGGCTCTCTGAGCTTCAGTGCCTTGTCTGTCAAACGGAGGGACCACGGGGTCTACCCCATAATGCTGCTACGGGTCAAACCATCAGAATCGCACAGAGGGCCAGGGCCCCAGAGCCCTTAATAAATTGCAGCTCTGAAAGTCTGGCCGCAGGACTTTGGGTGAGTCACTTTTCCTTCTTCGGGACTCTGTTCAGCGCGTGTTCAGGCTCCTTCCCGGGCTGACTCCACGCCCCGTGTTTGCTGTGTGGCACCCTCACCATCGCTGTCTAGTCTAGAACGCAGCGCCAGCAGGGGCCTGTGGGGGTCATGCTCCAAGTGACAGAATGACATCCGCGCTGGGAACGGGAGATGGGCTGGGGCCGGGAGAAGCCTTTCTTTACTCGAGGATTTCATTTTGTTCCAAGAGCAGGATTCTATTTAAAAATCGGGTTGCAAAATAAATAAATAAAATAAAATAAAATAATAAAATAAATAAATAAAAATCAGGTTGCTGTTTCCACTGGAGTAGGAAGCTAAGAGCCCGAGAGGGCATTTGGAAGAAGGCAGCATTTCTCTGCCCTCCCCACCCCCCAAGTCTCCGAACATCCCCGTGCCTTCACCCCTGCTTTTGAAGACGCACCTTCTGCTCCTCTTTTAAAACCCAGCTCCGGTGTTGGCCCCATGACGCTTTCTTGACCACTCTCGAGTTAACTCATGTCAGTCCTCCTTCCTCTCTATTTTGTACCTGTTACTTCCCATTTCTCCCTTTATTTGAATTATTTAACACAGCTGTCTCTCCCACTGGTTCCCAAATTCCCTGAGGATAGGGATTATGGATCATCTGTTTATTCCCCAGATTTCTCATTATGTGCTTCACGAATGTTTGTAGACTCAATCAAATTGAATATATGTGGGGTGTATACTCGAGTTTCTTTTCTGATGATTTCATTTTGGTATAAGTTTGCTTTTAGTTTAAGGAATCAAAGCATAATTGGGTATGTATTCTTAAATGGCTTCAAATAACTTTTAATACACCACTAGTGTTGATGCTTACAAAACTGGAAATCAGAAAGATTTTTCCCTTTATTAGTGTGTGAATGAGAGAGAGAATGAGGGGACCGTAATGCTTGCAACATTTCACCTGTAAGGGAAAAACCGGTAGAAGTAGAAACATAAGCATGACTTGCAGATCTAGTTCCTGGCTCGTACAAAAGAAGGAATTTAAAAAGTGAGAGGGTGCGTTTGTCTCTGAGAACCTTTTACTCTGAATCTCAACAAGCTCACCCAAGGCCCCGGGTGAGAAGGCTAAGTTAGGTATGAAGGCAGAAATAAGTGACTAAAAATCGCAGGTGGTTAATATTAACTTCCTTTTCTTTCACGAATAAGCTATATCATCTGGAATGACTGGGTGAAACTCAGAGGCCTTCCAACTAACCTGGGAATTGGCACACTTTCTGGGAAGGACCAGATGGTAAATATTTTAGGCTTTGCAGGACAAAGGGCCTCTGAGGTAACTAACTCAACTCTTCAGAGTGATTTAAGCCAGTGGAAGACCGCACATGAACAAACGGGGGACATGGCTGTGTCCAATGAAACTTTGTTTACAAAAACAGGTGGGAGTTGGATTTGGCTTGCTGGCTGTAGGTTGCAGACTCCTGAACTAAACAGTCCATCTTCGGGTTTACTGGTCCCTTCTCTTAAACACAGCAAGCACATAGAAATGGAACCCATGATGTCCAAGTTGTAAGGTTATTATGGTGTCGCAATTTTAACACAGAAAATCAAATGAGTGAGAAAAAAAGGACACCTCTCGAGTCTGAATGGCGGTTTCTGATCCAGAAGGATGGCTGGCCTCTGACCTGCGGCAGAGCCCAACTCCTGCTGTCACTGACCCCTTCCTCACCCACCCCCACCCCCCTGTCTTCGAGGTCTGAGGTTTGTTGCGCCCAGAAGTGGAGCCTGCTGGCTGTGTTGATCTACTGCGGTGAGGGGGGAGCACAGAACCATGCAGAGAAAGCCCCACACTGGCCCCAAATGGAAGTGTTAAGTTTTAATCAATGTAGGAAAATAAATTTGCTTTTTTTTGATTACTCAGAGATTTTACGTGGCTTACTGTATTAGGGTTTTCCAGAGAAACAGAAGCAATAGCATATATAGAGTGGGGTATATGTAAAAGGAGGCTTTACTCTAGGAACTGGCTCACGGGGCTGTGGAGGCTGAGAAGTCCCACGGTCTTCCATCTGCAAGCTGGAAACCCCGGGGAGCTGGTGGCATAACTCAGTCTGAGCCCAAAGGCCTGAGATTGAGGAGCACCAATGCCCAGGGACAAGAGAAGATGGGTGTCCCAGCTCTAGCAGGGAGTGAGAATTCACCCTTCCTCCTTCTTGTTCAAATCAGGTCCTCAGCCTCATCAGGGAGGGCATCTCCTGACTTGGTCTGCTGATTCAAATGCTAATGTCTTCTGGAAACATTCTCCCAGACACTCCCAGAAATAATGTGCCACCAGCTACCTTGGGCTCCCTTAGCTCAGTGAAGTTAACACATAAAATTAACCATCAGAACTACTGTTAGAGTAACTTTTTATCAAAAGAAAATTACAATCAAAGTTTAAAAAAATCCTAGTGTCTAAGAATATATTTAGGGCAAACCCTATTCTTAA
>NW_027397072.1:7776232-7874531 GCF_003265705.2 Callorhinus ursinus | reverse complement strand
CACAGAATCAAGTGTCCATTTCTTCATCATGGACTGCAGTGGGACTAGGTTACGTCACAGCAAGAAACACCCACAAGGACTGGCTTACAGCAGCAGATATTTAGTTCTTGCCTTGGCTCCATACCCATCACAAGTTGGCCAGGGGATCTGTTTAGTGACTGCCCCCTCTAGGACCCTGGGTGACAGAGCTACCACCATCACGAACGTTGATGGTCACCGTGGCAGATAGAGAATTCGAGATCTTCCAGCAGGCTTGATGGCTGTAGTCCCAAAAGTGACATACTCAATTTTACTCAGGAATCATTGGCCAGAGAATGTCCCAGGACTACCGAATCGCAAGGTGGAGAGTACATTCCTACCATTTTTCCAGGAGGAAATGTTTGCTATCAGACACAACGTTCTAGATCTACCATATGCCTCCAGTTTCATTTCCCATCAGTGACAGGACTAGTTTGTAAGAACATGATTAGGAACTTGTGCTTTGATCCTCTGTGTGTGTGTGTGTAGGGATTAGGAGAAATTCTTTGGCCAGAGAGGGTTAAAAGGTTAGTGTAAAATGAGAACATGACCTTAATCACTCAGCTACTCAAACTTCTGGGTTAATAGCATCAGAGGCACTGGTAGGGGGCCTTAGAGAGTGTCAGAGGCAGGAATTCCTGTTCCCTTCAAGGGTCCTTCTAGCTGGACTAAGATCCAAACTGACACGAGATAGATTAGCAAGAGAAAATCAGATTTAATAGCGTCCGTACAGGGAACCCACACAGACATGGAAATTCCAAAGACAGGCAAAAACAGGTATTTATGCCGTTCTGAACTAAGGAGAAGGGGCTAGGGGGTCTTGGACTTCAAAGGGAAGGGATGTAATTCACAGGAAGATGAAAAAGAGTAAATGTTTGGTAAACAAATGCTTGCCCTGCCATATAGATGGGTCACTCAGATAAAATTTATCTGTGGAAGTAACCCTTATTCTGGAAAGATCCTCTGATTTAGATTCTCCTATGTAGTTAAGGGAGGGGCAAAAGTTTCTCTGGAGCCTGTAGGGTCTGGATTGCCTTTAGCTCAAAAGAATCTGCAGGTCAGAGTGGCTCATCTTGGGGCAGCCTCTCCTCTGCACCATGCTAGCTCATTCTGCACTTTCCTGCAGAATGTGGAAATTCCACGGGGTGGTGGGGCACATCCCTGATGCACAGGGCGGAGCTGGGTGGATGGAGCATGGCTGAATCACAGCCTCTCCTCCTCCCTGGTCAGGCACTTTCGTTCAGTAAATAATCTGTACAACCCTACATGTAGGGTGACGGACTCACTGGTTGAAAATCCCACAACCCAGGAATACCCTCAGTCCTGGGCAAACAGAAATGGTTGGTCACCCTACCTACATGGTAGCCCTGGGTACAGGGGTGGTAGCTCCTTCTAAGGAGCTCAGTTTGTCTGTTCTGCTAGGTTTCTCAATATTTGGGTAGAGTGAGCGTGATGAAAAGACCACGAGGACCAGACAGACTTGGGTTTGAGTCCCACCTTTGCTACCTCAAGGCTTCAAGACCTTAAGTGAGTCCGCAGCTCTTCTGAGCCTCAGCTTTGCCATCCATAAAATGGAGGAAGGTAGTATCTACCTCAGGACATTGCTAAGAGGCTCCTTTAGGGAGCCCAGGTCTGTAAAGGGACCAGGAAGTGCTAGCTAACCTCCCTGGGTGGTGGTTGATTGCATTCCACAGGACAGGGGGTCCTTTCCGCAGGAGGACCTGTACAAACAATTCCCAGGCATCCATCCGTATGAGCAGGCTGAGACTTCGGTGCCACTTAACAAGTTAAAACACTATGAACAGAAGGGCCAGCAAACTTAATATTTAACCTGAGCTTTGACTGTTCCTTAAGGTGATCAGTTCACTGGGGAATTCTCAGGTCTCCCAGGAGGAGGAGGAATGGAAGCATCTCCCCAGCTCTCTGGGACCATGCACTGGTTCTGTGCAGAAGTGACCAGAACAGGGCAGTTTCCACATTGCAGAGGTGCCGTTCACGGTGGGCTGGTTTGAGCTTAAAGTTGGACGTTTCATGGTGGATGCGTGCTCTTTAGCCAGCAGTAGTGCAAAGGTTCACTTCCACAATCAAAACCTATTACGGCCACGTTCACACCGGCTTCATTGCCCCTCCCCCCACCACTGCCCTTTCCCCTCTTGCTATAGGACTTCCTCAGCATGAAAAATAACAAAGCCTAGAGTCTAAGTATGCTTTGAGTGCCCTCCAAATCTCCAACTCAAAACTGTGTTTGTGGAAAGGGGAGTCAGCCTATGGCTGTCTGTGTGGTGGATCTGCAAGGAGCAGGGATCAGGTTCATGGAGGCCGGCGACTGTGGATGATGCCATACCGGACAGGTGTGATGCTTGTGCTGTCCACAGCCGCTGGGAGGGGACGGTCCCGCCACCTGGGCCAGCACCGTAGCTCAGTGGGCCAGGTGTGGGCACCCGAACCTAGAGTAGCCCAACTCCAGAGTGGGCTGCTTCCTGCCCACTCATAAACACCCCACCCCAACCAGAGCTCCCCACTCCAGGTAAAACCTCATCAGGAAAAGACTCACACCGCAGCAGAGCTCCCCACCAGCCACCCGATCCTTTCTCCTGACCCATGAACTGGGGGAGGTGGAGGATGATGCGTTGTCCATGTGAAGACCTTCCATCAGTCTTCTGGTTTGTATGCCTACTTCTCGCTCCCACCTTTGTTCATACCTGCTGCCCGAGTCCCTGAGCCTCACTGTCGGAAGACTGACTCCTGTTTCCCCCTTAGCCCCTGACCTCATATCACAGGCTGTAAATCTTCTTCCTGTTTCATCTGGAAACCTTCTACGATCAGCTTTCCATCTTCCAGAAATGTGCGGAAATCTCTCATCTGTGATTTTTACAACACCTTCCCTGTCTCTTTTTCTTTTTTCTTTTCTTTTCTTTTAACTTCAATACCTTGATTTCAGTGGGGTGGGGTCTCAAATAAAAAGAGAAGCAAACTGTGCCTGACCTGCCCTTTTGGACCAGAAGCCCATAGATCTCTCTTCAGCAATGTGAACTGGTCAGCTCATGGAAAGCCGGCATCATTTACCCTGCTTTCCACATTTTGTTTAAACGGGGTATAAGTCATCCATGTTTTACTGCCTATGGTCAGAACTTTTTACAACGTTATAGAATGGGCCAAATCCATCATGCCAACACTGAGGACTTAAGATTTCTTATTTCTGAGTAAATACTGCAGAAGAGTTCTATAACTCATTATCCTTAATGAATAGTATCAACTCTTCCTTACATTTCTTCCCACCCCTCTCAGCGGTGAAGCCATGAAACCAAATGGAAAAGCGTGGACACTTTGCAAGGAGACAATAGCAATTATATGAGATTACTGCTGTCCAAATGTGTCAGCAATAATTGATAGCACCATGGCTCTCTCAAGTTACTGATTAAGCATTAAAAATAGAAACATGGCTTGCCTGTGTTTCAAATGCTGTCTCATTTTTCCTCTGATTATAAATACTATCTTTCTGTTTATTCATAATAACCAGAACCTACACAGTATATCTCTCCTACATAATGGCTACTGATGTGTCGGGAATGGTGGACGGTTATAGAGAGGTCCTGAGCAGGGGGAATAGATCTGGGAAGTCCCAGAAGCAGGGCACTTGAGTGGGGCTTTTAGAGGGGGTGGTCCTTGGGCTGTGGTAAGCAGAGCACCTGCCTCACCTCCCGATGCCAGGCTAGTCCTGTTGCCAAGCGAAACATCACTCAGGACACATCTCCTGCTGAAAGTATCAACAACTACAGTTCTCTGCCAAAGTTTAATTTGCTCACCACAAGGAAGTTATTATTTTCCAGGAATGAAGCAGCTGGCTCTTGAGCTGGGTCTCATCTTCCATCTTCCCCACCAGCCACCACCACAGTCACTGCATAAAGAAGTCCTTTAGCTGGAGACGTGTGGCTGCCAAGATGCCTCCATAAGAGGGATTAGACCCCATTTTCAATGTCCCAATATTCCTGGGATTTTGCTAACCCCGTGGGACAGAGAGATTCTTGTTTATTTCTAGAGATGATCTTAGGAGGCATTCGTCATGTGGGAAAACTTAGGTTTTTTGCTTATTATGGGAAACTTCTAATACAATCAATATGGGTTTTTAGTATGTTTGATGGAAGCCAGGTCTCCAAATGTAGCTGATTTTAAGTGGATTCTCAAGAATGGAAAGAGCACAGGCTTTGGCATTACTGTTGCTGAAGCCAAGCGAGCTAGACAAGTCTGGGGAAACAAGGTTGGGATCTCGAGTGGTCAGAAACACCAACTGCCCTGAGAGGTGGAACACACGGAGCTCTGGATATATTTAAACCATGAGTCACATGGCTAGACTCTACTTGGGCAGAAGTAAAACATGTTTTCCTTCAAATGATTAAACTTAGTTGAACTTAGTTCAAGAAAAATGTCTTTTCCCTCTGAATGTCCCCCCCCGCCGCCCCCCGGCCCAGGCTTAAAGAGTTTCAAGATGAGATTTGTTTTCTTAACGAGAAAACATATCAATAGCTTCCAAATTAGACACATCTGTAGACTTGGGACACCCAGATGACTTCAAATAATATATTTGGCCCATCTCCTACATCTGGATGGTTAAGACTGCATGTCAAAGAAAGAAGAAAAAGAAAAGGAAGTTAGAAAGACTTCCTTGGTCTGTTGATAATAAAACTGAATGGAAATGGACTTGCATCCCATGTTTATTCCATTTTCTCCCACATAAAGTTTTTAATCCCTACTCCTGGAGTGATAAAACAGTAACATTTCAAGTCCACGGCTGGAAAAGGTTAGCCAACATTTCATCTGACCAACTGTTCTGCAACTCAGTCAGGATTCTGGTTAATGCCGAGTCCACATGGGTGAGTGAGACTCAGGGTGTTGGCACTGTCTTACTTTGGAAAAGTTGGGTTTTTTAAGTAAGTGGGGAAAAAGAGAGGAACAAGTCTAAGCACAACACAGGCAAGACCAACAATAACATCCCTGGAGTTGAAAGAAACAGCTTTGAGGAGCCTCCTGTCTTTACTTGGGGGTTAGTTCACTTAAAATAATAAACGTATTTCTTTTACTATCCAATGACCAAAAGCTAGAATTATGATTAGTACCTGTTGGTATTTCCTTTGCTTTTTTTCGGGGGGGGGGGATGCTTTCTCTGTTCCCTTTTTTAAAATAATTTTTCTTTCCTAATAGTGATTACTTTTTATGATGAGGGTTTTGGGTGAGGCGCAGCGTTGGGGCGCGGGGTCTCAGATGTGGCGGGCAGGAGGCGGGGGGGGGGGGGGGGACAGAAAGAGGGCCCGCCCCTTTCTGCTGCGGCGCCCGCCGGAAGGCTGGAGGGGCTGTCCTCGCGGAGGGTCTCCCCTTCCCTCCTGTCACGTTTAGGTCCCCCGGGCGCGGGAGGGAGAGGGGCGGCAATTTGAGGCTGGGGGGGGCCACTGAGGTGTGAGACCCCGCACATTATCTTACTCAGCCCTCAGAGGTTTGTACCCCGTCCGAGGAATGGGAGGCTCGGAGAGGCGACGTCGCCCACCGCCCGCCCAGCCCCATGCGACAAGGCTGTGATATCACCTCCCTACTCTCATCACGTCCTCGCGCAGTGTTTTCCATAAATGAGCAAAAAGCCCAGCCGAGTTCGCCCCAAGGTCGGTCGGCGCCCGGGGAGGGGGGGTTCAGTTCCAGGCGGCGGGGACCTGGCTGACCCGAGGGTGGCGGAGCCAGAGCCCGGCAGGCGGGCCCGCAAGGGGGTCCCCACCCCAGGCGGGGAGGAGGAGAGGGGGAAGACTGAGGAGGGGACGCTCCGCCCCAGTGCCCCCGACCCCTCACCCCAGTGTCCCGCACCCGGCTCTCACTCCCCGCACCACCTTCCACAGGCTGGGGCCGTGCCCCCTCCTCCCGGCCGCCCGTGGCCCTGGCCCTCGCCCCCGGGTCTGGACCCCTCACCCCCCCGCCCTGGACCGCACCCCAAACCCCGGCCGCGCCCCCTCCCGCGTCCCCGCCCCCGGATCTCGTCCCCCCAACCCATCTCTACCCCTCACCCTTCGGGCCCGAATCCGCACCCCTGCATCTCGTTAGCGCCCCCAACCGCCACCGCCGGCCAAACCCGGGTCTGCACCCCCGTCCCCCTGGCCTCCCCTCCCTCTAGTGCCCTCGGCACCCCCCCCCCCACACACACCCCTGCCCCGGTCCGCACCCCAGCCCCCGGCCGCGCCCCCTCCCGCGTCCCCGCCCCGCCGCGCTCCCGCCCCGGGGCCGCGCTCGGGCGGCGAGACCGGCCTGCTGGGCGGGCGGCGGGGGCGCCATGGGCAGCGGCAGCAGCCGGAGCGGCCGGGCCCTGAGGCGGCTGCGCAGCCCCGACAGCCGGCCGGCGGGGCCCGGCGGGGCAGCCTCGGAGGGCGGGACGCGGCCTCTGGTCTCCGCGACGGCGGCGGCGGCCGCCCGGGAGGAGGCCCGGGAGGCGGAGGCTGCTGAGGGGGCGGCCGACCCCGACCCCGACCGCGACCCCGGCCCCGCGGACGGCGGGGACGAGACCCTGCGCCTGCTGGACCAGCTGCTGGCCGAGTCGGCGGCCTGGGGCCCGGGGGAGCTCGTCCCGCGGGGCCCGGCGCGGCCCAAACCCGCAGCCGGCGCCGGGAGCCGGGTGAGTGTGGGAGTCCGCGGAGCCGTTGGGGCCGCGCCCTGTACCCCAGCACCCCCCCCGGAGCCCCCCAGCCGCGTGCTTCCTCCGACCCGCCTCCGCGCTCCCCCCCCAGGCTCCCTGGGCCTGCGCGACGCCTGTCCCCCTCTGCCCCGAGTGTCACCCACCGTCTGTGTGTCTCCGAATGCCTCCGAGGTCTCCTGCTGCTCACGCGGCCTCTCCTTCCCTAACACCCCGTCTGATTTTCTCCCTGTCTGTCCCTTCTGGGTGCTGGTCTCGCTGCCTCGAGTTTGGGGTGACAGTGCTGGGCGCAGCCTGTAAGAGCAGGGGGCACACATCCCTTGGCAGAAGTGCATCTCCCGGGCTGGCTTCTGGCCAGAGCTCGCCTTTCTTTCCTTTTAGAGCTGTGTGTCCACCCTCACAGCACGGCATCCCAGACTCCTTCCCGCCTAGGTGGGAGTTGGCCAGGGGTGCTGGCTATTCTCTCCAGAGGAAGCTGCGCAATGGTGGGACTGGTTGCCAAACAGTGGTTCACAAATGTGTCAGACACATCAAGAGCCTTGCCTTGCTAGTCAAGCAATTCACATGCTACTGGCTATTTTTAAGATGCTGTGGAATCTGTTTTTCGCTTCCCAATCCTCTCTTCCAGAACACTTGTAATAACAGTCCCTCCCGTTGTTCTAGAAAAACAATAAAAACAAGCACTCCGGTTTGGCAACAGTCTTCACTCCAGCAGAGCAGAATGAACAAGAAGACCTTTACTATCAGCTCCTGGGCTTGAGGAGGATGCCAAAGGCAGCACCCCCTTCCCTGGAGCCCCACAGGCTTTGCTTAACTGCCAGGACCCAGGGAAGTGTCTTCTGGGGGCAGCCACCAAGCAGCAAAATCCAGAAACCACTGTGAAGGGTGGGGCGGAGAACTGGCTCAAATCAGACAGTGCAGAGTGTCTCCTCTCCTCCCCCACCATCCTCCTGCCGGACCCGTCCCCTGCTACCCTCCCAAAGTGAGCCGCAGTGAGTAGGACTGAATTTGTTCACAAGATGCCTTCAAGACTACGTCACCATTCAGTTATATAACACGAAAAATGGATAAACAGTTGAGAAATTTGGGGGAAATTCTCAGCATGAAAGCAATCATCTAGTGTCCAAGTTTCAAGTGGCTTGGAAACCCTAGAAGTGAAAACGAGAGGAAAAGAAAACGAATGGATTTCCCCTCGATGTCCTGAATATCAGTGACTCTCAGGGTGCAGGGCTGCCTTACTCACTCTCCCAGTCATTTCTATGAGCCCAGCACCCCTCTGGGTGCTAAAGCAAACACAGATGGCCCACGGTCCTTATCCAAAAGAAATCTACAGTTTAGTGGGGAGAGAGAGACCTGCAGACAAAAAACAGAATAGAGCGTGGTGAGAGACAGACCTGCACAGAGTCCACAAGAGGAGCGACCGATCCCCTGGAAAAGTCAGGGTGGCACTCCAGAAGGACAGCGCTTGACCTGAATCTGGAAGGATCTGTGGCTTTAGCCAGGCAAACAAGCAGGGAAGAGCATTTGTGCAGAGAGAACCCCACGTGCCTGTGGGCAGAGGCGATGGGGTGGGGTCTACAGTGCCCAGGCTGTGGGCAGGGAGGGCCTGGTTGAAGAGGCTGAGGGGTACGTGCCATGCTGTTGCAGGTCCTGCTGGGAGTTTCCCAGGTCAAGAAGTTTGGACTTTACCGTAAAAGCTGTGGCTGTCTCTGAAGGGCCAGGGGGAGCCGCATTTTGTGTTTTAGGAAGATGACACCGACACAGCTGTGGGAGGATGGACTGGGCCAAGTAAGCCTGGGGTCGGGATGGCCAGCTGGGGGCTGCTTCGGTGGTGTGGGTGAGCAGGTCCTGAGTGAAGCAGGACAGCCAGAGCGCCGAAGGGGAGATGGAGGTGCCTAGGAGGGAGAATCGGTCAGCCGTGGTGGTTCTTCTGGATGTGGATTGTATGTATCCTCTGTGCTATAAATATTTCTTGAGTGAATCCTAGAATCTTAGGATTATTAGATCTGTAAGAAAGCTCCTCGAGTCCAATTATTTTCAGGTATGGGGAGATGAAGTGAAAAGGTCAGGGCTCCTAATTTCTTGACTGTAAAGGTCCCAGAAGGTTAACTGCCTGAACACTCAAATGTGGGGTTTATGCTTTTTTTGCTGTATAGATTACGTCCTTTGATTCTCTTGGCAATTGTACATCTTATAAGATTCTGAGTTGACAAAACATCATTGAGCTAGGAAAAAATTGGTATTTAGATGGATCCATATTGACCCATCTAAATACCAAAGGGCCGACTTCTATGTATGGGTTGAAGTCGGCCCTTCTTCCAAATGTTAGAAATGATGTTCCCAAGGACAGAGCAAATGTTTGATTGAGCAAGTAAATAACACAATTTAAATTTCTTTAGGAGGGAAGGACGAAAACCTTCCTTAGGTTCTAAACTGTCTAGCAGTTTGGTGGAGAGAGGTATTCTTCGTCAGACAATACCAAACTCAAGTGAAATTATCCCTTTAAGCACCCATGTTTAAAAATTTTAACTACTGGGCGCCTGGGTGGCTCAGTTGGTTAAGCGACTGCCTTCGGCTCAGGTCATGATCCTGGAGTCCCGGGATCGAGTCCCGCATCGGGCTCCCTGCTCGGCGGGGAGAGTCTGCTTCTCCCTCTGACCCTCTTCCCTCTCGTGCTCTCTATCTCTCATTCTCTCCCTCTCAAATAAATAAATAAAATCTTTAAAAAAAATAAAAATAAAAATTTTAACTACTGCTGATTAGAATATCTTAGAGACTGGTTATGCGTATCTCTGAACCATCACCCTGAATGTTATGGATTATACTCGACTATATTCAAGAATAGTTATAGCTAATATTTTAATGTGCACTTGGGTCTCAAACAAGCCTTAACTCTTTTCATCTTTAACAGTATCGTCCATTTTTACGGGTGGGAAAGAGAAAACAGGCACAGAGAGGTTAAGCACCTTAACTAAAGCCACACAGTTATGGCAGAGCAGAGATCAGACTCTCGACAGTCAGGCTCCTGTACCCTTATTATCAAAATGGCCCTAACAGCTGTGATGCTTGTTATTGCCTCTCTGCCTTGGTCCGTCTTTCCACTGTCACGTTTTAGCCATTGTCAGTCTGTATGCAACCAAACAAGCTTCTCTGTATCCCCCGCCCTAGTGGACACCTCTCTGAGCTGCACTTGGGGGTTGGAATCACATAGCCATGCCTGCTGATTCTGTGTTTCAAGGAAGAGCATGACCCTCCGAGGTCAGGCCTGGGAGAGGTTCTTCCCTGGCCTGAAGAATCATCTCTTCAGCCAGTGGGCTTTGTGGCAAATATTTCAATCAAATGTGCGTCTTTGTCTTGTTTCTTAATTCCTGGTTGTTTTCCTATACAGTTAAGGTTGCTGGATAAGAATGAAGTATTGCCATATTCTAAAACTGGGATTTTTAAAATTAAGTTTTAAGAAGTATTTACTTTTATTTATTTTTTATTTATTTACTTATTTATTTTAGAGAGGGAGAAAGATTGGGGGTGGTAAGGGGCAGAGAGAGAGAGGCCTAAGCGGGCTCCAGAGCCTGATGCGGGGCTCGATCTCACAACCCTGAGATCATGACCTGCAATCAAGGGTTGGACACTTAATCAACTGAGCCACCCAGGTGCCCCTTTTAAGGGGTATTTAAATCAATTACATCTCTCTCACCCCCCCCTCTATAGGTACATATGAGAAATGTGTATCTACATATAGGGGCTACTTCAGTGGTCCTAGTGGCATTATGTTGATATCACTGAAATTATAATAATCTGCTTTGGATTTTTATACTTCAACTATTTCATAAACAGCTTTTTATATTGCTGCATAGTATTCTTAATTATTTTAATAAATGCAAAATATCCATCAAATTCATGTACCATGAATTAAACCATCTCCTATTACTGTCCTGGATTAATTTCTAACTTTGTGCCTTGCATTATTAGGTGTGCAGAGCAGAATTTTTTTTCCCAAAGCCAGTGGAACTTTAAAATCAACAGTATCTCAGTGGGATATTGAAACTGAAAACTATTTAGGATGGAAAAATTATGTGAGAAAAGCTAATCATTTGGGCTTGGGTTTTATTAAGTTATTTGATCAAATTATAGTTTTTTAACAATGCAGCAGTATCTCTGCCACTCAGCGCTGTATTACCTGGGAAAATTACCGTCTGTTATTGATCCATGCATTTAGTGTATAGTTTAGAGCACCTGCATGTGCCAGGTACTGTTGTAGGTGCTCCGTATACATCGGTGAACCAAACGGACAAAACCTCTGCTACCACTCTGATCGTCTTAAGTTCAACAGTGAACAAAATAAAGCATAAAGAACAATAAAGCAGGGGCGCCTGGGTGGCTTAGTCGATTAAGTGTCTGACTCTTGATTTCGGCTCAGGTCAGGATCTCAGGGTCATAGGATCGAGCCCCGCGTCGGGCTCCACGCTCAGTGTGGAGTCGGCTTGGGATTCTCTCTGCCGCACTCCCTCTGCCCCTCCCCCCAGTCTCTCTCTCTCAAATAAAAAATATATATATATATTTAAAAAAAAGAACAACAGAGCAGCAGGGTCTGGGGAGAACAGGAGTGGATCCAGGTTGTCATTTTTACTAGGTGGGCAGGGAAGGTGTCACTGAGGAGGCAGGACTTGGGCAAAGCCTTGGAGGAGGTGAGGGCTGCCGCGCTTCTGTGGGAACCGGTGTCCCAAGCCAAGGGGTCAGCCAGTCACAGGTCCTCGGGTGGAGCCTGGAGGGTCTACTCAAAGAGCAGCAGGTTGGGCGTTGTGGCTGGAGTGGAGAGGGCAAGGTCAGGGTAGTGGAGACAGGATGGTGGCCAGGATGGTGGCCTGGTGTCTGGGCAAGGCATGATGGTCCTTTGGCCACTGTTAGGCCTTTGGCCTTTACTTTGAAGGAGGTGGGAAGCCCTGGAGGGTTTTCAACAGAGATGACCTGATTTAAGGCTCACCCTCACTGGCTGCCGTGTTGGAGACAGAGTGGGGGTGGGGCAGAGCCACAGCTGGGACTGGAGTTAGGAGGCTTTCACAGGGATCCCTGAGAACAGAGGGCGGTAGTGAGGGCCGTGAGGAGTAGTTGGCCTGTGGACACAGACTAAAGAGAGGCAACCAGTTTACCAGTGGATTGGCTGTGGGGTCAAAGATGACCCCAGAGTTTTGGGCTTGAGCAGCTAGAAGGACGTAGTTGCTGTTAGCTGACATGGAAATGGGGAAGGGGCAGGTTTGGGGTGTTAATCAGAAATTTGGTTTTGAATGTGTAAGTTTGAGATGCCTATTCAACACCCGAACAGCGAACAGCGAGGCAAGTGAAGAGGTCTTTGTAAGAGGCCGGTGCTCAGGGGAGACGTTGGGATTGGAGCTGTGAGTGTGGGATCCGGCAGAACAGAGGAGCGTGGAGGGTCGACCAGAACACCAGTAACAACGATGCCGGCTAACACCTGCCCGTGTGCCAGGCACTGCTGTGGCCGTGGATGTGTGTGACCTCGTATTCAGATGTGGAAAAGATGAGGGGACACGCCAAAGGGGACAACCAGTAACGCAGGGTGGGGGGGGCAAGAGGATGCCATGTCTGGAAGCCAAGGGAGGAAAGTGTTTCCAGAAGGGAGAGGTGACCAGCTCTTGTAAATGTTGTTTAATGGGATGAATAGGATGAAGCCAGGGGACTGACCACTGACACTAGCAACTTGGAGGTCCCTAATGCCCTCGGGAAGAGCAGTGGGGAAAGCTTGACAGGCTGGGGCTCATGGAGAATGAGAGGCAAGGAACCAGAGTGTAGTCAATGCTTCCAGGAAGCTTGTTTTTACAGTGCAGTGGTAGTGGATAGTCAAGGATGGCCCTGGTAGGATACGGAATTAACCATAAAAATCTCAGTCCCAGGGGCACCTGGGGGGCTCAGTCGTTAAGCGTCTGCCTTCGGCTCAGGTCATGATTCTGGGGTCCTGGGATCGAGCCTGGCGTTGGGATCCCTGCTCGGCAGGGAGCCTGCTTCTCCCTCTCCCTGCTTGTGCTGTCTCTCACTATCTCTGTCTCTCTCAAATAAATAAATAATCTTAAAAAAAAATCTTAAAAAAAAAAAATCTTAAAAAAAAAAATCTCAGTCCCAGAATGGGCTGGATAAATGAAGTTTTTGAGATTAAGTGCACTAGTGAAATTCAAGGGCACTCTTAAAGAGGAAATTTTGATACAGTCCAAATTCAGCACCTTTACTACCACGTTATGTAGTTGAGACTTTGTCCCTCCTCCTGCCTAATAAATCTGGGCTGATCAAGATCTAGGGAAGTTTGTTTTCCGGAGAGTTTTTGTTTTAAGATTTTATTTATTTTTATTTTTTTAAAAGATTTATTTATGTTCGAGAGAGAGAGAAAGAGAGAGAGAGAGTGCGGGGGGGGAGGGGCAGAGGGAGAGGATCTCAAGCAGACTCCCTGCTGAGTGCGGAGCTCGAGGTGGTTGGATCCCAGGACCCTGAGATCATGACCTGAGCTGAAATCAAGAGTCTAATGCTTAACCGACTGAACCACCCAGGCACCCCTAAAGATCTTATTTTTACGTAATCTCTACACCCAACTCGGGACTTGAACTCACAACCCCGAGATCAAGAATCACATGCTCTACTGACTGAGCCAGCCAGACGCCCCTCATTTTCTGGGAACTTTATTGTTGCGGCAAAGGTAGCACATTTTTTTTTTTTTTTTTTTTTTTTACAAGAAGGTCTAGGCCAATCATGTCTTCTAGTTAGGCAGAATGAATCCATCTTCCACCACTTTTGCAAAGGTTCCATTTCGCTCTAGCAAAGAAAGACCAGGATAATCTTTGTCTATTACCATCAGCCAGGACTTTGGCGTAATCCTGGTTCGCAGCAGCTATGGGATGTGAGGGTGAATACAGCAGTCAAAATGATTACATGGCTGGAAAGCAGATCACCAGAGAGAGTTAAACGTGATGGGTAATATGATGGACTTTTGGCAAAAAAAAAGCGCCCCTATTTTGAAAACAGTTACCGTCCGTCTGCATTCAGATGTGATCTATAGCGAAGCACACAAATTTAAGTGACAGTAAGTGGTATTTGAGCAATCTAGGAAAAATAGAAGAGTAAAACTAGTGCTAATCCCCAAAAAGCTCCTAACTGTGTTGTGGAGGGTTGTGTAAATGCACATGTGTCATTCATCATGGAATTCTTGCAGTAGAGGTATATAGGAAGGATTATACACGCAAGGAATAGTTCCATCTGAGGCAGGCGTCTTCCCAGTGGGGCTGACGTCTGAGTTGGTTCTAAAGGATCAGCTGAGTTTTCCAGCAGTGGGAAAAGGATGGAGTCTTCCATACAGAGGGAACAGCGTGTGGAAACACGAAGAGGGATGAAAGTGCTTTAGGAGAACAGCGTGTAGCCCCTTATGGCTGGATAGCGAGGTGATGACAGATGGAGCGCAAAAGGCAACCATGTCGCTTTGAGTCATGATTTCACAACCCTCTAGGCTAAGGGGTGGAACTTCATCCTGTGGGCAGTGCAGAGAAAGTGCAGGTTTTCTGTGTTTATTATACTTAAATGTTGATTTTAAAATCAGAAGAGGTAATGGAAATGCACCGGAGAGAAGATGTGAAAGATGCCCTGAAAAGAACGTGCCCCTTCCACTGTCCCCACCTTTTCCCCGGGTCCCTTCCCCAGAGACACCAGCTTATTTCTCGTGCCTCCTCTCCTGGCCAGCCTCACTTTTGGAAGGTCAGAGGCAGCAGGGGGTAGGGATTGAGAGGAGACTGTGCAGGAGTGAGACGCTCAGGTAGGAGGGGACTGCATTAATCCAGGGCCGAGGAGGTGGGAGAAGCCCAGATGACATCTGGGTATGACATGCAAAGGAAGGCGAGTTTCCAGAACGGCGCCAAGGCTTCTTGCCTGTGTAGTTGAGCCAATAATGATGCTCAGTGCGGTATAGGTCGGGTTTGACGTGGGAGGCAGACGAGTTCCTGGGGCTGTCTGAAATTCACGTCCACTGATGTTCATGGTTTGTGAACATCAGCATGCAGACGGGCTGCTGGCGGGGGGGGAAGCACATGGACTGGGGGAGAAGAATGCCAAGCCTGGAGAACATCCAACGCTGCAGAAAGAATCCTCCCCTCAGGGGACCTATAAAAAAACAGCGAGATTTCAACTGTAAGACGCACAGTGCCCGGAGAGGCGGGTAGGATGCGGGACCTCCGAGGGCTCCCTCCCTCCGTGGTTGCAGGACGGTGGCTGAGAGCACAGCCCCACAGCGCCTGGCCCGACCCAGGCCTCGGCAGTGGCTGCTGGGTGCTGGCTGGAGAGGGGAAGGACGGTAGGGCAGGGGTCGCTGTCACGAGCATGACGTCCAGAGGTGCTGGTGAAGACTTTCTGGGCCCAGGAGCTTTAGTTCCCACAGGGGATGGGACAAGCGGTGCCTGGACTCTGGTGAGGGGCCAGCAGGGGTCTGGGCAGAGCGGAGGTTCTTACCTCCCTCGGGGCCAGGAGCCCGATACCAGCAAGGCAGGTAGTTCCCAGCCCAAGGCCACCAGTTTAGGGGGCCACTGAGCTCTGCCTCCCGACAGCCAATGTCCAGGCACCCGGTGGTCTCTTTCCAGTTGGAGAATCAGCTTGCTAGCTCCAAAGGGGCACGAGTCCAGGAGGCCCCGCACCTCATTTACCTCAGAGGCCCTTGGGGCTCAGCAGCGGGGGCTGCCCCAGGGCTGGGCAGGCCCGGGAGCCACACCAGGTCATCTCCCTCCCCGTGCAAGGGCCCGTAGCCGCTGGACGGGGGCCGTCCCCGGGGTGGGCAACAGGCCGCCTGCAGCCCCCCTGTGAGGTCCAGCGTTTGTGAAATGATGTGAAAATGTATGTGAACGTGCTTTACAAGGTGAGAAAACACCATATAAATGCAACTGATCTTTTCCTCCAATCCCACCCCTTTCAGCTTCTCCAGGTCGGCCTGGCCTCCATTCTCTCTGGAAACACTTTCCTGAAGGCATGGCCTCGTGAAGGGAGGTGGGGGCTCCTCGACCGTTGGTCTCAGAGTCAGAGCCTCCTTTTGAAAAACTCTGGTTGTCATTTTATTAACGCAAAACAGCTCTCCCTGCGGAGCCACCTGGCGCGAAGCGATTGCTGCCTGGGAGGCCGCGGAGTGGGGCTGTGCGGGGACAGGAGCGCCCCCTGGCGGCGGGAGGGCTGAGCCCGCGGGCACAACCCGGGACCTCTCACTGAGGCGGGGAGGCCAGGTACCAGGAGGTGCCCTCACGCTGTTCTCTCCACTTTATGTGCTCAGATGTCCCTGATGAAACATAAAAACCCCAACCAACCGAACAAATCTGGGCTGCGAAGAAGGATAATTCTTCGATAGTGAAGAAGGGGGAAGTCTTCCCAGGCTGTGGAATATCACCCAGCAGTAAAAGGGGTAAAACTCACTAGGATGCCTGGTAGGCTCCGTGGGTAGAAGATGCGACTCTCGATCCTGCGATCGTGAGTTCGAGTCCCACATTGGGCGCAGTGAGCCGTTGCTACACACAACGTGGATGGATCTCAGAATCATTACACGGAGGGAAAGAAGCCAGGGAAAGGATGCACGCCGTATGATTCCGCGAGTCTCGGCTTCCAGAGAGGGCGCACGAATCTGCAGTGACCAGAAGCAGATCAGTGGTTGCCTGGAGACGGGAGGGAGGCCGAGGGAAGCAGGGAGGACCACGGAGGGTGCTGACCGCGGGGACGGTTTAACAGGTCCACGCACGTGTGGAAGCCCACCAAACTGAATTCCTTAAACATCTGCGGCTTGTTCTATGGCAATTCCCCGTATCATTGATAGGTGTACATACATACATATGAAGCTGTTGAACATGAAGAGTTAAAGGGGGAGGACTCTCTAAACAGAAGAAGCAGAACATAGACATTTTGGTAAATAAAAGATGCAGTGGATTTCCTAAAAATTAACCATTGGTACTTTGCTTTTTTCAAAAAACCCTAGTTGTAGGGGTCTGGGGAGATTAAGAGATCATCTGATTCACTTCCTCCTCCTCTTTTCGGCTGCTCCTTCAGCTCTGGTGTGTTCTTCCAAACCTGCCTGCAGTCGCGAGCGATGACACATCCCCCGCCCGCCCGTACACACTCACGCGCTCCCTGAGCTCAGCCCGGTTCCCACGGGCCGCCGGCCCAGCCCAGGCGCCACGGCCCCCCGGGGTCCCCGGGGTCTGTCTGGCCCAGAGGGGGCAGGCCGCCCGCTGGCGGGGGGTGGGGGGTGGGGGTCGGGGGGTCGGGGCGGGAACGTGCGTCTGCACTAGGCAGGGAGCAGCGGCAGGGGCTGCTGTGTCCTTGCTTTCCGTCCAAGCTCCCTCTGCGGCTACAGGAGCTGTGTTTCGGGGAGGGCGTCTAACACACTCTACATCTGACAAAGTCAAGTGAAAGGCTGAAACGCACTGACAAGGAAGGGACCGCGCATTCGGACCTCGGGCACAGAAAGAAACCTCAGTAAACGTGGAGCTGATATAACAAGGCTGAGCCATGGGGGAAATTACAAAGGCAAGAGCACAGTATCCCTTCCGAACCCTGCTGTAGGGTGTGTGCGGGTGATGGTGTGCCCCGTTCTGGCTGCTCCCCTCCCCCCCGGGGCCGGCAAAGTGTCCCCCGTAGCGGCAGGGAAAGCAGCGGGCAAGTGGAGACGGGCTGATCCTGCAAAGGTCTGACTCTCAGTTGCCCTCCCGCTGGCAGAAACTATGTGTAACAACCTTCCCACAGTCTGATGATGAGGGGGAAAGCCAAAGTAGGTGACGACAAAGGCTGGTTCCGGCAGAAACTGACAAGAGGGCACAAGGGTGCAAATAGGATGACGTCTAAAAAGCAGCTCGGGGATGGCTGGGTAAAATACTACTTCTCTTCTCTGGAGGCCCTGGGCATGTAGGCAGGCCCTGTGACCAAAAGCTGTAGGGGGGCAGTTTGGTGGCAGTGATAAGTGAGGACTTCCTTGTGTACCCGAGAGAATTGAAAGCAGGGTCCCAAACAGATCTCTGTCCACTCATGTTCACAAGAGTGGTACTCACAGCAGCCAAAAGGTGCAAGCAACCTGACAGACGAATGCAGTACACACACACAACAGGATGTTAGTCAGCCTTAAAAGGGAAGGACATTCTGGCACCTGCTCCAACATGGATGAACCCCAAAGACGTACCAGCTGAAGTCAGCCAGACACAAAAGCACAAATACTGTAGGATTCCACTTAGACAAGGTGGTCAGATTCATAGAGATAGTAGGAGGGTGGTTGCCGGGGCTTGGGGTAGGGAGTCGTTGAATGGGGACAGAGTTTCTGTTTTGCAAGATGGAAAGAGCTCTTGAGATTGGTTGTACTTGAATGTACTTAATAGTGAAATGTACACTTAAAAATGGTTAAGATGGTGAATTTTAGGCTATGTGTATTTTATCATAGAATTTTGTTTTTAATTGAAAAGAACATTCAGGGGCGCCTGGGTGGCTCAGTTGGTTAAGCGACTGCCTTCGGCTCAGGTCATGATCCTGGAGTCCCCGGATCGAGTCCCACATCAGGCTCCCTGCTCAGCGGGGAGTCTGCTTCTCCCTCTGACCCTCTTCCCTCTCGTGCTTTCTATCTCTCATCCTCTCTCTGAAATAAATAAATAAAATCTTAAAAAAAAAAAAAAAAAGAACATTCAGGGGCACCAGGGTGGCTCAGTCGGTTAAGCGCCTCTCGATCTCAGCTCAGGTGTCAGTCTCAGAGTCGTGAGTTCAAGCCCCGCACTGGGCTCCACGCCCCACGTGGAGCCAACTTAAAAACAAAACAAAAAAAAGAACCTTCAGATACTCTGAGCTGCTCTGAGATGGGATGTGTGGCTTCAAGAGGCAGTGGGGGTAAGTGTGTGTGTGTGAGTGTGTTACTTCCCGTCTTCTTCCTTCACTATACCCCCCCCGTCCCTCTTCCTATCGTGAATTCCTTGCTGACTTGAGAGTCATCTGCTCTTCATCTTTACACTCCCCAAAGGCAAAAATGAGTGTTCCAAGAAACACGCCGTGAAAGGGAGTCCCCCATCGCAAGATCACCAGCCACCAACAGCCACGGTCGGCTCTTGGGGATATGGCTGGAACGGGGCTGTGCACCCTTGCCCGTGTGGGCAGCCTCCACTTGCATTGTTGGGCAGGCAAGACCAACCTTTACGGGACAGCATGTCGAGGCTGGCTGGCCTTCCCCTGCCCAGCCCCACGGGGCGCGCGTTGGCAGGACATGCCCAGTGTGTGCTTGCTTCACTTCCCAACGCTAATGTTTCCCAAGAGACACGTCAGAGCTGATTTCTCAGGGAAGAAAATGTTGTACAGGAACCTCTGCTTAGGCCTCGAAGACCAAGACGCTCCCTAGACCAACCACATCACACAATCTGGTTATCCTCCAGTGGGCCTTCGTCAGAGGTTGGCCTGGATTGGACATTGGTTCAGATACTTCAAATGGTGTTTACTGGTCATCTGTAGGATGGCTGTTACACTACGGATGAGCCGGTGGATAATCTCTCGTCTCGCAGCAGCCCTGAGGGCTCAGTCCCCATTACGCATCTGGGTAAACTGAGGCTCAGAGAGCCTCACAATCCACCCAAAGGCATATCATTATTAAATGGCACAACTGAGATTTGAACCCTTTTCTCTATTATGCTGTTTTTACTCTACTATGCCAACTGCTCTATAGACTTTAAATTCAGGATTATAACAACCCAGCACCTTGACATTCAACTTAGTTCGGAAAATACTTCATGTTTATCCTGTGCGCAGCTTGGAGAAGTGGTACTCTTGCTGGGGAGGACTAACTAACACTAACAGGTTAATAGCTAGCGGACGGCGTGGTATACAGCATTGGTCCGAGGATAACAGAAACGATAGCAGCTAATGTTTACTGAGAACTTACTAAGTGCCAGGCACTGTGGAATGACTTTAGAACAGCTCCCAGTAAACTTGCTTTGCACACGAGGAAAACCACTGCTGAGAAAGGTCAGGACAACCCCCCGAACCGCAGAGCTGGTAGGGCAAAGTTTGGTCTGTCTCTCTTTCAAAACTTATGCCCCTGACTACCGTACTGCCCACCCTCTCCAACTGCACATTTTATAGCAACACCCCACCCTCCAGCTCTGTGCTCTTACACATCTGGCTAACTGTTTAATGTGTTCAAAACTTACTTCTCCAACGACATTGCCAGGACCTCAAGAGCATAGAGCGCTCGTCTGCCCAGCAGCTGATAGAGCACGGGGCACGCCGGGGTGCTGGGTGAATGGCTGGTGAGTGATTGATCCATGTGATCACGTCTCCGAGTCCGAGGATGCAGGAGGGCTTCACGAGAGAATTTGGAGAGAACATAACCAGCTTCCTGTGGGGGCAAAAGCCCAGTTCGGTCTATTGGCAGCATAGGATCATGGAATGAGAGAACACAATTGCGCCATTATTAAAAGAAAAAAAACAAAACCTTTAAAACTCCCCAATGTCTGCAGAATAAGTAAGGTCCCTATCCCGGGCCTGAATGCATAGATTTAATTTCAAGTGGTCCCAGACTGGAAATGCCCCCGAGGTGCCCAGCAAAAAGTCATCTTCCTCTTAGGACTCAGAGAATACTCACAAAGAAGTTTCCAAGGACAAGGAGCAGCAAACAACAAAAAATAACCAACTATTCAAGGAACCCAGTAAAAACCAGAAGAAAAAATAGTCAACAAAAATAGATCAGCGAAGGGCGCCTGACTGGCTCAGTCAGTTAAGCATCCAGCTCTTGATTTCAGCTTAGGTCGTGATCTCAGGGTCCTGGGGTCGAGTTCTGTGTCGGGTTCCACGATCAGTGCGGAATCTGCTTGAGATTCTCTCTCTCCCTCTCCTTCTGCCCCTCCCCCCTCCAAAATAGATCGGTGAAGACTTCAGTTGTTTGGATTACCAGGAACAGACTATATTCAATTTATGTTTATTATGTTTAAAGAAAATACCTGCAAAGGACAAGGGCCTAGAGAAAGTGACCTCGTGTATTTGAAAAAGAACCAAACAGAACTTGTAGAAATGGAAACTAGAATAAACAAAGTTAAAGATCCCGATGGTGTGGGTTAGCAGGAGATTAGGCAGGGATGAGACCAGCGCATTGGAAGACAGAGCTGGAGAAATGACCCAGCGCATAGCACCAAGGCGAGGCTCTGATCCAGATGCTCGAGAAAAAAATCACAGTAAACATTAAGTTGTGAAACAATAGAAACTTTCCCTTTCAATAAGGGAGCAAGACAAAGATGCCTGTTGTCATCACTTCTTTTCATGTAGTACCAGAAGTCTGAAAAGGTTAGGGGGAAATTGAGTGGCTGTTATTCCCGGAGAAGGTGAATGAGAACAAAAATAATACAAACAGAATCTATGCATAAATTATTAGGGCTAATACAAGAGTTGGTAAATTCACCGACTCCCCCAAATATATATATTTCAGTCATATTTCTGCAACAAGAGATATAAAATAAAATTTTATTTAAAAAAGGTGATGTGTGGGGCGCCTGGGTGGCTCAGTCATTAAACGTCTGCTTTCGGCTCAGGTCATGATCCCAGGGTCCTGGGATTGAGCCCCACATCGGGCTCCCTGCTCCAGGGGAAGCCTGCTTCTCCCTCTGCCTCCGCCCCTCCTCCCCACCCCGCCTTCACACTCTCTCTCTCAAATAAATAAAGACTTAAAAAAAAAAAGACATTAAAGAAGGCCTGAATGAATGGAGAAACAGTCCTTGTTTATAAATCAAAAGGCTGATTATTATAAAGGTATCAATTCTCCCCAAATGATCTGTGGTTTCATACCACCCCAACAAAATCCCCAAGATTTTTTTTTCCCATGGAATAGGCCAACCTGATTCCAATACATATATGGGGAAATGCCAAGAACTGAGAGTAGTCAAGACTCTTTTTTTAAAAAAAAAAAGGGTGGGAGGATGTGTTTTAGCAGATGTCAAGGTTCATTCTAAAGCTGTGGTCGTCGGCGCAGGCTGGTGCAGGCACAGGGCTTGGCACGGACTACAGGAAAAGCCTGCAGACAAGCGTGTGCTCCGCCTAAACACCCTTGTCTGGGGACGGAGAAAGCTTGGCAGAGCCAAGTGGAAGGCAGATGTGACCCCTGGAGGTGACAGATGGTGGTGCAGCCAGGTCGCCGGCCACATGTGTGAGCTTCATAAAGTGACCCCCTGCCCCAGCCTCAGTCTTCCCGCCTGTGAAGTAAAGCAGATGCAACTGGGGAGCCACAGGGGCCTTTCCCGCTGTGGTTTATCTAGTCCTGGGTTAAACATGGTGGCCCGTGTCTGTTGGCAGAAAGCGTCACTGACAACCTTTTGATGCTTCTTTCTTTTGTCCTTCTCAAGGTGTCCTCCAAACAGAGCGCTGACGAGCACCCAGAGAGCAGCCGAGTCTCCAGGTGAGTGCGAGGCGGGGGTGAGCACGTTTCCTCTGCCAGAAGCCACAGCTTCTTGCCCCGGCCCCAGACGCCCACAGAACCCCATGGCTCCCAGGTCCCCACTCACCGCCCGACGCAGCTCCCTCCTTCCAGGGAAGGTGCTGCTCCTGGGAGTGTGCAGAAGCCCTACGGCCTCACAGCCGCTGTGATTGTCCCCCTGAGAGAGGCCCTGGCCCAGATCGTCCAGGGCGCTCCCGACCTCACTTGTTCACCCAGAAACCGTGTGCCGTGGGACATCTGCTGATGGGCCCTCCCAGAGTTTACAGCCTAGAGGGATGGCAGACAGGCCCCCTGTAATCTGTTACAATTTTATCAGGAAAATGCTTTTAAAACCCCTGGGAAGTGTCAGCTAAGGACCCGAGGCCCAGAGACCAGGCCTTCTCTGTCTGCTCCGGGCCATTCCACATGGCTCTGGGCCGCGTGAGGGTTTCAGGGCATCAAGAGCAGCCCAGCGGGAGGCTCGGCTGGGATGACCTTGGGCCCCTGGCCTATTCTCCCCCACCCTACCCTCGTGGCTTCCTTTTTTTTTTTTTTTTAAATAAAGATTTTATTTATTTATTTATTTATTTGACAGCGAGAGAGACAGCGAGAGAGGGAACACAAGCAGGGGGAGTGGGAGAGGGAGAAGTGGGCTTCCCGCTGAGCAGGGAGCCCGATGCGGGACTCGATCCGAGGACCCTGGGATCATGACCTGAGCCGAAGGCAGACGCTTGACCAACTGAGCCACCCAGGCGCCCCCTCCTGGCTTCCTTACCTCTAAAAGGATGACAGTGATCTGCCCCGTCCCTGGGATGTGGGTGACTCTGGTATTCAGGACCATGGATGTGAATAGGTGTAAAACTTCTAGCGTAATAAGCTGTTTTTATGACCAATTCCAAAAGGTTTCAGGCAAGAAGCTTGCTGGTTTCCCTTACTGAACACACATTTGCAGGGGTCCTTCCCTGAGCAGCTTGGTCCCTTCACAAGTGCAGGCAGTGGGCTCAGGGGAGGTCAGAGAGGGGACAGGAGTGGCCTGAGGGCTCACAGAGGAGCTGGTAAGGGTTAAACTGGTTTGAAGGCCGCGTGGGAGGCCACGGAGGAGAAAGGAGGCAGGAGCATCCCTGGCAGCATTTCCAGCTGAGGATGCGGTGCGCCAGCAGGTGGCGGTTAGCACAGGGCCCTGGGGGTCACGGAAAGCCGGAAGCTCCCCGAGGTGGAGAAGGCGCTAAGTGCCACGCTGTAGCCACTGGCCACCGCTTTCGAGTGGGAGCAGGCTGGGACTCCTCGCTGGCGCAGAGGGTGAAGCAGTGGGAATGCTTACAACCCTGGCACCAGCGGTCCAGGCCCAGAGCCTTCTTCAGCATCGTGGAGAGCCCTGGCCCTCCCTCAGACCCTCCTCCTCTCATTGTATGGACTGGGGATGGGCTTGGCACTCGGCGCCCGGGGCGGGGGGGTGGTCTCGGGTGCAAGGGAGGACACGGGGTCCCACGGCAGCCACCGCCCCAGGGGCCCCAGCGGCTCTGCTGGGCCGACCCAGATGCCGGAGCCTGCAGCTGCGTGCTGGGGACCTGGGGACACACCGGCCTGTGGGCCCCGCGGAAGCAACGGCGCACAGCTCAGCTCTGGCTGACTGTTTCCACTGCTTTTAAAGAGAATTAGCATGACTTTCTCCAGTTTTCATCAACCCGAGGAATTTAGAAGGGTTAAATTCTACCTGGAATCAATTAGCTATTTCTCCTGCTTTTTAACTGAAGGGGCCCCTTCTGCTCCTTGCACACTCCAGGAGGCTCCTCAGACTCCTCACCACCCTCCCGGGAGTCTACTCCTTCCCTGGCTCACCTGCTTTCGTGGGAGGCTCTGTCAGGCTCCAGCAGCCCGCCCTGCTGCCTCGGGAAGGAGGAGAGGGCCATGGAGGCAAGCTCTGAGGGCGCACTGGCCCTCCCCGGGGTCAGGACTGGAGCAGCCTTCCTCTGGTCCCCAAACTTGGGCTCTTCGGCCTCTAAGGAGAGCCCCTGCAGGGAGGGAGCAGCAGCCTCCTGGCCCACATCTGCCGTGGCTCCCCCACGCCTCCGGGCCCTCCGTGGCTCTTCTCCCTCCACCCCCCACACAGATCTCAGAGGCAGCGGCCCCCCTTCCTTCCCGGCCTCCTCCCCTACCCCCCGGCTCTGCTGTTAGAACCCGGCAGAGCAGCATTTCTGGGAGAAATGTCCTAACATCTGCAGTTTACTTTGAAATACCTCCAGAAATCAGATGAAGTAGATGTGTGATAAAGTAAATACAGCAAAAAAAAAAAAAACAAAACCCAAAAAGCCAAAAAAACAAAAAAAAAACTGTGTATTTACTTAATTGTTGAATCTACAATTTCAACCTTTCTGTATGCTTGGGAGTCTTTGTGATAAAATGCTAAAGAGAAAAATCCTTCCAAGCCCAGTTAAAAATCTCTTCCCCCAAACTCTCGCCCTCCCCTCCGTCCTCGTCAAGCTGGGGTCTCGCCCCACTTTGTTGGCACCCAGCCTCCACACCCGTGACCCGTAAGGCAGCAGGTACACACGGCAGCCCGGCTCCCAGCCTCACTCAGCCTCACAAAGGCAGCGCGGGCACCTGACTCAGGTCTGGTCCCTCACGGCGCTGGGCACACAGTAGGTGTCTCATAGATGCTTGCTGAAAGGAACGTTTGATGTGAACTGGGGCCATGTGGGCCTTGACCCCCGAGTCCTGATCATCCTTTCTTTTTTTTAAGATTTTATTTATTTATTTGAGAGAGAGAGAGAGAGAGAGAGCGAGCGCACAAGAGGGGGGATGGGCAGAGGGAGAGGGAGAAGCAGACTCCCCGCTGAGCAGGGAGCCCGATGCAGGGCTCGATCCCAGGACCCCGGGATCATGACCTGAGCCGAAGGCAGACGCTTCACTGCCTGAGCCACCTAGGGGCCCCCGAGTCCTGATCAACTTTGATGACATCTACATCTTTCTCCTGAGGGGCAAGGGCAGGGAGACATGGAAACGGCTGGGCTGAACTGGTCGGGCTGGCTTTGAGGACAGGGCTGGCCTGAGGTCCTAGGATTGGGTAACAGAAGCTGAGGGCGCATGGAGGGGACGCCTGGTGATGCTGGTGGCTCCTGTCTGCACCTGCCGCTGAGGATCCCCCATCCCGGCTCCCTGAGTTCACAGGTGCGAGGGGAAGTCGCCCCAGCGGCCTGAGCGGCAGAGCAGTGCGGCCTTCTTCTCCAGCACCGCAGAGGAGGCCGTGGGAGGTCACTGTCCCACAGCCGGCGGTGGGCAGCTCTGGGCTGCGGACCTCGCATCCACTCCAGCTAGTAGCACGCAGCCTGACCCACGCCCACACCCCCCCAGCTGTCAAAGGTTCTGGGCAGGCCAAGGCCAGTGCCAGGCAACACTGCCAGGGAGCAGCCTGAAAGAAAGGGAAGTTTGGGGTACAGTGAACACCCCCCCCAAAGTCCCTATGATGTCCAGAAAGTTGGAGAGCGGGTGGGCCACCAGGTGCAGGCTGATGGGAACCACTTTGTGGAGCCCGGGCAGCAGGAACAGGGTCTGATTCTGGTCACTCTGCCATGCCCAGTCCTGTCCTGCAGCAGCAACTCTGTTCAGCCCCCCCAAGGGTGCAGGCCCTGCAAGTAAATCAGGCAAGTGGGTGGCTCGCAATGCAGAGCTCACATTTGCTTAGGGCTGTGCAGCGTGCAGGACTCGGTGTCACATGCTCTCTGTGCATTATCTTATTTATGCCCCACAATGAACTTATGAATACAGCTCCACTTCAGATGTAAAAAAAAACTGATGCTCAGAGATGCAAATGCCTTGTTCAAGGTTGCAGCACTAGTAAGTGGCAGAGCTGGGATTCAAACTCGGACCTTTCCACCCTGCGGGCCCTGACCCTGAAACGCCCCAGGGGCTGGCTTCCTCGCAGGGTACATAAGGTCTGGGCGGACAAGGTCATAGGCAATGAAGCCAGAGAAATAGGGAGAGGCCCGCTCTTATAAAAGATTAGGAAGCTTTCCCCAGGGCAAAGGTTTTCGGTTTTGGTTTAAGGATGAATCAGAAGTCCCTGAAGGGGCCATTGTAGACATGACGAGTTTAAAGGTGACGCCTTGTCTCCTGACACCCCTGTCCGTGTTTCTGGCTCATAGAAACCCGGGCGGCAGCCACGGGAGGCCCGAGAAGCCGTCAGGCATCTTGGCCATCTCGTACGACTACTCGGAAGAGGAGCTGATGGCCAGCATCGAGCAGGAGTACTGTCGCTGAGGCTGCTGGAGGTGCCCTGCAGGTCCCCTGCTCCCCCTGACCAGACTGGGGTTGCACCCCCGCCCCCGCACCCTGCCCAGGCTCTGGCTGGAGCTGAGCCCCCTCCAACATGCAGTTACTCCTGGTTCTTTCAAAAGATCCAGCTTCAGGCTTGCTGGCAAGCGGTGGTCAGCCGTGCAGACCCAGGTGTGAAGGCAGGCACAGGTGCAGTCCCCCCGACACCCGCCCCGGTGCATGCGCAGGCGCTCTCCCAGCTACTCCTCTCGCAGCCTCTGCGGAGGGCTTGTCTGCGGGCTTCTCCTGGAGCCTGAAATGTTTCCCCTGTAGGATGGCCCTCTCTGCACTGGGACTGGGGACAGCTCATCAAGCTGAGTGTGGCCCGGACTGGCTCCCTTGGGGCCTCTAACACGTCCCTGGTTCTGCACAGCAACTGCCTGGAGATGTTGATGCCTGCATTATGGTTCTGGGCTCTGGGGCGGGGCCGGAGAGTCTGCATTTCTAACCAGCTCCCAGGTGAGACCCGGGCTCCTGGACCCCCAGCCTCGCTCGGGGTAGGAAGGATTGAGTCTAAGCTTTAGATCGTACCTGACTCTTCCTTCCTGGCACTGGGGCTGCTGAGAGCCACAGCATGCTTGCCTCCCTGGAGAGAGGCCTGCTCCCCTCCTTGGCAGGTGTGATGGGCGGAGAGCACAGGACTGGGAGCTGGAGCCCTCAGTTAACTAACATGCAGCCACTTTCACCCTGTGGGCCTCAGTTTCCCTCTCTAGAAATTGAGTCCTGGAGGCTCTTCCAGGCATTCCAGCGCTGACAATCCAGGCTTCCTTGATCTCTGCTGTTCTGCAGCTGCAGAGGCAGCTCTGTGCCCCGGGGGAGAGGGGGGGCACCCCGGCCCCACCTGGAGGAGGTCCTGAGGAACACCTGCTCTCACCAGCCTGATGGGACTGATTTACTCTCGTCCCACCTGGGAGAAGGTACAACGTCACCGCATTGAGGCCAGAAGAGCCCAAGAACGTTCCCAGCGGACAGATGAGAAAGCCGGTTTGCCAGGGATGTCTGTGAATCCAAGGCAGGGCCAGGGGAGCCACAGGCTGACTGGAAGGTGGGAATCCTGCTGGGGCGCAGGCGTGGCTGGCCTTGGAAGAAGGTTCTGGCTGGCGTGCGGTTCGGGGGCCAGGTGGCAGGCCCCTCAGGAGCAGCTGGGAGGGCATCAGAACAAAGGGGCACGTGGGTGTGATGTCAGCTTTTGCCAAAGCCAGAATAGGTCTCAGCTTGTCACAGTTACCACCAACACAGAGCCTCCCTGGCGTTGCCTGCAAGATGCAAGAGCTTCTGGGACACAGATGCAGGGCCCATTGGCCCTGGGGTCAGGTCCCCAGACCCACAGGCCTGCTGTCGTCACAGGCAAACGGGTGTTTCCATGAACTTTTATTGCTTGGCAAGGCAGCCTTTGATCAGGTGTTCCATCACTGGGAGATTCTTACTGCCGAGCTGGAGGATGTTGCATGGAGCCTTCCGACAATGGTCGCCGACGGAGTGGCTCCGAAACCCCCCAAAGCGAGAGCTACTCCCCATCCAAGCCCAAATCATTTCTTTCGATCAAAGAGGAAAGCCATTACTATTTTAATAATACAAATATTTCTCTTAAAAGCAGTTAGTATTTTCTTTCTCACCACCAGACAGATCAGGCCTTGAATTTAATGACGTAAAATGTTTACAGTTTTACCTCATTATTTTGTTAAAATGGAACACATTCAGCCAGTTTCCCGCATTTTCCAGTGGAAACCTCATACAACAATTCATGAGATAAAAGTGTTCAGAAAAAGAAGAATTCGTCCTGTGGTTACTCCAGTCTCTGTCGAGGTCAAAGTGAGTGCATGTCATCAAAGCAAAGCAGTTGTTCTTGGGTCTTTTTTTTTTTTTTTTAATTCCCTGAATTCAGGAAAGTGTCTTCTGAATGGTGACCAGCCAGATAAAGCCTAAAGCCGTGTGTGCCAGCCGTGAGGTGGGCCCGGGCGGGGGTGCTGGTCCAGGGGCGGCGGCAGCGGGGAAGGCCCGGGACCACTAGACGGGGGCTGATGGCCCGCGGCGGCCGCTCACCGCTCCAGCCCTTCCCGGGGCAGCTCCGTGCGCACCCCCTGAGCCCCAGCCCTCTGCTCCGGAGCTGAGTGCGGGACCTGCTCCCAGACGGGGAGGGAGGCGGCTCAACGGGAGGCAGGAAGGAAAAGGCCTCAGAGTTGAAAATGACAACGACCCGACCCGTGCGGAGGTCTGGGACAGTCTGAGCACTGGAAGTGCATCTTCTGGTTTCTGCGGGGGGCACGCTCCTCTGAGAGGCTGCAGAGTGCCAGGAAGCCAGGAAACACACTCCATCCCAGGTCTGAGAAACGTCGCGGCCATTTCCCTGGGGAAGGACCAGAGCCATGCCAGGCAGTGCCCTTTGATGGGCCAAAGTCTTATTTATTTATTTATTTATTTATTTATTTGAGAGAGAGAGAGAGAGAGAGAGGAGGGGCAGAGGGAGAGAAGCTCAAGCAGATTCTCGGCTGAGCGCGGAGCCTGATGCGGGGCTCGACCTCGCGACCCTGAGGATCATGACCTGAGCCGAAATCAAGAGTCAGACGCTTAACCAACTGAGCCACCCAGATGCCCCTTGATGGTTCAAAGTCTTAGAGCCACGTCCCAATGGGCTGTGCTGCCCCACCCCCCCGTGAGCGCCCCCCCAGAGGCTCTGCTCAGTGCCACTTGCGTCCCCATCTTCTGAGTCTCTGCTGCTGTGAGCCTGGCCCTCAGCTAGATGCCCAGTTCGTGCTTGCTGGCACAGCTGTAGGCACGTCTTCACTCCGGAGAGGGGAGAGGTTGTCAGAGAAGAGTAGCCATTGCCCCCCTGGAGGTCTAACCCATGGGGGTGGAGGTCCTTCTGTTCTGGCAATAATCAGGCAGGAGAAAAGCCTTCTGGGGTGCAATGGGGAGGATAAACCACATCTGGGGCTCTGAAGGCCAGCGCCCTCCTCTAGGAAGGAGGCAACACGAAATCAGCCCTTCGGTGTGCTGGTATCTGGACCCCCTGGGGACCAATCCGAACTTAACAGGTGTGTAGGGCTCTATTTTCTGTGATGAAATCGTCAGTTTCCAGAGCTGGAAAGGAAAAGCTGCCTTTTCTGTGGGGTGTGGACCCTGGGAAGGAAAGGTGACACTTATTTTAAGTCTTCAGGAGGTGACCATCTGACCGATACCCCGTGGAGCTGGTGTCTGGGGGGTGGCCACACAGAAGCGCGTGTGGTTTCTTGTGGCACCAAGGGCACAGGGCTGTCCTTCCAAGACCCAGGCTTCTGCCCGCGTCAGGGGCCTGTGGCCAGGGGTCAACAGTGACACCACTTGGCAGCAAGCATCATAGAAGAAGCTCGGTTAGGACTTCCTGGCTCAGCCCCCGGGGAAGTGCGGTTGGAAAGATCCCCATTTGGGCTCGCTAAGACCCAAGAGGTTTAGCACAATTTGTAGGGAAAGAGGAGGAACCGCAGAGGGAAGGGCTGAGTTTCTTATGAGTCAGACAGGAGAGAATCTGAGCGGAAATTAGAAATAACACGACCTTGTGTGCTAGGGGGGCCCTGGAGGTAGAAAAGACAGATGTGACAGGAATGAGCCAAGCCCCGGGCAAGCTCAGATGAGGAGCGGGGAGCCACTGGGGTCTGGGTCCTGCAGTCCACACTGCTCCCTCCCTCGCCCTTGGAAAACGTGGGGTAGGAAGTAGCCAGGCTGCCCGAGGAGGCCGATCAGCTTCTTTCTGCCGCAAGAGCTGGGAGCGGTGGACTGGGAGAGCCCCGCGGGCAGGGAGGAGCCCGGACTCCAGTCTTGGCCTCACTTCCCAGCAAGTGATCTGGGGATCTTAGTGTCCTCATCTAGCCAGGGGGTAGATGGCGCCTGTCCTTCCTGCTGCCCACGGTTCCTGGGAGGCCTGACCAGCAAATGGCTGGTGGGGAGCTCTGTCACTGTAAAGCCCATACAGGTAATAGGTGGGTGCCTGGTTGTGAGGTCAGGCCACTCAGTGTAGGTGGAGGGGCTGGTCTGTGCTCCACAGGCAGCCAGCTGGGTCTGGTCTTGGGGGCTTTGGTCCACCAAGAGGCACAACTCTTCCTCAGGGACGCCCCCGCGGTTACAAGGGAGGTTGAAACCACGGTTTCGAGCCCCACTCCGCTTACCAGCCGGAACTCTGCATTTTCCTGGTGTTCCCTGTTTTAATATTTCAGAGCTTCCCCCAGCCGTGTCGTCACTGGCTTGGGGAGCCCGTGCTCAGTTGTGCTCCTTGGGGCCCACCGCAGGCCTGGGCACCCGCATCACGGCCCCCTGGGCTCACACTCACAGCCATCTCCCTGGATTGGGACATCGAGCCAGCTGGGCATGGGGCTGGGGGCTCCCG
Organism: Callorhinus ursinus; assembly: GCF_003265705.2. Classification (NCBI taxonomy): domain Eukaryota; kingdom Metazoa; phylum Chordata; class Mammalia; order Carnivora; family Otariidae; genus Callorhinus; species Callorhinus ursinus. The sequence continues at coordinate 7,843,739 of NW_027397072.1, read as the reverse complement.
CACACTGAGCCCCAGGCCCAGCCCATGTCCTGCCCCCTCCGTGCACCCTCTGTGCTCTCTCCGAGAAGCCTTATCCTCAAGAGCACGGATCTAACCGTGCGGAGTCACCCTTTGAGGAACGGATAAAAGTGGCAGCTCCGCAGCCTGGAAAATGGACACACGCCCACGGGCACACGGTTGCCTTCGGTTTCAGGTGCTGCCACGCTCGAGGCCGGTGTGCACGCCGATCGCTCAGGGACGCCCTTGGCAGATCTCCAGCATTCTCTCGCTGTCCTTTTTTCCTCGGCACTCTGTCCTTTGACCCCTCACTTCCTTAGTGTCCCTGGACCCTCAGTGCCATCTCCTCAACTCAGGGACTCCCCTGGGGCCGGCCTGGTTTCCCCTCCCTCCACGGCAGCCGGGAAACTCCCTCGAGGCAGCCAAGAGGGGCAATCGCGGGGTTCACCCACTCATTTCCTGTCTCTCAGGGGTCTCTCTACAGTCCAGGTCCTTTGAAAACGCTAGGATTGTGATTTTATCTGGGTGGGTTTTCCCTTGCTATTTTAAGATTTATTTATTTGAGAGAGAGAGAGCACGAGTGGGAGGGGCGGAGGGAGAGAATCTCAAGCAGACTCCACGCTGAGCGTGGAGCCCGACTCAGGGTTCGCTCTCACCACCCCCAGATCACAACCCATGCAGAAACCAAGAGTTGGACGCTCAGCCAACTGAGCCACCCAGGCGCCCCTCCCTCGCTATTTCAGATGTGAGGTGTATTCGGTTCTTGTTACTCCATCTTGGGTGGAAGTGAATTCATATTTCTATGATTTTGATGTTCACACTGTCACAAGTTGGCCCGTGGCAGTCCCTCTGAACAACTTCTTTGCTGTTTCACACAGTCCCTGATGCTCTTGAAGGCAGCTGGTGACACGAGGATACTGTCTGGATGTTTCTGTGCCCCCCAAAACAGCTATACTGCAAGGAGCCCTGGCTCCTTTGGGTAGGAAACAACTCAGGTTTTTTGTTTGTTTTAAGTAGGCTCTACGCCCACCGTGGAGCCCAATGCAGGGCTTGAACTCACGATCCTGAGATCAAGACCTGAGCTGAGATCAAGAGTCGGACGCTTAACCGACTGCACCATCCAGGCGCCCGTGCTAAGGTTTTCTTCTACGTGCAAAATAAAAGTGCCAGACACTGAGCAAGGTGCATTGCCTCTTGTCTTTACTTAGGCCTTCTTTCATAAATAAGGAAATTAAAGCTTCGAAGGGTAGAGTACCTTTCAGCAGCACATGGCTAGATGGAGTCGGCCTGCCTCAGGCCAAATCCACACTACCCACCAATGCAGCCGCAGGGACTCCAGGGCCTATCAAACCCCTTCGTGGAAAAGAAGGCCGCTTGGGGCACCTGGATGGCTCAGTACAATCAGCATCTGACTCTTGATTTCGGCTCAGGTCATGATCTCGGGGTCCTGGGATCAAGCCTCGTGTCAGGCTCTGCGCTCAGCAGAGAGTCTGCTTCAGGATTTGTTCTCTCCCTCAGCCCCCTCCCCCCCTCCCCCATAGAGAAATAAATCTTTAGAAGCAAGAAAAGAAAAGAAGGCCACTCTCTTCTGTGCGGCCCCCACCCTGGGCCATCCACCCCTCTGCATGCGCGCCCTCAGACAGGACATGGGGAGACAGGACCGCCCACCTCCCCTCTTTCCCCGGCGAGACCTCACAGCCTTCGCCACTCAAAGCCCATCTGTTTCCCAGGATTCTTCTGTGTCTGCGAGTCGGTAGTGTCCTGACTGAACTGCAGCCCCAGCCTCACCCCTCCAGTGCCTCGGCCAGAGCAGTCTGACCCGAGCACGGAGCATGAATTTCCCCCGTTTAACAAACACTGAGGGAGTCGCCTGTGCCTCCAGGATGCTGGGCCTCAGGGACACAGACCAGCCACAAGGAAGGCCTGCCATCCCTGTCCTCAGGGAACCCACAGTCTATGGAAGGGGACAAGGTGTGATTACAGTGACAAGTGCCATGAAATAAGGCTGGGCAGTAGGTTCAGCCAGGAGAGGCGGTGGGCTGTTGGCATGAAAGGGAGGTTCAGGAAAGGGGGAGAAGGGGCACAGACCCACATCTTCCCCACATCCCTCCCCAGAATCCAGGTGAGTCCGCAGCGGGTGCGGGCTGCTTCCCTACTCCCGCCCCGGGGCACCCTCAGTGATGCTTGCCCCAGCATTAGGGAAGACACAAGGCCGCCTCCCCAGCATGGCCCCCTCCGCTCCTCCCAGGGCCCGCACACCCCACCTCTGGCACCTACAGCCTTGGGGGGCGGGGGGGGAGTACGTCGGCATCTTTGTCCTGTGCCTGCTGCTGTTCTGGTCCAGGGCCTGGAAAACCTTCCCTTCACCTTTAGTTCAGATGTTCCTCCAGAAGACTCTTCCAGTGGCACAAGCGATCAGCCACTCACTGCACGGTGCTCCCTGACCCTCTTATCTTCTTTTATCTGTTTTCGGCTCAATATGTTCATGTGTTTTCCCGTCTTACCTGCAGGACTATGAGCTCCTTGGGGGCAGAAACTAGAATGACTCACCTCTGGGTTTCTGCTCCAACATGACAGGAGTTTGTTACGTGCTGTTGGATGGTGGATAAATGGACGGACGGGGTTTGAATGGATGGATGGGAGGGTGGATGGGGGGCAGGCGGACGTGATATGATCTCTGGCATGCGGGACCTTACATTTTAGCAGGTAAATTAGATTTGCAGTAAAATCCAGTGAAATATGATAAGTTTTAAAGACCGAAACTCTAGTCTTGAAAGAGCCCAGAAAAGGGGTGCCCTGGGAAGGCCCCCCGGAGGCTGCCATCAGGACGGCCTGCTGAGAGCTGAGGAAGCGCAGGCCCGTCACGGTATGATTGTCACCTGACTACACGTGCATCTCCCAGCACTTGACTTGTGGCATCTTATTTCTTTATCATCTTGCTTGTTGGCCACTTTGTCCTGAGATCAGCAAGACATCCTGGGGAGAAGGAGCCTGTCTGCAGAGTCAGCTCAGGACAATCCTGGAAGGCACTAAGCTTCTTAGGGAGCGGTGAGAGGCCTTTGGGAACCAACCCCCCTAACTTAGAGAGGACTGTGTCTCACCCCTCTAGGGCAGGGAGTCCCGGAGCCTGGGCTTTCTCCCAGGAGGGGGCCCAGCCATCAGGAAAATGTCTCAAGTTCCTCACTGAGGAAGTCCCTCAACAAAGAGGCAGGTGGAAAGCACAGGGACAGTGGATGTTACAGCCAGGCAGCAGTTAGAACCCTGGGGACAACAGCAGAAGGAAAGCAAGTACAAGTTCACACAGCTGAGGGTACCACGCTTGTGGCTGTCCCCTAGAAACAAAGGTGTTCGGAGTCGGAGAGACTTTCCTGGGTGGACGGCTGAATGCAAAGCGCATTATGATCATTTATTTACCAACCCCTCACTCCCAGCGCCCCCCCCCCCCGGGTGCCCCCGCCCCCCCCCCCCCCACAGGACCAGGAGCAGTGTGGCCTACTGAATCACATCCCAGGGGGCCCAGCTTCAGGAGGCGGGGAGTCCGCGGGACTGCGACAGACTGCGCGTGAAGTGAGAGAGGAGTGCGGCCGACTCCAAGGTCTTACACCTGGAGGCTGGAAGGTTGGACTCCCTGTTCTTTTTGAAGACAGTGGGCTTAACCGTGAGAAAACCGAGCATGGGAGAGAAGATGATGAGCGTGGTTAAGTTTGAGATGCCGCCTGGACACACGTCAAGTAGACAGCTGGAAGGGGGACCCCGACGCTCCGGTTAGGGGTGCAAAGGACAGATACGCACATGGAGTCTCCCCAGTAGAGAGGTTATTTCCATCTAAGGCCCGAGACTGGAAACGATCACCGTGCATGTGAGGGGAGTAGAAAAAGGGTCAGGGAGAGCGGGGGGGGGGGGGCAGCAAAGAGCAGGCAGTGCAGCCCCAGGACAGCGGGCGAGTGTGGCCTGTGGGGGCGATCAGCTCTATCCAAGGCTGCCGACACCCAAGTATGACTGAGGCGTGAACTCATGCAGGTCCTCAGCTCCTTCAGTGAGGGGTGGATGCAGAGCCCCCGCCGCAGAAGGTTCAGGAGAGAACATACCCCAAGAGCAAGGGGTGAAGCCCATGGCTCCGCGACACGCTTGTACAGCCGGGGCTGGAGGGGGAAGGAGGGAGGGAGGAGACTCCCTCTCACTCGGCTTCCTGTCACAGGTTCCCCAGCCCCCGCGGTCCCACCGGGTCAGAACCAGAGCGGCGTCAGAGAGCGCACACAGACGCAGCCTCTGCACACATTTCTTGCACAAAGAATCCTCCAGGGCATCTAAAGGGCACCTGGGAGCTGAACAGAAGCCCAGAAAACAGAGAGGAGGGTTAGGTAGGGCCGATATACAATAAATTGTGTGGACTCTGCTGAAAAGATACGGGTATGTTCTGACGCGGCTACAGGACACAGGACACAGGACGCAAGTCCAGTTTGCAAATCAAAAAAGTTTTATAGGATTCAAAGAAAAAAGTTACATCACACATATTCATTTAAATAATAAGTCCAAGTCTGTTACATAAAACATAATTCCGAAACATTTTAAATTTTATTACTGAAACTACTTAAAAAGTCTCAAAGTAAAAAAAAAAGATCAAGCAAAATTGCTCAGCAATAAAGTGCACCGGGGGAGGCCGCGGCGCGCTCCGCTCCCGACGCCCAGAGCCGGTGGCCTCCACGCTGAGAACACCAGGGTTTCTGGTTCTCAGGAGAGTATTTTTCAGATGGACGCTCTCCCAACTTACAGTCTTTCAGTCAACAAACAGAGGGGGGCAGAAAAAATGTCGTTTACAAAAGGTATTTCTAAATCTAAGCAGGAAATGGAAGTATAAATCAAAACCATTTTAACCCATCTATTCTTTAGAAACGACACTGCTCAGAGAATGAGCTTTAATGTGACAAGTAATCCAATACTCAAAGACCTTGTATTATCCACCAGAACACGAGTTGGACTTCCATTATTTTGCATAGTTAAGAAAAATATCCAAATTTAATGCCATTTAACGGCATATACATAGTCAGAAATGTTTATGCTGATTTAAGATGGAAGCGGAAGAAGAGATTGGGTGGTGGCGAAACATGAGCTATATACATTTAATTACGGTTCTCTTGCAACGGTATTGTCTCATGAGCTCCAGAAGTACTCAACTATGAAGTGTCCAAAAATATGAACGCCACCTAAACATACAGCCAGCACTCAGACGTGTAGGTCACTCAGCAGCTGATACCAAAGGGCAACTTACTGGGTATCAAGTAACACCCAGTGACTGATCAGGTGACGATTATCAGACTAAAGGACCCAAACATAAAACCTAATCATATTTATTCAGTATTTCCCCTTACCATCATTTTAATAAAAGTAAGTGCCAATAACGAAGAGACAAAGACCAAAATCTAAATACACATGGCACGCATACACACAAAAACAACCCATCCCCAGGCTCACAAAGCAGTGCAACATTCCTACGTTCCTTGGATGCATCGCGTCGCCTGGATTCCCGACGCCGCCCAGCACGAGCAAGCTCAGTGGCTTCCCGGACCCCAGCGCCGCGGCCTCTGGAGAATTAGGACCTGAGATCACACGGATTCAAAGTGGTGCCATGGGTCTATTTTCTAAGCAGACTGCAAAACACCCCATTCCAAGTAATTCTGTTTGATCAACTCCCTTCAAATAAAATGAATGAAAGGAAAGCACAGTAGTGTTACTGCCTTAAGTGTAACTTGCATTGCCTGTAGTTCTTAATATTTAATAATTAATATTTAACAATTCAGAATATTGGAGCTAGACTGTTTGCATGTACACTTCACCTCAGATAAACTGTACTTTGGTGGAAAGTTCCTCCAACCAATAAGGACTTTTTCTTCTTCTCTAAGAAGTTCTTCTACTCACAAAGTACTATAAGGCCACAGCAAAAGAAGTCAACAGACAATTAACAAAGTGGCTGGGTTTGAGTGCTTATGTTATCTTTTTTTTTGGTGTTTGAGGTACAAACAGGAAACTGAGTTAGGTTGCTCTCAGCAGAGCAATGGCCCCCAAAGACACAGACACTCAGATCCTACAGCTCACTGTTCACTGGGGATCTATCAGGTATTTTAAATATCCTCTGGGGTACATTCTTTACAAGTCACACCATGGACACAGGTAAATGACTAGTTCTATTAACCAAAACTTTAATTCCTTGAGCTACAGCCTTAAAGGAATTGTTGCCTGGAACTTCTCTTGAAAATGTTATGAAAAAGCTAAATGCAAGTTCTTCTCCCCCCCCCCCCCCCCCCATTTAAGAAGCCCCTATGCAACTAGTTCTGGTTCTAAAAAATTCTTAGATCTAAAAGGCCTGATGACAGACTTGCGGTTTTGTTTTTTTTTTGTTTTGGTTTTTTTGTGTGGCTGAATAATGTGCCAAATTTACTAAAAGTAGAGTTATTTTGAAAACCACTGTTGAACACTGAAAAGACTGTAAAATCACCTATCTAGAAATTGATGATTTGAACACCAACAATATAAATACTTTAATAAAAAAAAACAGTATAAAAATTAGTACCCTGTCTCAGTTCTACAAAACATGAATAGAAAGGTTATAAAAATCCAAATTTTGTAAACTTTTATTGCCGAAATGTCGGTTTGAATGCTGGTGATTCAGATGATCAAATTTTCTTCCATTTCCTCAAATAAACTTCTGAAACTACAAAAGATTTTGAACAGGGTCCCAACCAAAAAGGAAAAGTTAACATACTTTCATCAGAACCAGCTCACCACTTTCTCCTACTCCCCAAAACAATTTTTTTTTGGGGGGGGAGAGAAAACCATCAGTTCCATTCCTGAAAAATGCTTTTTAAAATTCCCATGGGCAAGTCCCTGGCTGACCTTTCATGCAGAGGCTGGCATGCTCACTAGTGGGCTCCCAGGTCTCTCTGCTGAGGCGATTCTGTTCAGTTTGCCAACCTCTGCCTGCCAGCCAGGGACCTTCTTGGTAGTCATGTGGCGCCGGGCATGCTTTGTTAGGTGGTCACTGCGCATGAAACGCCGATCACACACGGGGCACACAAATTTTTTCTCCCCAGTGTGAGTTCTGCGGTGGCGAGAGAGTTCATCGGAACGAGCAAATTTTTTATCACAGCCATCCCAGTTACAGTTAAAAGGCTTCTCTCCTAAGGGGGGAGAAAACACACATCAAAGAAAATGTAAACACTCAGCACCTTACCCGAGCTGGTTAATTCATGTTGTTTTGAAATTTTGTTCATCAAAATCTAAGAAAGTAGTATCCTATTATTCCGGTATTGAGTTATTCAAAAGTCAGGAAATCCTCCATTTTTTGTTGCCACACCTAAGATATATGTCAGGGCCCAAAGATGTCAGACTAATCTCACATTTCAAAAGATTTTTTTTTTTTTTTTTTTAAGATTTACCCATTTGAGAAAGAGAGAGAGCATGCGCAAGCATGGGGGAGGGATAGACACAGTCTCAAGCAGACTCTGTGTTGAGTGTGGAGCCTGACACAGGGCTCGATCCCACAACCCCAAGACCATGACCCAAGCTGAAACCAAGAGCTCGATACCCAACAGACTGCACCAGCCGGGTGCTCCTCGAAAGATATTTTTAAATAAAAATAAATATCTGATTGTTATAGCTTTGGGTAGGGAGAAGACTCTTGAAAGGAATAATTCCTTCCTTCGAAAGTAGAGCCCCTTGGGGCACCTGGGTGGCTCAGTTGGTTAAGCATCTGCCTTCAGCTCGGGCTCCCTGCTCAGTGGGGAGTCTACTTCTCCCTCTGCCTCTCTCCCCAACTTGTGCGTGCCCTCTTGAGCTCCTGCAGGCACTGCCCCCCTACCAAATAAATACATAAAGTCTTTAAAAAAAAAAAAAAAAGTAGAGCCCCTTGGAGGCACCCATTTGCTTTGATACATCTGTGACTATCACATCTAAATATTAGACTCTATTCCATTCGTTGAGTGAGAGCCACCATGATTAGACCTATAATGAGCTATAACCACCAATCTGAAATGCATTTTGGAAGACAATACAATAGAAACTCCTTCCACTTCAGCCCTTCCTCCACTGTACTCCACAACTCACTGCTGTCCTACAGGCTGTTAGCAGACCTCTTGGTGGAAGGGGGTTCCACGACCAAGAGTTTATGAAACACATCCTTACTACAGACTCCGTGTAACCTGATACCGTGCTTATACTTACGTACGTGTGTGAACCTCTCAGAGGCGAATTTAACACACCATTTAACCACAGGAGCCTTAAAAACAAAACAGCAGAACACTAACTCAAAGAACAAGAGTGCCACAGAACATCTGAAATATTCTGACTGAATCTACTAAAGCAGAAGCTCTACCAGACCTCAGTTAAACATGGTAGCCACCAGCCCCACGTAGCTATGTAAACTTAATGAAAATGAAAAATTTACTCCTTTAGTCACACTGTCCACATTTCAAGCATATAGTTAGTGGCCACCTTAACTGGACAGAGAATATTTCTATCATTGCCAAAAATTCTCTTGGACCAGGCTGATGAGATAAAAAAAAAGGAACACTAAGTCATTATAGTTTCTTGTATGACTTCTTCTGAAATCAAAACTATATATTCCCAACGTAAGAACACTACATCCCCTCGAAGTTCACGTATTTTCAAATTCAAACTTTTCCACACTTCACAGACCTCTCCCCATAGTGAACCAAAATAAGTTACACTGACGTTTATTGCATGTGAAATGCACATTTTCTAAAATGCAAAGACTGAGGCGTCTACTGCAGTGTAAAGAAAAAGGGGCAACATGAGCATCACCCTAAAAATCTGTCAAAGGGATCACAATCCTAGAACTATACTACATTGTTATCTACTGGGATGAGACGGCATGTTCTAGAAAAACCAATGATGGTTGTACTAATGTTAATCCCAATCCCTATAAGACTATGAAGGCTTTTCCCAAAAACCAAAGAAAAACAGCCAACTTTCCACCTTTTCCAGGGCTTCTCATGTTTCCCTCCCACTCCAGGAAGGCTCAGTGGGTGTCTCTTCAACACAGGCTCTGGAGTTCTAATGTCCTACCTGCCTTAGTACTCACCTGTGTGGGTGCGAAGGTGAGCCTTGAGGTGGGAACTTTTGAAGTAGGTTTTCCGGCAGCCTGGGAAGCTGCAAACATAATTTCTCCTTCGGGAAAAGTCTACCTGAGGGGCGCAGTTTTGACCGGAGGCAATGAAGACTGGGGCAGGCGCAAGGGGCAAGAACTTGGTATTGCCCACAGCCACGACACTGGATGAAGAGGGGGCAGGCTGGGGGAGGGTCGCCTGGGGCAGGACCAGCATCACAGCTCCCTGAGGCACAGGCGGTCCCACGAACACAGGCTGGGGCACGGGAGCAGCATGGGGCAGGATGGGTTTGACAGTCCCTGCAGACACTTGGGGAGGAGGCTTCAAAAAAGCTGGTAACATGCCGCTCTGTCCAGTCACAGGGATCATTTGGCAGAAGACAGGGGAACTGGGGACAGGGACAGAAATCAGAGGGGTGGCTTTCCTTGGCAAGTCACTTTCATAATTCTTTGGTAAGCAGGTTTGAATTGCAACAGGCCACCCTGACTGCTGGCCTTTGTCCACGGGGATCAGGCCACCAGACTTGTGCCAGCAAGGCTGACACGACACTGAGTTAGTGGTCAGTAGATTATCTGTGAGTTGTGTGTCCAGCAAAGATTCAGTATGTCCCAAAAACTGTGCTTCTCCTCTGTTGACGGGAAGTTGGCATTCTTGAATCTGGGCAGTAGGAATGTGGCCAGGAGCAGGATTCCCCCCGGTGTGGTGGATGACACTTGTCACCATGGGCCTGCAGGGGGAGCTGGGGGCTGGCTCCAGTGGCTCTGGCTTCAAACCAGGAAGGCCCCTCTCCGCCTTCCTGCTCAGCACTTTGGCTGCCCCAGCAGAGGCTGGGGGGATGGCCATGACCATGCATGCTTTGGAATCAGTTACTTGGGAAGGAACAAGTGTCCCTGTCGATGGCTCCATAAGATCAGGGCTCTGAGGAGGAGTCATGCACTTAAAAAAAAAAAAAAAAAAATTCCTGTGTGAAAAGGTTGTTGTGGTTAAATTTTAAAAGGGACTTACGTTGATCACCATGCCCCAAATGCCTTTTAAAAAGTATCTAGGAAAGACTCGTCTAAGCCTGCTCACAACAGCACCCAGTGAATTTCAAGACTACATGGAGTATTTTACTTTCTAGGGCTTCTCCCCATTTCCTGAGCTCTCCCAAACCAACCCACTTGCTTAGTTTTAAGAAGGTCAGTGCCACCTGGGGGCTTGCACAGCTACTGAAACGAGCGATTTTAAGTATTAGGACCACAAATAAGAAAGCAAATTTATATGCAAAATAAGAGCTTTTCACAATAGCTTTTGATTCTCAAATCTTTTTTTTTTTTAATCCCAGTGCTAATCATTTAACACACACTTATCCAGTGCCTAGTGGATGCCAGGTAAAAACCCATCGGAATGACCTCCCAAAGGCCACGCTCTAACCAGTGGCTCTAACTGAACCAAGCCTCTCCGTGGCACCCAAGAACTCCCACTTATTGTCAGCCTCCCTGTGGGAGAGCTCAAGGCCAAGTAGCTCTGTGAGGTGCTTCTGGCCCGTTATTTGTACAGTTCTCTCCACTGCCCACGAGCTCCTTCTCTTCTCTCTTCCCAAGTCTGCTTTCCACACTCTCCTTCCAGTACAAGCTTCCGACCCAAGATTCTACTTTGCACATCTGTTAGCCCGTACTCAATTTCTCCAAGCTGAGAAGCAATCTCTCCCAGCACTTCTGTAGCTCTAGCAAGTTAAGAAAACAGAAACAAAAACCGTGCTTGACTGCACTCAGCTCACTGCAAGTAAGAACTGAGTTGCTCCAGGGAGGTAGAGGCCGGTATTTCAACCTAGCTAATTAAGGCTGGTGCCAAGGCACAGGCTGCTCATAGCTGCCACCCATGTATCCTGATCCCAGACTGGGTCATCTGGGGGAAGCTAAGCCCCCACCCTGAAATTCCCCAGGGAAGCCAGTACACTTTACTTTCTCACATCAATCTGTAGGTTTCCTCCTATGAACAGTTTAACCCTGTAGCGGCAAGCGATAATCTACTAATGGAAAGAGCATATTTTCAAGAAGTAAGAGAAATTTTCACCCTTAGGACCCATCCAAGAGAAGGTTATGCACTTGGCCTACCAGCACCCCAATGAATCTACCCACAAGTTCTTCAGCACATTTAACATACTCTAGTCATTATACAAAATGCTCTTCTCCCACTTCTTACCAGAGTCGATAAAGAGTCGAAGTCCTTTGGTAGCTCAGATGCAGCTGCATCCACATGCACAGTGCTGGTGACATCCCCAGGGTCAGAGACAGGTGTGAGGGGTCTTATCTTTAAGAGGTCACCTTTCTGGGATCTTTGACCCCAGGAGCTCATGCAAACAAGAGCCTCAACTGCTTCGATGTCATTCTGCTCTAAGATGCTGCAGGTAGACCTTTCACTATCATGCCTCTTCCTCTCCAGGATTGACTCACAGATGTCCATGATGTCAACCTAAAGGTGACAACACAATGGCTTCTCAGTCCAGGGGACAAAGAGAGGGCAACCCTGATGGGCATGTGGGTCCGTACACCAGGCACCTGCACTATGCACGTAACACACCATACTCGACACACAACGCGCTCTGTATTCTAGGAAAATATGTCAACAGAACATTGATGACAATTTCACTTTTAAGCCAATGTTCTGAAGAATGAAGATGACTGGACTTGGCTGGCCAGCAGTTTCCACGGAAAACACTGATTCTTAAGAAAAGTTAAGTTCGTGTTTTCCTTTGGTAATGATTAGTAAGACTTTTAATTCCAGAGGTGTGAGCCAAAGTGGCCAGTGTGACACTGTCCAGCCAGGAGGAGAAACAGACATCGACTCTAAGCCTTTAGTTGGCTGAGAGGACACATGGCTCTTCAGAGTTGGCAAAGCCAGCAGAAGAGTGTCCCTACAGATGCATTTTTGGCAACTCTCTGAAGCACTCAGCACAGCCTTCTCAAGTCAGGGCATCACCATGGGCAGAACCTTCCAGGGGCTCAACTCCATGGGCGCCAGGAAGGGGGAGCCCATGCTGGCTGAGCCTTGTTCCTTAGACTCAGGAACACTCAGTCACTCCTTACTGCCAGTCAGGAGATAAGAAGAAAAATTCTGAAAATCTAGCCAGCCCAAGAGACAGATGTCCTTCCCTGTGTGTCACACGGGTCTTTTTCGGGGGGGGGGGGAGGGGAGGGTGGGAAGAGAAGTGACCGGAACCAACTCATCCCTTCCCAAAGACCCTTTACATCTATAAAGATACGTGTTTTCACTTGGCTTGCCCTAGCGAGCGTCAAACCCCTCTGTCCCGCCAGGTCCCCCGCGCAGGGCAGGATGCTAGGGTGGCTGACTTTGCAAGCACCACTCTGGCCCAGCTGCGTCCGCAGCCCGGGCCCCGGAACCCTGAGGTCACAGACGCGGGCTGCCTCCTGCTCGCTCTGCCGCCATGGGCGGGAGATCTGGAGGCGCGCAGGGCTCCCACACCTTTCTCTCAGGCCCTCGGGGTCCTCCAGTCTCGACGACCAAAGTCCTAGGTCTAGCCAGCCCACTAACTCCCCTTGGCCCTCGGGCCCCAACACCAGGGGGCCATGGCTAAGAACAGCGCCCTACCTCGCCCCCCACCCCCACCCCCGCGTGCGCCTTCCCGCCAACTTTGCCCCGCCCCACCACCCCACCTTTCCAGCTTTGCCCCGCCCCCTACCTAAAGGCCTTCCTCCCAGCACTGCCCCACCCCCTGCCTCCACCTATCGCGTGTGGCCTTCCCGCCAGCTTTGTCCCGCCCCCTCCCCGCAGGGCCTTCCCGCCAGCTTTTGCCCCGCCCCCCTCCCTTTTCCGCCGCCCGCGTGTCGCGTTCCCGCCAGCCGCGCCCCGCCCAACGGCCGCCTCCTCACACGGCCTGGTGACGTCATGGCTGGAAATAGCCCCGCGCCGGGAGCCGGCGGCCGCTGCGGAAACGCCAGACAAAGCTACGCGTAGGGCGGCGCGGGGCACACGCCCCCGGGAGGCCGGGCGCGTCCCCTGCCCCTCCCAGCTCCGGGGTCCCCTCGCGCCCCTAACCGTGCGGCCGCGGCAAAGCCCCGTGCATTTCCGCCCTCCTCCGCCCCCGGGCCCCGCACAGGCGGCACGTCCCCGCCTCGCCCCTCGCTCAAATGGGCGTCCACTCACCGCACGCGCGTCGCCCGGGCCCACGGAGCCCGGAGTGTGCATGGTGCCGGCGGCCCGGAGGCAACAAAGCAGCTGCGGGGCGGGAGCTCGGCGCACGGCTGCACCCGCACGTGCGCCGCGGGAGGCGGCGACCCGGAGCTCCTGCAGCCGGCGGGAGCCTCCGCCCGCCCGCGCCGCTCTGCCCCGGCGCGGCCCTCGCGGTGCGGGAGGGGCGGGGCGGCTGCGGAGGGAGCGGCCGGGGGGGCGTGGCGCGAAGGCAAACCAAAATACACCGCGCCCCGCCGGGGCGGGGCCGGACGCCCGCCAGCCAATCCGCGCCCTGTCTTTGCGCCGCCGGCCAATGGGCGCCGCGGGGAGCCGCGTGATCGGAGCCTGGCCGCGGCGTGATCTGGCAGGGCGGGATGCGGCACGTGTTTTGGTCGGAGTGAGGGGCGGGGCCTGAGGCCCTGGAAAGTAGGGGAAAGGTCCCGGCGGCAGCGGCGGCCGCTGCCAGAGGGAAGGGCGGAGCAGATGGGGCCGGAGAAGTCCCTGGGCAGGGCCGGCTGGGGAGGTGGGGTGGTACTTAAAGGGGTCCCGCCCGCGCCCCGCCCAAGTGCAGGCCCCTATGGAGAGAATTCGTCCCATAGAGGGAACCCACCAGGTTTTGCTTGCTTGTTTTTGTTTTTGTTTTTAATTTATCTCTGATTGGCTCCTAGGAGTGCCTCCCTGATGGGGAGGAGTTTTGAAAGCTGCCTGGCTCCAGGTGACATTTCTGCATCCGTGGCTCCTTTCTGCAGGCACCCAGAACCCAAGCTTCTGGACGTGGGTCCGCCTTTGACGCCCCTTCCCAGGCACCTCTGGGCCCCAGTTTCCACTCTTTTAAGTGGGGGTAGGGTGAACCAAGATCTGAAAGGTGCCTGGAACCTGGAAGTGACCGGAACCAACTCATTCTTCCCAACCCCGTGTAAGCGTCACCCCCTCTAGGACTCCTCTGGCTTGAATGAGAGAGATACCCGCTGGCATCTTTTTCCCTTCCCCGTACTTGGGTGTGGTTTACCCCCTTCTGCAGCTCTGAGTTCTTGAAGATCAGGGACCAGGCTGTGTTTATATGTACCCCTAAAGCCTGCCGCTCAGCGTGGGACAACCCTTCATGCACCCACACAGCCCACAGTTGCCGAGCTGTGATATGGGTGGGTGCAGCCGGGGTGCAGAGGCCACCGTGAGGAGTCCTTGGCCCTAAAAGCGAACTGCAGGAGAAAGTAGAGGATCCATGCCTGCACTGTGGGGGCTGTGCTCTGAGCTAGAGAAGCCCCAGGGCCAAGGGACAGGCCACAAGAGCATGCAGGGCCTCCTGGTAAGGCAGCAGGGGAGGCCTAGGGGTCTGGCCACTGATCCTCTTCACAGTTGTGCTCGGTTGGGTAGGGGGAGGTAAGCTGACCAACTACTCTCCATTTCTTCTTCAGTTCCACTCCGGCACATTTCAGGACCTGTCACTTTTTTGTTTCTTTAGTTATTTGTTAATTGTCGCCCCTCCCTAGGTTAGGGAGCTTGTGTGAGTCACTATGAACCCCGGGTGCCTGGCTCACTGCAGGCACACTGTAACCATTGGTTGAATTAGTGAATAAAGGCAAACACCTACTACCCCTCGCTCCCCCCAACTTGGACATCCTGCAGACACCTCTAATTCTCTGTCCTTGAGACTGAACTCACAGTCTACCCAAATCTGGATTTCTCATCTTTGGGAAGGGCATCGCCAGATACCCTGATACTTCACCCAGAGAGCAGAGTCAACTTAGACCCTTCCCTTTCCTGCACTTGGTTCCTCTTGCCAATTACTTCATGCCCTTCTTCTTCCTGACTGTCTCTCAGATTGCTGGCTTCGTCTCATCACCCACTCGTGCCTGGCCCAGGCCACCGTCCTCTGTCCTGAGTTGTTTCCACTGCCTCCCAGCAGGTCTCCCTGCCCCCAGCCTCATTGCCTATCATCCGCCCTTCATCTCACTGCTAGAATGATCTTCTGGAAGGAGAGACGGTACCAAACCAGTATGCAAACTCAGCTGGAAGCCAAGTAGCTACAGGACTGAACCTCGCTCCTTAAGCAAGAGTCCATGACTCTGCATAACCAACCTGGGCCAGAGCTTCCTGCATCATGCCGACCAGTTCCCCCCAATCCCTTATTCTCTTGCTGTCCTGCCTCCACTGCACCAATACAGAACTCTGTGCATGTAACCACCCCCCCCACAATGTCAGGTCAAGTCACTCTCTTCTGCTTTGCACATGGTGTGCCTTCTGCATGGAACACGGCAACCCTTCTCCACTTTGACTCCGTAGGACTGCGTGACTCCTCAGTGAAGCCCTCCCTGACTGCCATACAGCAGGACAGCTCAGCAGAATGCTCAGTGCAGGGTTTGGGAGTCAGACTTGGATCCAAATCCCAGCCGTGGCGGTGTGGCTAAGTCACGTGGCTGGCCATGTCTCTGTCGCATACGAGATGACAGCTGCTGGCGGTGAGTGTGGCATGTGAGCTTCTCCCACATCAGGCTCTGTGCCTGCTCCCTGGGCAGCAGGAACCCCTGGAAACTTGGACAGCAGGCTGGCTCAGGGCTCTTCAAGTATAAGGCCCTGTCCTTCCCTTGTCTAGCCCATGTTACGGACGGACAGACCGACAGGTCTTTGCTCCTGCTGGTCCGTCCTTATTTCTGCCTCACCTCTACCCAGATCCTGCTTCTCCATGAAGCCTTTCTTCTCACACATGCACGCAGGGCTGCGGTTGCCGCCACACCCTGGATGCTGGTCCCATGGAGTCAGAGGCATAGTGACATGTTTGTAAACTACGGACCGTTACAAGTCATTCACTCAGAGACATCGCTGAGACCCTCAGACAGAGTGTGGACAGACTGGATGTGGACACGGACGACCGCCACTAAGCAGACAGCCGCCCCGTTCCTGTGTGACTTTCCAGACAGAGTCTCTGTGCAAACGCGCTCCTACCCAACGGATAGTGTTCTGTGCACCTTCTGCACCTCGCTTGCTGATTTCGCAATGTGTCCTAGAGGGTGTTAGCTCTCCATTCACAGAAATCAGTCTCATGCTTTGGAAGGGTTAACTAATGTTCCATTATACAAATGTGTCAGAACTTACTTTCCTCCTGGTTAAATCAGCGGGCTGTTCAGATTATGTCCAGCTTGCCCGGACGTGATGTCCAAGCATTGTTTGCCCACATTCAAGGACACCTATAGGATCGCCTCCTGCGACTGGAGTTGCCAGGTTAACTGCCCTTGCATTTCTTTTCTGTCCTTTTTTCTTTCGGTAAACGTCAGTGAAGCACAGTAGAGATCCAGGCGAATGTGGAAACAAAAGGGTACCACTCACTGAATTTGCACAAGGCACACACTTGATGTCACTGGCACCCGGATCAAGAAACAGAATAGTAGCAGCATCCTAGGAGCCCCCCCGCCGAGCACCCCCAGGATAACCCCGATCATGGCTTCCAACACCAGAGGAGACTTCTGCATGTATTGAAACTTGTCCTGAGAGAATCCTATAGTTCTCTTTGGGGTCTAAGTAATTGGAATTCATTTATCCTCGAGGCAGAACATGCCGTGATGCATTGGCCCATCTTCTGCGGATGGGCATCAGGACTGTTTCTAGCCCGGGGCTGCCATGAAGGCAACAGCCAGGACACTTCTCATACGTGAGTACGTGCATCTTAAATTCAGAAAGATTGTCACGTTTTCCTCCAAACGTGAACTCATGCCGATTTATCCCACCAACAAAGGGCTGCAAAGCCACTCCCCTATTTCTTCACTAATGCCGGGCCTTCTTGAATTTTCTGACTTTTATCAAGCTAAGTGGAAAAAATGAGAACTCATGATAGTATATTACATTTCTCTGATGGAGTTCCCTTCAGAGTTTTTCGTGTTTTTAAAAGCCATCTTGGTTTCTTTTTCTGTGAACTTTGGAAGGAATTTTTTTCAAAGATTTTATTTATTTGCTCAGAGAGTGACATCACAGGCAGGGGGAGGGGTAGAGGGAGAAGCAGACTCCCCACTGAGCAGGGAGCCCGACGTGGGGCTTGATCCCAGGACCCTGAGATCATGACCTGAGCCAAAGGCAGCCACTTAGCCGGCTGAGCCACCCAGGCGCCCTGGGAGGAACTTGAAGCGACAGTACAGAAACTTGAGCATGTTTATATGCTGGTGACAAGGGGCCAATGGAGAAAAGTGAATGATGCGAGACGGAGGTGGGGGGGTGGCGGGAAGGGGGAAGGAGGCAGGGGAAATGTGTGTTGGGAGGATGGGGGACGCACAACAGGGAAGTTGGTCCTGCGCAGGAGGAAAGGCTTGCCTCGTGGGAGAACATGGGAAAGGAGAGAAAATGGCCGGAGATCCAGGAAGATTCTGGGTTGGAGAGGAGAGAAGGCCAAAGTGTTTACGTATGCTTTGCCTTCTTGGTGATGTGGGAGCCATCTACCAGGGAGCGGGCCCTGGTGGGATGAGAAGGGTTTGGAACAGACTCAGCCAGGTACAGTGACGGCGATTGCCTGCCACAGTGAGGGCCCAGTCATAGTGTTGGAGTGACCCTAGACCAAGAATTGGGCTCTTGTCCTAACTCCGGGGATTAAAGTACTGGGTCACCTGGGGTGGGCCTTTTTCTCATCTTTGAGCTCAGTTTTCTGACTTTGCTCTGTGATTCTAATCAGTCCTGAACTATGATCAAGTTCATTGTCATGGTTTTGTTGCATTATTTTTCCCCATGTATTTAAATACAATTTAAGGACTATCATTTATTACAAAGATTAGATCTCTTAATTTTTTTCATTAGAATGTCCTGTGTTGTTGCCTTTTTTTTTTAAGATTTTTTTTTTTTTTTGATTCATTCGAGACACAGAGAGAGAGAATATGAGCAGGGGGAGAAGCAGAGGAAGGGGGAGAAGCAGGCCCCCCGCTGAGCAGGGAGCCCAACGTGGGGCTCGATCCCAGGACGCTGGGATCATGACCTGAGCCGAAGGCAGACGCTTCACCGTCTGAGCCACCCAGGCGCCCCAGAATGTCCTGTGTTTTTGAAAGAGGTAGTGATAGCAAATGGTATGGAATGCCCTAACCTGTGAAAACAAAACATTGGCAGACCCCCAGATTTGTTCTGAAATTTTGTGGTCAGTGAAATGCCCAAATCTGGGAATCTCTGGACTAGATGTTTCCAGAGGCCCATTCCATCTCTGAGAGCCAACAAGGGCTGGCCGGACTCCTTTCCATGTTGAACTGGGAGGAGCTGAATTCAAAGTCAGAAACAGATGGCTGGAGCCGACTCCTCTGCACTCTGGCCTGGGCCTGGCGACAGCCGGGAGGCAAGGCCCCACGGCAAGCAGACTCAGCCCTCCTCCTGACCCTCAGCACCCCTCCCCTGGGTCACTGACTGGCAGTCCCAGGCCTTACCAGCTCTCGAGGGTTTCAGCCTTGGCCAGAGCCCAGCTGTGGAACCAAGAGCTACAAAGCAGAGCCCCCTGGGGGAAGAGCAGCAGAGCTGACATGGGGACAGGGGAAAGCTGGCTCCCCGTGGGGCCTGGGTCCCATGCTGCTCTCTTCCCCCTGCGTTGAGCTCACCGATGACTGGAAGCCACACGAGGACCAGAACCTGCTGCAAACCGGCTAGCTGGTTGACTGTGGTCTGGTGGACTAAGCGACTTCCCTAATCACTGACGGACTAGGGGATGGATTAATGAATCACAAACCCACCAATCTCCCACCTGTTGGGTGATGGATCCGCCAGCCTGGCAGTGGGCATCTGCCACTCCTAACACCTTAGGGCCCCTGTCTCCCCAACCCTGCCGGGGCACTGGCACTGGGGGGAGCAGAGGGGCTGGTAGGGGCAACTGAGGCACACATCATCAAGATTTTTACAGATGGGGCAACTGAGGCCTAGTGAGTCCACACGGAGCCGCCTTGCTCAGGAGAGAAATGATGACGATGTCCTGTGTGATGTGCTTGAGTTATAAAGGAGGCTTGGCTCCACAGACACTAATCAGGTACCAAACGTGAGTCAGGAATTCAGCAGGGTACCGACTCTTCCACCTTTTCCATTCTCTGCTTTGCCCCATTTTACGATGAAGAAACCGAGAGCTAGAGAGCTGGAGCCGCCTGCGCACCTGGTGCTGCGGATGCTGTGGACACCACGGCCCATCTCCTGGACTCCAGGCCCGTGCTTCTTTGTCCTGTAAGTGGGCCCAGGGTGGCTAGGGGGCGCTACTGTGGCCCCCACTGGACACACGAGGATGGCCAGCCTGTGTGTTAGGTCTTCAAACCTTCCAAGGGGGAGAACCAGTTTGCATCTACGGGTCAGGCCCCCAGGCTCCGGAAGAAAGGTCATGTGGGCCTCAGGCTGCAACTTTTGCCAGAGGAAAGCCTCAGCATGGGCCCCTCTGGAGGCTTTTTGAGGGGGTAGGTACTTGGTGGGGGACCTTGAACGGCTAGGCAGGATAGCCTGTTGTGTTGGGAAGGAGACCCCTGCTGTGTGCTGGGTGCTCCGGGTGCTCCTTTAGGTCCCACTTGGCAGGAGAAACTGATCCACGGACAGGGGAATGAAGTATACACAGGTGCAGAGGGAACAGAGGACACCCGACTATCTCTGCCTACAGAGCTGGTGGAGAGTTTCCCGCGGGAGCTGGCTTTGGAACTGGCACTAAGGAACAAGTGGGTGGTAGCCGTCCAGGGAACGGAAGCGACGTCTTAGAGCTGACAACACACCGTATCCCCATTGCATACACAACAGGTGCCCGATAGAGTGAAATAGCTTCGGGAAAAGACCTACGAGAGGATCCAGGCCAGCAGTTCTCACACTGAGCAGCATCCGAATTCCCAGGGAGGGGGGGCAGATGTTAGAACACACACTGCTGGGCCCAGTAGGTCTCGGATGGGGGTCTGAGAATTTGTGTTTCTAACAAGTTCCCAGATGTTGTCGACACTGCTGGCCCAGGGACCAAGCTGTGAGAACCATGGATACAGTCCAACCCCCTGGTTTTGTGGAAAGAGAAGCAGACCCAGAGCACAGAAGCAACTTGTCCAAATCAACGTCCAAGGGTGCACAGAGAAGCTACTAGAACCCACACCTCCAGACTGATTCCCAGCTCGGTGCCCTGTCCCGTATGACACAGCCCCCTGGACGGAGGCCCCTGGGCTGCTCTCCTGGGAAGAGCCCAGGAGAAAGCTTTGGAGGCCAGTGTGGTCCTGGACAACAGCAGAAACGGCCCGCGGTTTCTCCGGATCCCCGTGGCCACCCAGCCCGTGTGCCTGGCCCACTGCCTGGAGCCGGCTCTGGTCCCAGCCTGGCTTCAGCAGCGACCCAGCGCAGCGCTGGCAGTGGCCCGGACGGGCAGCAGGGCCAGCCGGGCCAGCAGCGCAGGGCATTGGCAGAGCGGCCAGGGGAGGAGCATCTCCCAGGGGCACTTGTAAGTGCCCTGCAGGGGCCTGAGCCTGGGTCTGTCCTGCTCTTCGCTCCTGCGCTCTGCGGCGCGCCGGGCTGAGAGCCTCCGCGAGGCTGACCTGTTCCTGTGGGCCTCCTCACCCCGCGCGCTGGCCGGCCCCCTGACCCAGCATAGGAACGGATTTTAGCCCCTTGCAGGAGATGCCTTGTCTGTGCAGGCCAGCCACAGCTCAGGGCTGAGCCGCCCGGCTTCACCTAGGTGCCTGGCCCGCCGCCAGCTGCTTCCCCGGGCACCACGGGACCGCTGGGTGGAGGCCCCTGCTAGCTGTGATCTCGCCCCTCTGCCCAGCCTGCAGTCGGTGTCCCTCTCCGGTGTCCCCACGTGGCTTCTCTGCAGTCACACTGATCAGAGTTACCATCTCTGCCTTGTCTCCACCCTGAACTGGGAGCTCCAGCCGCTCTGACCGCAGAGTAGGCCGGTGTTGACTGGGCTCACTCTTCCCCAAGAAGTGAGCGAACCGCCTAGCCAGGATGAGCTTGGGAAATGCCGCGTGCCCTGATTTGTCCTGAGCCCCTTCCTGAACACCTTCCTTGGGTCACTCTCGGGGCCGGTCCACTCCGGCATCAGCAGAGCTGGGAGGAGGAGGTGCTCAGTGCTCCGAGTTGGGGAGAGGCTTCGCTGCCTTTTCCTCTGCCTCCTGCCAAGTGGGGACTCAGGTGACACCTCTGCTGGTGCGGCTGACCCCTAGGAGGCTCTGAGCAGGAAGGCAGGAGGTCCTGGACTGAGGCAGTTATCACGAGACCAGCCTGGGGTTTTGCTGTTCTTGTTGCAAAGCCAGCGTGTTCCTGATGCAGCCGCTGGGGAGACATGGGTGTGACACAGTTCCTGGCCTGGTGGACTTCACTCACTAGCTGTGTGACCTCGGGCAGGTTGCTTAACCTCTCTGAGCCTGTTTCCTCATCTGTCAAATGGGGATAGTAAAAATATCTACTTATAGGCATGTCATGGGGATTAAATGAGTTGATGCTCATATAAATTGTTGGCTAAGGTGACTGCTACATGCCGAGTACTCAATAAATGATAGCTGGAAACCTGTCCTGAGATCGGGAGGATCACAAGGAAAGTACTGATAATGATGAGGTCTGATGGGTGCAACAGAAGAGGAAAGTATGGCGGGCAGAGCTATTTTAGCTGCTCAGCTCTGAGGCTCTCAAAGAGGAGATAAGCAAAATGCACTGTAATTAAGCAAACATGAAGGAAGGGACCGTTGTCTGATACAGAAGAATCCCAAGCTTGTAGACATGACCAAGCACAGGGGGCAGGCAGGGGCTACCCTCACTGGTGCCAAGTTGTGTTGACGTTATGGACCCCCAAGTAGAGGCGAGCAGGGCGCGTTAGCTCTGTGTTATTTTTCCTAAATTCCATAACCCTGGTCGAATCGTGAGCACTGTTGGACAACTCAAATCAAAGGACACTGCAAAATGCCAGGACTCTTCAAAGGGGTCAAAGTCATGACATTCAAGGAGAGGCTGAGGAACCATCCCAGAATGGAGGAGCCTAAGGAGACACAAGGGCTAACTGCGCTGTGGCCCCTGGATGGGACCCAGGAATTGTGAAAGGGCGTTGGTGGGAAAACTAGTGGACTCCAAAGAAAGTGGGTTTAGTCTGTAGTATTGTCCTGATGTTGATTTCTGAGTTGTGATGAGCTGACCCTGGTCATGTAAGATGATAGCACAAGGGAAGCTGGGTGGAGGGTATGCCAGAACTCTCTGTACTATCTTGGCAACTCTTCGATAAATCTAAAATTATTTCCAAAATTTTTTAAAATAACGCGCCGTGAGAGATGACTTGGAGCAGGCTTTCCAGACAGCGTGCACATGTGTGCACACATGTGCAGATGTGGATTAGGGAGTGATACCTGCATGCCAGGTGGCTGGAGGGGAGGCCGTGGAGGCCCGGGGCGGGGTGGGGGGCAGGAGCTTGGCTGGGTCTGAGTGTGAGGGTCCCTGGGAGACAGGCAGGGCCACTAGGGGCATAGGCTCTGGTAAGCCACAGTGAGGAGTTTGGGTTTCTAGGAAAAGGGATGTGTTGTGCTGGCCAGAGCTGACACCTCAACTCTCAGGGGCACTGGACGGATGCCTGATTTGCTCCATCAGCAGCCCTCAGGTCCCTCAGCCCACTGAGCCCTCCTGCTCCTAAGACGTAAGGAAATAGCTTCGACTGCTCCAGCACAGCCCTTGTCCAGTTGGAAACCCGCATCCTTCCCAGTATCCTCAGGGGCCCCCAGGGCCACATCTCTCCCTTTGTGACCAGCTCTGAGAACCTGCTCGTGCAGATTCCTCCTCCTCTCCTACTCTCCTGGGCCTGGAGTGCCCTTGGATGAGCCTGATCCTTCACAGCCAAGTGCATGGACACTTTGACTCAAGGTCACGCTGGAGGAAGAGGTACAAGCCAAGACTTAACACAAAGCAGAACGTCCCTGTCGTAAAAGCCCGAGTCCTCGGGGCACCTGGGCAGCTCAGTTCGTTAAGCGTCCGACTCTTGATTTCAGCTCAGGTCATGATCTCAGGGTCCTGGGATCGAGCCCCGAGTCGGGCTCCTTGCTCAGTGAGGAGTCTGCTTAAGATTCTCTCTCCCTCTGCTGCTCCCTCAGCTCGTGCACACACACTTTCTCTCTCAAATAAATACATAGATATTAAAAAAAAAAAAAAAAAGCCGAGTCCTCTGTCCTCCATGTGCAGTGCCCCCCATGTCTCTCCTCCCCGGCTGCCTGACCCCCACCCAGTTAACTCTGCCCCTCTGTAACCCCAGAGTGGGCAGGGCCTGGGGGCCGTCTTTCTACAACTGGTGACCCACAAACCTAGGCAGCTCTTTCCTCCAAGAATAGTCCTGCAGCTGGCTCTCGGACGGACAGCGTTTTCTCCCTCTCTACCAGCAGTGAAGAGGGCTATGTAATAGGAGGTAGTAAGTGCACGGACCGCCCCACGAGAGGTGTGCCCCCCAGCGTGAGGTGTACCTGAGCCACACTGGGCAGGAGTCCATCAGGGCTGTGAGGATGCCTGCCACGGGTGGGCTGGCTGCTGAGGCCCCAGGGTCATCCTGGGGTTCTGGGGGCTCATGGCGGCCCTTGCTCCCCAGAGCCTTGGGCAGGTCTTGCCAGAGCAGGAGAGCGCCACCAGCCGGCACTGGGCAGACTATTCTAGCCGGAGCTGCAGTCCCCATGCCCAGACAGGGCCTCCTTTCCTCTGGCCTCACTTGCCTGAGCCACCTGCCATGAGCCACGTACCACGAGTCCTGGCTTGGTACCTCCCTTCCAGCATTTACACAAAGCCCGTGAGTATAGGGCCTGCCGGGCAGTCTTTCTGAAGCTCATGGCCCCACATCAACCATCTACCAAGAATTCAGCCCTGAAGGCTGGCCAAGGGTCCAGGGAAGAGGGCCCCAGAGTTCCCTTTGTCTGTAAAAGCCCTTTGTCTTTACTCGCCATATTCATCAGCATGCATAGGTCCCCCGTCCTCTCTGGCACTGGGAAGCCACCTCAACTGGTTCACACAGGGTTAAACCCCCAGAGAAATAAGGCCTCAGCAGGAAATACCGACGTGTCACCAGCCTCCCCCTGGGCCTTCCTCGCTCTCCCGCTTCTGGAAGACACAGGGCACACGTTTTCCCCTGGGCTCCTTTACCAGGATGGACATTGAGGACGGCATGGCACGCGATGAGCCCTGGGTGTTACAGAAAACGAATGAATCACACTGATCGCTGCCTCTGAAACTAATAACACACTGTATGTTAATTGGTTTTACATTTTTAAAAAATGTAAAAAAAAAAATACTTCCCTACCTGAGTTGTTTTAAGAATGAGAGGTTTTGTTCCACAAAACATGGCACTTAGAGCCATCCAATGACCCCCCCCCCCCCCCCCCCAGAGCAGGTTATTTTTTTGGTGTCCCTGGGCCCAACTTTCCCCCCACATCAGGACCAGTTTTGATGTTGGGTGGGTGGGACTCTTTATTTTCTGCCCAGGGGAGAAGGGGACAGCTGCGGGACTGCATCGAGGGGGCAGGGCCTGGAGTCCCGCGGGCAGAGGAGGCACCTCTGGGGATAGGGTGCAGAAAACGAGGTCCCTGAGTTTGCACCCCCCTGGCTGGCGAGCTGGCCCGGCCAGGTGGTCCCAGGGGGCTCTCGGGGAGCACACTCACCCACAGCCAGGCCTTGGAGCATTTTTGGACCCAGTCTCACTCTTTGTGCTCAGATGCTTCAGTGCAGGGCGTGGGGACCATTCAAGTTCCCAACCAGCCCCCCCGCCCCCCGCCGGCTCCCTAGCTCCTGTTCACAAAGCTCTGGGTGGGGAAGGAAGGGAGGGGATGAGGGTGTCACAGGCCCAGGGCTTTCTTCTGGGTGGAGGCAGGTTGGAAGGGGTGCTGGGAGCTCCTGGTTCCACAGGGTCCCCCTCAGGGCTTTGTCTGGGACGCCGGGAGCAGGAAACTCCCCACCCTGGGGAAATTCCTCTCCACACACGGGTGGGCCTGGCCACCACTTCCCCTGCAGAGGGATACTCCCAGGTTGATTGCTCAGCTGCCACTGGGGAGTTGTCATGGCGGGGAGGGCAGGCTCCTCTCTGCCCCAGACTCAGTTTCCCCTTCTGGCTACCAGAGGACATTGTTAGGATGGGGGCAAAGGGCCAGCATAGCTACAGATGAAACAGCCCATGTGGGCTTCAACCAGCGTCTCTGGACTCCAGCAAATGCCTGGGCTCCGGATGCCTGGCATCCAGATCGGCTTTGTTCCCAAGATGGCCCCATTCACGTATGTCTTGCACTCCTCATTCAGAGGGCATGAACGGGTTAAATGCACCCCCGCCCCCCCCCCCCCGGAAGGGGGATACTATCCCCAAAAACCCCCGTGGTGGGGGCCTAACACAAAAAGTTTTTGCCCCCCCACAGAACACCCCCACAGGGGGGGGGGGGGGCACACAGGTGACCAGGTGTTGGGGGCGGGGCCAGAGGAACTGGGTGAGGAGGGGGGAACCGGAGACAGACAGGTGGGGAAATTCTGGGTGGGAACACTGCCTCCTAGCCATGTCTGTGCTGAGCTTCAAAGAGGAAGGGGAAAAAAGAAGAGAAAAGGTGTGTGTGTGTGTGTGTGTGTGTGTGTTGGGGTGTGGGGCACAGAGAGCCAGAGGAAAGTGAGAAGATCACGAACAACTGAAGCGTGAGAGCTTGGGGGAGTCGGTCTCCACGCCCCCACCCTGCAGATAGGTGGGAGCTGGTGAAAAGGCCCATTTATAAGACCAGATTATTGAGGACCTCACAGACTGGGCTTGAGGGTTTGCATCTTATTCTGACAACCAAGAGCAGGCACTGATGGGATGCCACTAGGGGCACAGACAATCACGTTTGCATTCTAGACCCATGCTTCTGACCATGGCATGGAGAGCGGATTGGGCTGGCACCATAGGAGGCTGGAGGCTGGGACTGCTCTGCAGGTAACAGGGTGTATTAGATTTATACACCGTGTGACAAATTACCACAAACTTAAAGGCTGAAAATGACACGCATTTATTAGCTCGCTAAAAGAACAACCTGGACGTGGCTTAGCTGGGTCTTCGGCCTCAGGTCTCAGTAATCTACACTCAAGGTGGCATTTTGGGCTGTGCTCTTATCTGGAGGCTCGACTGGGGGAGACTCTGCTTCTGTGCTCTCTCGGGTCGTGGGCACAATTCTTCCCCTTGCTGCCGCATGGCCGAGGGCATGCTTCTCACCGGCCGTCTGCTTAGGTCTTCAAGGCCGTCCACAGTTCCTGGCCGCAGGTCCTCTCTCTAGGCAGCACACAACCCACAAGCTAGTGTGGGGCAGTCTGTCTTTGCATTTTCCTCCCAGCACCTCTCTTTCTCCCTCCATTCCTTCCACCTCCTTGCTCCCCATTCAAGGTGGTAGCTCTGGGCCCTTGCATGGGGGAGAACCACGTAGGGCAGCGCATAGAATGCGCTCACGGGCCTTTCCCCAGCTCTGGGTTCCAAAAGCCTACGCTCTCCCTTGAGGGAAGAAAAGGATGCAGGGCACAATGTGTTCATGGAAATAAGGCTTCTCCGCAGCACCATCTGTGACACAGTCCTGGATGTGGCCACCTACATCAGCCCCGGGGCCAGAAAAGGTGCCCCTGCCTTGGCCGAGGGTCTGGAACTTGGGCCTTCTGCTACTGGGGTCCGCACTCCTGACACAAGGGTTCCGGGCATCCCCAGGGTATCCGGCAGGTTTCCGCGGGAGAAACAGAGCCAGGGTGTATGTGTGTGCGGAGATCCACAGAGATATATTCATATGTGGGTGTGTAATGCGGAAGCCAGTTCCTTACATCTTTTTATGTAAGTGTATACATGAGATTTACATAAACCATACAGTGCAGTGTAAATATGGAGCGAGAGCAAGAGAGCGCACCAGGAGCTCGCTGGTACGGCTACGGCTCTGAGTGGACAGTTGGGAAATGCGCAGGGGGCGCGGCCGGCTGGAGCCCCTCGGGCAGCACCGTTGCCACAACCCGCAGGCGGAATTTCTTCTTCGGGGAAACCTCAGTTGTGCCACCAAGGCCTTCGCGGGTGGGATGAGGCCCGCCTACGTTACTGGCGGTGACCACGCGGACAACGTCGCGTCCCAGCGAGCTCAGTTGAGTAACGGGGGCTAGAGCCCGGCCGCGCGGACACGGGACCCTGGCCCTCACACGGAGCGTGGAGAGCTGCGGAAAGACGGGTCGGGACGGACGGGCACCGGAGTCTCCGCCTCGGGGACCATCGCTTCCGGGGGGCCACCAGCCTCACCCTTGCTATCGCCCGTGCTTCGGCCCTCCAGCTCGGGCCCTTCGCCCTTCGGCTTCCCGCGGCTGCTGGGCGCGCGCGTGTGCGCGTGTGGGTGTGTGTAGGGGAGGCCCGGGGTTCCGGAGCCGGCTACCCGGTCCCCAGGGCTCAGGACTCGCGGAAGGACTTCCGGCCAAGCCCTGGGGGCTGAGCTGGCAGTCAGCCATCAGACCCCGTCTCCGCTGAGCAGCCGGGCTCGAGGGGAAGAGAAGAGGAGACCCCAGCGTGCTTCCCACCCTGACAGCCGCCCTGTAGGTAAGGCTGGGCCCGGAACTCTGCGCGCCGAGGAGGAATGCTTCTACCCCGTAGACGCGGCCTGCCCGGAGCTCCCCGACCTGTCTGAGCTGCCCATCCCGGTGTCTGCGGGCGGTGCACGCTGCAGCCAGCTGGCGCTGGCCGACTGCACACGGATCCTCGATCCCCAGCTCAGGGCTCCCGGCCTGAAACCAGCCACGATGGGAAGATTTAGACCACAGTGATCAGCAAACACTGCCAATGAGTTCCCGGCACTGCCCTGTAAAGTCCCTGGGCTGCCTCCGGGCAGAAGCCGGAGCTGCCCCCAAGTGCACCCCCTCTAGGAACCACAGCCCAGCTGTGCTCCACATCGTGTAGTGATTCACGGCGGCAAGTTCAGTCTGATATCCGATGCACTCCTATGGCTGGAACCGGAGTCCCCGTGGTCCTCTTTAAACTCCAAGGGTGGCTTCTGGGTGCACTGGGGGGGGGGGCACTGGTGCATCTACAAACATCCTCTGCTCCGTGGCCGGTCCCCGGAATGTCCCACGCTTGCCCCTCTGTCCAGAACGCTGACCAGCCCCCCACCACGCACACACTCCCCTGCTCATCCTGCAATCACAGGTTTGCCTCCCCTCTGAGTGTCACATCTCCGAGAGGTCCAGGAGGGCAGGTCCCACCACCTTGGTCCCTGCTACATCCTATCCCCAGGCCCTGGGCCTGGGACACTGGTGTGAACGTGTGTGGAACAAAAGACTAGCTCGTGCACGTGCACGTACACACACACACACACACACACGTGATTTGTGCAGTCTTCAGACCGTGCATGGCCCGCTCATGGGTCTCAGGGACATGGGGTGCTTCGTGGCCTCTGGCTGGGAATCCCTGCCACGGGGAAGGGCAGTGGCCCCCTCGCTCCTGGGGCTCTATGCCTTCACAGCCCCTCAATCCCCCTTCCCTCTGCTCTCGCAGCTGGAGGGGAGCCCTGTCCGCGGGCCACTGTGTATGCAGCCTTATCTCCCAGAGCAGGCCCCAGGTGGGGTCGGAAGCACAGAGCCATGCTGTGTGTTTGCTGTTTTGGTGCTTCCAGGAAATCAGAGTCCCCTTCGCAGAAGGCCACCTGGCCCTGAGCCTGCGGCCTAGCCCCCCCACCCCCACCCCGCTCCGGGGAAGCAGGTGTCCTGGGACAGGGCGGTGCCCGGTGAGGCCGCAGGGCCAGCAGGTGAGGTGGGCCGAAAATCACTCTGCCTTCCCTGGACGAGAGGGTTTGTTCAAGTAAAGCCGAATTCCCCTTTCCCTCCACGTTTACACAGCCGCCAGGTTGGGTCAGTAGCCCCCCCTTCACCAGTGCTCGCACACAGAACTCCCTCTCCCTGTACCCTCCCCCCGGCCCCCCGCCCTGGGCGTCTTCTCAGTGGTCCCCTGCCTTCTGCCTTCTGCCTTCATGTCTCCTGTCCCTTGTCCACCTGTCGCCAGAATCCTTGGGTCTAGAACCTCCCCCGTCAAGGCCCCTCAGCAGCTTCACCCTCCCTCTGGGAGTGAGGAATTCAGAGTCCCAGGCCCGGGCCTGCACCACAGCTGCTTCCTGGATGAGTAATGCAGGTGTCCAGGGAGGGCCTGGGGCCTGGGGAGGGTGCCCCTTGTCAGCTGGGAGACGCAATGGGAAGGGAGCCCAGCGCTGAGGGGCTGGGCTTGTGCCCACGCCTTCCTGGGGAAGGAGATCCTTGAAGTCCCTTGAAGGAGGCAGATGGCTTTCTCCAGCCCAAGTGCCTGCTCTTGGTCCCTGCATCAAAGCTGGGCCCACTCTTCCCTGGGGTCTCCTGCAAGCCCTCCCGAGCTGTCACCTCCTCCACGAAGGCCTTGCTGAGAGTTCTGAGACACTGGGGACGTGTGCACTTGTGGCCCGTTCCCCCCCCACCCCGGGGGGGGTTTCTTATCTCTGGGAAACCCTGGTTAGGAAGTCTTGGAGGGGGGCTGGCCTGTCTCCTTCTGCAGAAGCCTGGGGCCAATCCTTCCTACCCTACCAGTGACCTCCCTCGAGCCTCCACCCTGAGCGATACCTAGCAGGGGGCCCAGGAGGCCTGGTGGGGAGCCCTGCGTCCACCAGGGAGAGGGTGGGGGGAGGACATGTCCTGGGCAGCCATGGGCCTGTTTCTGGGGCTTATCCTTGGCCATGGTTCCTGGCCATTTTCTCCCGCTGGTTTCTCAGCTTTCTGCCTTAGCGAGTTTTCTGTTGCCTGAAACCAGGAGCCCTGCAAGCCAGCAGAATCCCCCATACCGGGCAGTGTGCAGCTTTGAGCCCAGGAAAGGGTAGCTTCTTTCCTTCCTCTTTTCCCTCGGGAGGCTGCCCTCTGTCTCCAGGCGGATGGCCCCACCGGAGAGCAGGTTTCCCTGGGGCAGAAACAGAACAGGGACAGTGTCCCAGGAAGCAGACTGTGTATACCTTCCCGGGGATTCCGGGGCAGCCTCGGGCAGCAACCGCTTCCCTAGGGCCCTCCCTTCCCACAGTCAGTGGCCAGGCCGAGCCAGCTGCCACACGGACACACACACACACGTGCGCTGATGCCCACAACACGCACGCACCTGTCACGCCGCTCCTCCTCCTCGTAAGGCCTGGGTGGCCCCTTCCCAGCGCGGAGATCGCGGGGTGGGGGTGCTCCCCCAGGTTCAGGATCGCCTTCGGCTGGGTTTTCTACCCACACGAGCCAAAGCTGTTTGACCCCCTCTGCCCCTCGGGGTTCTCCCGAGGCCCTGGCCGATTCCCTGCAGCTCTGCCCTCCCTGCCCCTCCGGTCCCCCCCATCCCCAAGGCCCCCCGCAGCTCTCAGGCCAGCGTCCGCCAGTGTCCGTGACAGGTGCTCCCCGGGAAGCCCTCTCCAGAGCCCTGGGCTTTGTCTACACTCGCAGGCCTTTACCACACAGGTGAGCTGAAACAAGGACTCCGGGGAGAGAAGCCCCGAGCAGACATCAGACCATATTTTAGGAAACTATCAGGCCGGAGGATTCTCCAAGGGATTCCCGAGAGGGAAGAAGCCCGCTCTGGGCCTCCACGTGGGTTCCCCTGACTATACTTAGTAGCTAGAACTCGGGGAGGCGTCTGTGGGAACATCTCTTAAGGGGTGCTGTGTTCTGAGCACTACTAGCTCAGAGCCAAGATGGATTTCTCTCGTTACTACTGATGCCTCGGGTGGGGTCCTGCCAGGCTTCCCCACCGTAAAGGTGCTCTCTTTTATTCTGTAATTAAGAACTATTCTGAGGGATGGTCCTTTGAAAGTGTGTAAATACCTGATTCGTTATCAGAATGTGGCTGTATTCATGGGTTAGTGTACACCCCTGTGGGGCTGTGGGATTCTGCTTTGTTCTGTGACAGTTACTTATTCGGAAGCTCAAGGCGGGTCCTTTTGCCGCGTCCCCGTCCTTGGAGCGTGTTCTTGCTCTCTGCTCGACGAGGTGCTCTGGGCTCTGCTTGTGTGCTCGCCCCCACCCTATCCCTGGGATCGGCCACTTCTCCCGGAGCCCTGGCTCCTTTTGGTGGGAATGACACCGAGAAGCCCAGGTTTGGGTCCCTGGTGTGCCCACTGTGATTAGGGCGTCACAGCTCCCAGGCCCTCTCAGTGGCCCTGGGAGAGCACCAACACACGCATGCATGTCTGCCTGCTGCACTCATGCACACACACACACATGCATGCTCACGCACACACATGCACGTCTGCCTGCACTCATGCACACACACATGTACGCACAATGCACATCTGCCTGCACTCACGCACACACACACACACTCACGCACACACATGCACATCTGCCTGCACTCATGCACACACACATATGCACACACATGCACGTCTGCCTGCACTCACGTACAGACGTGCATGCACGCACAATGCATGTCTGCCTACACTCACGTACACACACGCTCACGCACACACATGCACGTCTGCCTGCACTCACACACACACACATGCACGCACAATGCATGTCTGCCTGCACTCATGCACACACATACGCATGCTCACGCATATGCACGCACGTCTGTCTACCCTCACGTACACACACACACACACATCAGCCTGCACTCACACACACAAATATGAACATGCACACATGCATGCACACACACATGCACGCACAGGGGCATTTGTTTCTCTATCTGTAAATATTGAAATAAAGAAATATTGAAAACTTTGGGTTCCCAGAGGGACCTTCTCCAGTTCCAACGAACAGTGTAGGTCCGCTCCAGTTTGCTCCTTTTACACGTTTGTAACTCTTCTCCGATGCGGGGGCGGGGGGGAGAGCGGCTTCTGTTATGTGGTCACTCATCAGGCCAGCCCCTCCCAGGGAACCGGGAACCAGCCTTCCACGTGGGCCTCCTCTCAGCTGCCCCGGGGCCAATGCCCCTCACCCCGTCTGGGCTCTGACAGCTCACGCCAGCCCCCCACCATGGGGATCCCCATCTGTGCCCTCCCGCCGGATGCTGCCCTCACCCTGCTCGGGAGCTGCACCCACACTGGGCAGCACCCCCACGTCCTCCTCCTCTGCTGGGACCTGGCACCGTGCCACGCTGTCCCGCCTCACTGCTCAGTCTCTGACCCTGTGCCAGGCCGTCTCCCTGCCCTCCCACGGAGCACCTGCTCGCCCCTTTCAGGCTGGGCGACGCCCTCCTTACCCCGCTGTGTGCCCGCACCCGCTCTCACCACTGTGTCCCCCAACCAGACACACACCCCTACCTTGCACTCACCTATGGGCTTTGAACCAAATTGTTACGGAAGGAAGTGAAGGGGACGGATGGGAGGGGAGGGGGAGAGCGGCTATTTTGTTTTTTGTTTGTTTGAGGTAGGCTCCACGTCTAGTGCAGAGCCCAGTGCGGGGCTTGAACTCAGGACCCTGAACTGAGATCGAGAGTCGGATGCTTAACCGACTGAGCCACCCAGGAAATCTTGGTTTTTTGTTTTGTCTGTTTGTATTTTCGGAACTGCTATTTGTTAATAGAAGGCAGAGGGCAGACAGTCTGTGCCAGGAAGTTCTAATATAATTGCAGTCCTAGCTCACCCCGAGCGCTCACACAGGGCTCAGCACCTTATATGCACCATCTTCGTCCTCACACGAGCCCAGGAGCTGGGTTTTATCACTACTCTGTTCTCAAACTGCAAAAACGGCAGTTCAGGAAAGGCATGGTGACCAGCCATCACAGGGCAGCATCCGGCTCCCAGGATGTTTCAAGAAATACAATTAGATTCCCCTTTTCACCTGTCCCAGGCCCCCAAGCTCTGGGCCCTCCTCACCAGTATGACGTCCTTTCAAGCTCTAGATAAGGGCTGCCGTCACCCCCCCCACACACACACACACAGCCTGGGAGCCCCCAGGAGCTGTCCCCGTGGGGACAGGAAGGCAGGGAGCAGCCCACCTGGGAGCTGGGCAGGTGCAGGTGGACCAGCGCTTGCCAGCACGGGTTGCCGAAGGAGCCTGGCCAGGGAGGGGCGCAGACACAGGAGACCTGGAAGGAGGCCCCAGGGCTCTGTGGCCGACCTGGGGGCCCCGCCTCCTGGTTTGCTAAGTCCCACTACTCACCCAGAGCACTGGCTTGACTCCGGGTGCCCCCGTCCTGCAATTCCCAAGCAGCTGGGACAGTTCTGTTGCCAGGCCTGACAAGACAGCAGGCTAGAGGCACTTTGAGGGAGTGGGGGCTGGGGGGAGCATCTGCAGGCTTCTATCAAGATAGGGTTCCCTGAGAGGCTGGGCGGGGAGGGGTAGCCACGGTGGCCTCCTTTACATTCCCTCTCTGACCAGGGAGCTGCTAGATGATAGAGGCAGGGTCGGGACCTGGGCCCGTGCCCTCTGGGGAAGAGGCTGTTCCTGCCCCTCAGGCAGCTGTGAGGAAGCTGGGAGCCCCTGCCCCATGCATGCCCGCACCCCCAGCCCCTCAGCTCTTTGCTCCAGGGTCCAGGCACGGCCTGGGGTTGGGGCTGGGGGTCACGAGGGCTCAGTTGGGCCCCCGCTTACCTCGGTGCCTCAGTTTCTCCACCTGGGCCTTGGGTTCTGGAGCGGGAAGACCTGCATTCCTCTCTGGGCCCTGCTGTCCCCCACTGTAGCTCTTTGGGGAAGTCGCCTGTGTTGTCACTCTGTGTCTGGAGGATGGTGTCTGGGGTGTGAGGGATCGGGGAACCCCGTGGGACAGTGACACAGCCGGGAGCACCAACAGCCAGGCCTGTGGTGCTCAAGGTCCAGGGAATTAGAAGCAGACAACAGAGGCTGGGGACACAGGGAGGGTCCCATGAGGACTGGCCCACCGTGTAGGCAGCTGAGAGCAAGTGGGTCAGTGAGGCCCGCCCTCAGAACTAATGCCCACCAGCGACACAGAGGAGTTGGGAAGGTGCCAGATCGCTGTGCTGATGGGGAGCTGTGCTGGGGGCCTTAGAGCCTAGAGGGTGGCCCCTTGCCTGCTCCAGCCCGTCTCAGCCCTGCAGGCCTGCGACGGACCTCCTCAGGGGCCAGAGTTCCCTTCCCTGCTTGCTTGTGTGGCCTTCAGGCCCAAGCAAGCAGAGGGGAGGCAGGGAATGGCCTGGGAAGCCCTCGCCAGTGACATGTGACTTCTGTAAACTTTAGGGGCCTGGAATCATCTGGAGGCCCGAGCTGGAAGTGGGGGAAAGGTCTCAGCGTCGCGCCAGCTGTGGGCTGCGTGCCAGGGCCGGCAGGAGGAAGGCAGCCGACGTCCAGCTGGGCCAGACACCCACAGGCCAGCCCCTGCCTGGCTGTCGGCCCCCTGGGCAGGCTGCACAAACCTCACGCAGGCCTGGCCAGGCTCGGGCCTCCCAGGCAGGCGGGCAGAGTGTGAGGAGCCTGCGGGGGGAGGCCTCGTGGCAGCCACATCCCTTCCTGCCCCTGACCCACACTTCTCCAGGCTCGGGCCTGGCTTCTGAACGGGAAGGGTCCCTGGGGCACCTTTGTCCCCTGGAGCCACAACCCTCCAGCCTGCGTGGTCCGCAGGATGTTTGCTTTTTCTTATCACCACCAGCCTGCAAACAGAGATGAAGTGCTCCGTGTTGGCACCTGGTAACTGGACCATCCGTGTGGGCCGCCAGGCTCACCGCGGGCTCCCTCCACAGCCACGGGACAAGATGTCCACTGCCCGGTCTGGCCCAGCAGGACATGGGAGCATCCAGCTTGCTAGGGGTTGGGGGACTGTGGCAGAGAGAGTTGGCTGGCCTCAGCAGGAGGCCAGGAGGGCTGTGTCCATCTGCAACGCCCCCCGCCCCCTGCATGGCTGAGCCTAAGATCTGGTCACGCTGGCCACCCACAGTGCTCCCCTGGGGAAAAGGGTCACCCCTAGACACTGCCCAGGGATGGGGAGCTGGGACTCTCGAAGGAGTGCTCTTTGACCTTGGGTTTAGAACACAAGTCAGAAATGGAGGGCTGGCTGGGTGCTCAGGGGCCCTCGGCTTATTCCCCGGGCACCTCAGGCCTTGAAGGGGAGCAAGCCTGTGCATTTGTGTGGGAAAAGTTTCTTATTAGGACCTTACTTTTTTAGAGCAGTGTTAGGGTCACAGCCAAATTGGGAAGGGACAGAGATTTTCCCCTATACTCTTGCCCCCAACACATGCACGTCACCCCATCAACACCCCCCACCAGAGGGTGTATTTGCCCTCATGTTGTTGAACCCACACGACACACTATCATCACCCAGAGCCCACAGCTGACATTAGAGTTCACTCTTGGGTGCTGCACATTCTACGGGTCTGGACAATTGTAGAAGGATGTGTGGACATGGATCCATCATTATGATATCCTACAGAATATTGTCACTCCTCTGAAAATCTTGTGTTCCACCTACATCGGTTCCCAATAAACCCTGGCAAACACTGATCCTTTTACTGTGTATGCTGCTGTACTTTTTCCAGAACGCCATAGAGATGGAATCACCCAGCATGTGGTCTTTTCAGATTGGCTTCTTTCACCTAGAAATAATGCAGCTGAAGTTCCTCCATGTCTATTCATGGCTTGTAGCTCATCTCCTTTTAGCACTGAAAATATCCCAGTATCTGGATGGGCCACGGGTTTTTTAATCCACTTACCTACTAAAGGACACCTGGGTTGCTCCCAAGTTTTGGCAGTTTTGAATAAAGCTATTATAAACATCGGTGTGCAGGTTTTTGTGTGGACCTACGTTTTCAGCTCCTTTGGGAAAATGCCGAGGAGCATGACTGCTGGATCATATGGTAACAGTAGGTTTAGTTTTGTAAGAAATCACCAAACTGTCTTCCAAAGTGGCTGCACATTCTGCATTCCTGCTTGTGGTGAGCAAGCGTTCCAGCCGCTCCCCAGCCTCGTCAGTATGGGATGTTGGCAGTGCTCTGGATTTGGATCATTCTAGTCAGTGTGCAGGGGTATCTCGTTGTTTTAAGGTGCATTTCCTTGAGGATGAATGATGTGGAGCATCTTCCCATATTCTCACTTGCCGTCCGTGAATCTCCTTGGGTGAGGCGTCTGTTAAGGTCTTCGGCCTATTTTTTAACCGGGTAGTTTTGCTCTCTTATTGTTGAGTTTTAAGAGTTCTTTGTATATTTTGAGTAACAGTCCTTTATTAGATGTTTTCTGCAAATATTTCCTCCCAATCTGTGCTTGTTTTCTCATTCTCTTGACATTGTCTTTCACAGAGGAGGGCTTTTTCATCTTAGTCAAGTCCAGCTTATCAGTGATTTCTCTCATGGGTCGTGCCTTTGGTGTTGTGGATGTAAAGGAGGCCAAGGTCCTATAGACTAGACTGACTCAGGGCTGGCAAGTCAGGAGGGTCCCGAGGTCGGCAGCAAGAGCTTAATGTTGGCCCTGACAGCTGAAAGCCAGTGGTTCTGGTGGTCTTCCCAAACAGGCATGTGGAGAAACGTACTTGCCAGGAAGGGCAAGCCTAAGACTCAGCCTTTCACTCATTTTCTTCTTAATGCCACGAACATCCCATCAGGCTCATAAAGCGTGAATCTTTCTCCTCGGTAACAAGACGGAGACTGGGCAGACGATGATGGTTTCTATTAGACCAGCACTGCGGTCGACGTCACGTAACCTCAGCAGACGAAGCTGGGCAGTATCTTCAGCTGACGGGGTAAGAGAAGTTCCGAGACAGCAGGAAGGCTGGAACGGCTGCAGAAGGAGGAGAGGGGGGACCGCTTCTCGGCCTTTTGGCTAAGATCAAGTGAAGGAGGAGAGAGGGGAGAGTGGTCAGGGGTGGGGTCAGAAGGGTCAGCGGCACAGATCCTGTCTCCACTGAAAGGACTTGGGCTTTTCCTCTGAGTTGAGCAGGGTTCTGAGCAGCAGAGGCCTCATCTGATTGACACTTCGGAAGGATTGTTGTGGTTGCTAGACTGAGACTAAAATGAAGGGGCCCGTGGGTGGAAAGACTGAGTCCAGCTGGGTGACCGCCCAAGTCCAGGCGAGAGAAGAAGGCTGTGAGCGGTGGCTGTGTTCGGGATGTGTTTCCAAGGGAGGAGCAGCAGGATTTTCTTGGAGATTGGAGGCAGGATGCAGAGAAACGGAGGTTGGTGATGGCTCCAAGGTTTGTGTTCTGGGGAAGCACAGGATTAACATCGCCATTTGCTGGTGACCTTCGGCATGCGGAGACCAGGCTGGGTGTGGGCCGAGCAGGAAAGGCCGGGGGCACGTCCTCAAGGCGCTAGCAGTCTGGGGCAGGGGTGGGGAGGGGCACGGTCAGGCATCTTAGCAGGTAGCTCCACGACACTATGGAGGCACCAAGGGGGACGTCTGGACTTTGCTTGAGGGTGCAGAAAGGAAAGTGCCCAGCAGAGCCCTCAGGTTGGTGATGGGTGAGCAGAGGCACAAAGAATGGAGGGAGGGGCGCCTGGGGGGCTCAGTCTGTTGAGCGTCCGAGTCTTGATTTCAGCTCAGGTCATGATCTCGCGGTCATGGGATCGAGCCCCGTGTCAGGCTCTGTGCTCAGTGTGGCGTCTGCTTCAGAGTCTCTCTCAAATAAATAAATAAAATCTTAAAAAAAAAAAAAAAAAAAGGAGGTAAATTCTCCAGCCAAAACAGGGAGGAGACCTTGAGGAAACAGAAATGACAAGGGCACAAGGCAGGAGGAGTCGTGAAGGGGAGGACCTCGGAGCTCGGGGATGTGCTCTCGGGGCCGGGGGCGCCGTGGACACCACAGGCAGTCGGCGTGAGCCATTTGTGGTTTATCCTGACAGGATCTGACCCACACCTGAGAGAGTGTGAGAGCCAAAAGGGCCTCGAGGCGGGTGAGCCAGAGGCTGGGGTGGGAGCCACTGCCACACGGAGACGAAGAGAATGAGAGGGCCGGA
This sequence comes from Callorhinus ursinus, assembly GCF_003265705.2. Taxonomy (NCBI): domain Eukaryota; kingdom Metazoa; phylum Chordata; class Mammalia; order Carnivora; family Otariidae; genus Callorhinus; species Callorhinus ursinus. The sequence continues at coordinate 7,805,692 of NW_027397072.1, read as the reverse complement.
GGAAGATATGCCAGGCCTGAAGGTCTGACTGGAGACTGGGCAGAGTCAAGGGTGACCACCGGTTTCTGGCTTGGCGGCCAGCACAGTAGAAGCCCCGGGAGGAGGCGCATGATTGAGAAGGAAGAGTTTAGTCCAAGCGGAAGTGCCTGTGGTGAATGTCCAGGAGGCGGCTGGATCTAGAGCTGAAGGGAGAGCTCTGGATTGAAGGAAGGCATCTGGGCGTTGTTGCTGTCCAAGGGCCTAGGATCAGAGGACAGAGGAGAGACCACAGCCTGGCCTCTGGGGACACTGACACTCCGGGAGCAGGAGTGGGGTCAGAAAAGGGGTAGCCGGAAGTAGGAGCACCAGAGGTGTGCCGCCTGGTAAACATTCCTCTCTGTTCCTTCTCTGCCTCACTCCCTCCATTCAGTTTCCCCAAAAGCCTGATTTCTATTTATGAAGCAGTGTTTGAGAGGAGAAGACTTCCATCCCGAGGCCATTGATGGTTCACCAGGGCACATACAAGCGGGGACGATCCAGTTGGAGGGAAACCCGGGACTCTTGCCCGGAATCCTGCGCCTAGGAATTTTCCCCCTTCTGGACTTGGACTGGGAGATGTGGTTTGAGGAATTTTTGGCAACCATCCGGAGACTACACAAGGAGAGCCAAACTTAGGATGAGGCCCCCAAAGAAGGAAAGAAATTAGCTTGCTGGTGACATCAAGCTCCAGGATCGAGCTTTGCCACTTTTCAACTTGTATGTTATGAAAGTTATTTGTACTTCCTTTATTGTTCAACCAGCTTCAAGTGTTTCCACCACGTGGAGCAACCCCCACTTTCCAGCTCATACGCCCGTCATGAAAGCCAAAGGTTCTTTAATGGCCGGCGCCCCACAGAGTAAAACAAGCAATTAGGTCCCCAGTAACCGGGGAAAGTTTCTGGGGGAAACAGCAACGTGACCGTGGAAAGAAGTGGAGCTTTGGCATCGGACGGGCGTCTGTCTCTTCCTAGCAGTGTCATCTCCTGAACCTGAGTGTTGTCTGTGAGGTGGGGCTATTTCCCCCTTTCATTAGAGCCTATGAGGATTGGAGGACATTGTCAAGTGTCTGGGACAGAGTTAGACAAATGGTATGGGAAGGACAGATGTCAGGTTGCACTGAACTGAAGCGTACAAGAAATGAGGAAGTGGGACAACACACGGATTATTTGCTTCAAGGACATAAGTACAAATGGCCCCCGAACGTCAGGTTATGCTCAACTGCAAACAGAGCAGCACAAATCAAATCAGGAAAATGTTGGGACACAAATGCTCATGCTCAGTGGGGAGGAATGTAAACTGGTTTGGCTGAGGGCAACTTGGCAGCATCTACAAACTTACTGAGCAGCTGAGCACCGTCTGTGATTCGGCACTCTTCTGCCAAGAACTCATCCTACAGCTGCCCCATACACGTATGTATGACAGACACGTCAGTCGGCCTGTTTCCTGTAGCCGTGCTCATGACGCAAAGCCTGGCCTGGAGGCCCGGCGGTGGGCTCGGGTTAGAGGAGGAAACCGAGGCGAGAGTACAGTGCCGTCGTTAAAAAGAACACAACTGAAGGGTAGTGATAAATGAAAATGCTTGCAAAAAACAATACACGACTTGTGAAATAGCATGAATAGTACGCTTGAGTTTGCAGTGAGGATTCCTGCGCAGCCGTGGAGAAATTATTCCTGGTTATCTCTGGGGAGCAGGACTAGGGAGGTAGGAAATTTCTCCGAGAAATCTTCTCATGGAGTTCAATATTCATTCTAATGGCTTATGGTTTTTTTTTTCTTAGCACATGTTACATTTATAATAAGACGATTAAGACAACGTTTGGCTAGAAGATTTGAAGAGGGTGACGGCTAAAGCTGCTCAGGGCTGAGTGTGTGTGAGGCAAAGAAGACGTGAACGGAGAGAGACCATCCGTGTGCTTGCTGTTAGTCTGCACCTGCCATGCTGGCCCTTGGTGGTGAACGTCTGGGGAAGCTGGGGAGGCAGGAGGCGTGGGTTCAGGCTCTGACAACACCACGCACTGATGGGGTGGCCTACATGTTGGGGACCAACATTTACGGGTGAGATGCAGACGGTGCTAATACTGGACGACACTGCTAGGCTGCTTCCTTCAGAAGCGGAGGGCTAGAAACCGTGCATGTGAGTGCACGTTGCCCGGTCCTGCCAAGGCGCAGGCCCGCCTTCGCCTTCTCCTGGGGCTCCTTCCCTACTCAGTCTCGTCGGCCTCATGAAACCACCTTTTCTTGAGCACATTCTCTTAGGGACCTCTGCTTTACTGACTTTAAGTAGGCAAAGCCTCCTCCAGAGCCTACCGGTCCAGGTGAAGCCTGGACTAATTTGTGAGCTTCTGACTTGTAAACAGTCTCTCTGCTAACTGTCAAGGGAGAAAGAAATGCAGCTGAATGTGGGAAGCTTGGGGAGAAGGGAATCCGAGGAGCTCCTTGGAGCCTTGGTGAACGTGGAGTCCAGCAAAGGCTCTGAGCTGGGCTCTGGCACTGCTGAGTGACCAGGAGTGGAGTGTGCCCCTAGATTCTTGACTTGTGGCCCGAGCGTTAAAGTGGAAAATGAACAGATGCCACAGGGAATCTATCAGGGAGTTCATTTCATTAATTTTTTCATGTATTCATTAGAAATTTCTATTAGTGTCTGTCCTATTTAGGCCTCGGATTACCTGAATAAGCTTTAACAGCTGTTTGATTTAGAAAGTCTGATGAACTGAAACATTATTGGTAGATTTTTAAACCAAACATTTTTCTGTTTAGCTTTTAAAAACTAAGAACCCTTAAGATTTTAGGGTCTGAAACTGTAAGCCTTCAGGTTTAGTCATTAAAGTTTGGTAACAAGCTGAAAAATTATTCAGGGCTCCCTTATTTAAGAGTTACTTGGGTCATTTCAGAAACCTGTAAGGAAAAATTAAGATGAAGGAAAAGACAGGAGTATACGTTTGAGAAATGAGGACAAAATGCTAAGGAGAGTCTTTTCAGTTCTACTAGTTTAAGATCTCACATTCTGCATTACTGACTAATGAAAGGATAAAGTCAAACGGAATAACAAGAAATGACATATTATGAAATAGACATATAAAATTTAATCCCTTTGGTTTAAAATACATCTTCAATGATACAATTAAAAACAAGCAAAACAAAAATTTATTTCATAAAACAAAATATAAAATAGTTATGACCCGTGTCCCATGATATATCTTAGAAAACCAGCAATTTAGTTCACATACTTCATTAGAATATTTTAATGTAAAAATGTAACCATCAATCCTACTTATACAAATGAACTATTCTAGCTCCCTGAACCTAGATACCTGTGATTTTATTTCTGTTATAAAATTACATTTTTTAGTACTTTTATATATTTAAACGTGTACAAAATGTTCCCCTGCCATAATAATACAGTCTCATAAACTCATGAATGCTTTCTAGAATTAATAGCGTACAAGACAATCAAAGCTTGAAGGCTCTGAAACACGATAAAACAGAAATCACTTCTTGTAAGAGGAAGATGAGGAAGGACTCCATTTTGGGTCATATCACCTAGTACACAACAATCACACATGTGTTGTAAGGACTGTGTGTTCACTCTCTCAGGTCCGTACAAATTGGTATTAGCCTACACAACTGATAGGAATTGCAGTAGTGGTTTTCCTATACTTCATTTGTTAAAACAGTACAGAAATCCGAATAACAACACTCTCAAGAGCAAACAGAATCTCTGCCATTTGAGAAGGTTTTGCTATGCTCTGGGATGATTGCTGTTTGGGAAAACACAGACAAAACATTTCAGTGAGTTCCACTAAGCACAGTACTCGATCTGCTTGGTATACATTACCAAAAATAACTTAACCTTTCATTTAGGGAAAGTCTTCAAGGTAGACCTTATTGTATCTCTTCACTCTATGTACAGACACCACATTTATATATTATCTATTTGTATAAGACACGTATATACACATTTACAGACACAGGCCTTCAAAAATGTATTGCACTTATATACAATGCAGCGTTAGCTTAACTGATTCATACTGTAACCTATTTCAGTTCTTCGTAAGAAAGGCAGTTGATATGTTCAAGAAAGTTGCAAAGGAAGATTCAGTAACATGCCCTATTTGAGTAAACATTTTCTGGAGGATGAGAGGCTTAGGTAGAAAGGGCGCATCCTCTCCTCTTCGGATGCCACTCCCACTACCCTGAGGCAGTCAGAGTTGCTCTGAGTTCAGGCAAGGGCACGAAATCCTTAAACCCGAGCCCACTGCCTTTTCTGACTTGCACTAGTGAGCAAGCAGGCCCACTAACATTGAAGAGACAAGGTAGATAGCCCAATATTTTTATAAATAATATAGCAGATATTCCAAAGGTTCCCAGAGAGTCTATTAAATCTTAGAACAAAGTTTTCACTTTTAATCCTAAGTACTGATATCAGAAAATTCAAACATAATGGTGTAAGGATTTCTGTCGTCTGAAAACGCCAATGCAGTATGTGGAACACTATCTACAAGCCAAATGCAGCGCCATCTCCAACTGGAAAGGAGTCCCTTCAGTTGACATCCACCCATACCTGCGATGTACCTGCGGCTGGTCAAACAGTAAGACCCACGTAACCTTCCTTGAACTCGCTGGGAGTGGTGGGCCAGCGTGTCCTTAGATCTCAGTGAGGGTGAGTCTGTACGACCCCCCCGCTTCTTCAATCTGCAGCTGGAAGGTGTCTTCATTGGAGTAATGCTTCACGATGTTGTCGTCCATGTTCACCAGAATCCTGGAAGAGGAAAAGCAAGACAGGTCTCCTCACTGCCGCCCGCTGAAAGCACATGACAGCTGCGACACAGGCCGCGCAGTATTTGTCAGACCGCCTGCAGCCCCGATTCCCTCACCTACGACACCGAGGTAGTGTCAGTGCCTATCTCGTAAGACTGTTCGAGGACTACGTGATAGGCTCCAGGAAAGCTCTTCTAACAGTGTCAGGCCCAGGATGAAACAAAGCATACTAGCTTATTTGCTGTTATTACTTCAGCATGTAGGAATCACTCGATAAACAGGAGCTATTACAATGCACAAAATAAATCTACAGAAAGAAGCACCTCGTTGATCTGGCTTTAGAAAGCATATTAGTCAAATTAACCTATGGGATCTGAAGCCACAACTCCCTGACCAATTATCTTCCCTGGCAAGTTATCCTCAAAGTTTAACTGAACTACTAGTAAGTCTAACCCTTCCCACTAGGCTCATCCAGAAAATTCCAATTAGGATTTGCTTTAGAATGAGGCCAAATGATTCTTATGCCATACTCTGCTTACTCATGTCAAATAGCATAGTCACTTAAGTGAAATGGAACTAAAAATATCAATTTCTGGACAAGGAAGCAATGTTCTTATGATTGAAAACACGACACAAGGCAGAATACAGTAGGGGGAGCAAGGACTGAACCTGAACAATGGCCTTGGCACTAACCTGCTACCTGATCTTGGACATCACAGGCTCTGCCTCAGCTGCCATGTCTTTAAACTAAGGATATCACACCCAGCTCAGAGGGCAATGTGGAAATCAAGTACCACATGAAGTGCCTGATCCAGTGCCTGGCTTATGATGGGGGCTCAACAAATGGGATAGCGCTTGCTGTTACCCTGACTAAATTTCATGACATGCTCTGGAATTTGGAGCCACTTCACTGCTACCAAGCACAGAAAGAGCAAATAAAAATTTTACTTGAAAAAAGTCCACAAAGATGTCTTAGAAAGGCAGATCAATTTTATATGGATAATTTCAGGAAAAAATACATCCCTGCATTCATGTTTCTCTAACTTTTTCTAGACTGGGCACAAATGCATGTGAGTTGCATTAATGTTACAGAATATTAACGTTATTTAGAAGTACTAGGAATGCCAGTTAACGCTTACCCTTTTTTACATTTCTTGAATATTTTCCCAATCTTATCATGGGGCACATCATATTTGTCTGAGATCTAAAAGAACAAAGGAAAATAATTACAAGATGCTGATCTCGAGGCTTTAAAACACAAACCATAAATACTGTGGTACAGTCACTCAGTTTTCCGTCTTTCGGAAATGCACGAAACCCACGTGTATTGGGGGAGGAGGTGTTACCTGCCTTTGGACGGAGCTGCAGTCAGGTGTCTGTTATTTCCCCCTAGTTTACTGATGTCTCTCCGTGTGCTATATGGTCATCTTTTTAAAAATGACTACTCTATAGAGCAGTTTTAGGTTTATAGGAAGCTGGCGCAGGAAGTACACAGTTGCTCAGTGCCCCAGAGCAGCCCCAGTAAACGTCGGGGCGGCGCTTTTGTTATCGTGACGAGATCAAATCGCTACAACATTATGAACTAACACCCACAGTTTACAGTCGGGGTCACATCCTACGAGCCGTGAGCAGTGAACAGTGACTTGGACCCACACCATCACGAGTACTCTGCTCAAGCGCACAAAGGCCCCGCTCTGGAGTCAACACATCTGAGTTGAATCAGCTCTGATTTGCTTTCAACACAAGTCACAGTTCTGATCCTCAGCCTCCTCTCCTCAGGAAAGGGAGACTCTCACTTCCTATAGCACGGGACTGCTGTGAGGATTACTCTGTGTTCAACAAAGAGCAGGAGTTAACTTCAGATACAGAATATTGGAAGGAAAACAACACTTTAATGTCCCACAGCCCAGAAGAAACATCAAAGTCCCTGATCACAAACCAAGACTGCACCTCTGCCAGTTCTACCCAGAGCCTCTCAGAGAGCAGCGTAGACTCTCGTAAAACCCCCAAGGCTCTGGCTAACGTGGCTGCAGCTGCTGGGGTGTGGCCCTTGGGCCCTCCTGAGCCTCAGCTCTTCCACCCCCCTTTCATGATCTGTGAGGGTCCACACAGAGCAGTGAAATCAGTGTGGTATCAAGTGTGCGGGTTTCCTTTCGGGGCAAAAGGTGAGAGGATGAATTAATCCGAAGATAAGCTGATTCAGTCTACACAAATGCTTTATCTGGAATTGTGCACAGACCATCCCCAAACTGGGGTTACCGCCAACCCTCCATCTGAACAGCAAAACTCAAAGGAGCACTGAGAAAGGGGGCCTCAGAAGGCCAACCTGCAGACTGCTTTCAAGCTAACAAAAGCACCCAGTTCAAACCAAATCTAAGCTCCCATCATCCAAACAAATCCGTTTCTTTTCTTTATCACTGGGTAATAATTTGTACTTATGAAGCATCAATTAGGAAACCCCAGGCCTGAGAGACACACGACACTGACGAATTCTTTATGGGTGTGAGCACGTTGTATTTACACAGTAAGTCTCAATCTTTTTCACTTCTTTTTTCTCCATAATTAAGACTTTGCACAGTTCTGAAGAAATGAGGAAAAGTTATCAGAAGACAAGGTAAGAAAGAGTAATCTAGGAGAAATCACATGAAGCTGAAAAACAGAAAGCAGAGGCTAATGGTGGTGCTGGCTTTGCGCGGGGAGGGAATGTGCTCAGAGACACCTGTGAGCTCAGGGACCCTGAAAGACCACGGCTCCCCAGTCCACTGTCCCCTCGCCCTGCTTTAGTTTTCTTCACTGCATTTATCTGTGAAGTGCCTGAAAAATTACTTCTTAAATTTCTTTGCCTACTTTCTTGTCCCTACCTTCCTAAATGGACCCTAAGTTCCATTCCGCAATGTGTCACTTAGTCTCATGACTCTAGTAGCTAGAACAGAACCTGGCACAAAGCAGGTGCTTAACAAACATTTGTTAACTTAATTCAGCACACTGCACTTGTCAGGGGAGCCGGGGGAAACCCATTTCCAGTGATGCACATGCTTTGAATTCAAAGGTGCCTATGATTTATAGGGGGTTGATAAATATCAGGATACAGTGCTGATTTCTTGAATTGTATCCCGGGGCAAAGTCAAAATGGCCTCCTTCTCATGCCATCTCTTGCTGATGTCCCAGAAGGGCAGGCTGGGGTCAGTTTGCTCAGTGCTGAGGTCTTAGTGGGAAGGATTATGGTTATCACTGGCTACACATCTAAATTTTCTCAAATAGGCTTTGGGTAAGGACTCGATACAAGCTTGGTCATTCCCCGGGATCGGGAGTTTCAAAGGCAGACCAAGGAGCCATTGTTTTTATGCATGGAGTTTTTAAGGATTTCTATTTGATTAAAAATAATTTTTATGAGCTTCTAAACAGTTTGTTAAATGGCAATCTTCCTTTAACCAAGTATATTAAAACTATTTCAGGGGTGTGTGGGTGGCATGGCTGGTTAAGCTTCCAACTCTTGGTTTTGGCTCAGGTCATAATCTCAGGGTCCTGGAACTGAGCCCTGCGTCAGGCTCCATACTCAGCGTGGAGTCTGCTTGAGATTTTCTCTCTCCCTCTCACTCTGCCACTCCAGCTTGTGCTGGCTCTCTAAAATAAATAAATAAAATCATAAAAAAAAACCCATCCAAAACCCTATTTCATAGATCATCACAAAAGCAGTCAACTCAGTTGACTAGACATTCCTCAGAAGTTTCTATCTACCAACTAGTGTGCTGGGTGTGGTGATGTGAGGCCCAGTGGGGAAGGCCCTGCAGACAGCTGAGGGCCCCAAGAGACTGGATGAAACGTGGGCTATGCCACAGGCAGGGTTCAGAGATTTCAGTATAACAAGGAATCTGGGTGGCCTGATAAAATGTGTTTCAGTGGCATTCTACTTAAGTCTGTTTAAAAAGAGCGTTTCTAAGCTTATACTACTTACAGCCTCCATCAAGCCTTTCAAAGATGGAGTCTTGAGCATCAGGGCATCAAAGACTTCCTCTGACTCCTTTCGTACGTAGAGCAGCACTAATCCCCAGCCAGGAATAAGGCAGGGGAAAGAAAAAGGACACAGTTATTCATATGAGAAAAATGAGAGAACAGACCCTAGACGCTGGTTAAACCAAAAAGAGACATCCACATCTAGAGCAGCAAACATGAACCAATATCAAGTACTCCTGAGGAATACAGCTTTCGGTTCCTCTTACTCTGCTCTAAGTCCCAGCTTCAAGCCAAGAGCTGGTCTGATGGAAAAACAGTCAAGAAAGTCAAGCCAGACAAGATCTGCTTGAGCAATTCATGCTTCTGACACATTCAGAACTCACTTCTGTAATTCACTGTAAACCAACGCACCTCTCTTTGGTTCTTCGATCCGAGTCAGCTTAGCAGGAGGTGCAATCGCAAAATCATCCTCCGATCCATATGGACCCCTTTTCAAGTTAGATCTGCAGACAGTCCAAATGAGGTGATTAGTGACTTCAACTTCAATCACTTGTGGAAACAGAAAAGAGTTTTAGGGTATATCACTGAAGTTTAGATTCAAAATGACCGTCGTTCTTTATCTGGCCTGGCTTCCTTAGTTTGTGGATGAAAATCTGAGGCCCAAGGAAAGGCACTGACTGAACCAGCTCATACTATGTAACGGCAGAGCTGGGACTATACTCAGGTCGCCTGCCAGACACTCCCCATTGCTCTGACACTAAATCAAGCTGGATTCTTAGAAACAGAGAGCTTCTTTTCAGAAAGCATTTTATGGAGGAAGTAGGATTTGAGCTATAAACACACACACACACACACACACACACACACACAAAGGTGGTAACAAAGGAGAGAACATGTTAACAAAGGGGGGAAGTGCAATCAGCAGAGCCAGGCTGGCTAAAATAGAATGCTCTGTAGGAAGACATCCAGAAGGGCAGCCTGGACGCTAGAGGGAACACCTTGATCATCTGGCTATAAGGAATTTTAGACTCATGTTGCAGGCTTTAGGAAATCTTTCAAAATTTCGTGAAATAAGAATGCTGTAATCAAAATGTGTGGTAAAGACCAGAGGGGACTCTAGGACCCACATGCAGAAGAACCTGTTACAGGACTCTGTGGATGATCGCAGCATAAAATTCGAAAGGGTTCGAATACAGTAGTGTCAGTGCAAATAAAAAGAGGAAATAGACACCAGTGTGTTTGAAGAAATAAGTTATGGGGTTCAAATTCTACTTTGTGAGGGGGTTCACTGTGGGTGAGCAAGAAAACAGTACAATAACTGAAAGTGAAGAAAGAGTGCTTGGTTTTGAGAAGAAGGATCACTTCAAGAATATGGGCTGGGCCTTAAAATACTCAGTCTGTTTTAGTTTCCACCACATACCTGGCCTCCCGTGAAAGCACCTGAGGTGTGTCTGAGCACGTCAAGAGTTCGACAGGCAGTGGAGGATGGCCTTCAGAGAAAAGGCTCCCTACTCAACATGGATCTGAAAGGGGAGCCCCGAAGAGGGGACCGGACCCTCAACATGGTCGAGCGCTTGGTAGGGGGTCTGCCGGTGTGGGCAGTCAGGGCCCAAGTGGGCCAACGGAGAGTACCCAGGTGTCAGAGGGCAATGACACCTCCAAAGCAAGGAGCACACCCAGGGCCAGGTTCCTTCTCCAAAAGGGAGCAGGGTTTCTTGGAGAAGCAGCTGATCCTCAAGCTGGGGAAGGGAAAGCACGAGTGCCCAGATGTGAAGGAACACTCAGGGAGCTGGGGGAGGGAGGGATGTTGAAGGGACTCAGAAGCAGCTGGAAGGACTCCAACTGACCTTCCAGGACAATTTGAGCAAAGTAAATGATAGCAATGATTTGCAACTTGTTAAACAGAGCTGGAAACTATAAGTCCATACCAGTAATAAAGAAAATGTTAATAAATTGAAAGTCTGATGAGGAATGAAATTTTCAAAGCAACAAAGCACCTCCCCACAAAACACTTACTACAAAAGGGGGATGGGTGCCCTCATGGCGGAGAAGCCTGACAAACACCACCTTGATCAAGTGATCAAAGTGAACAGCATTAGCAGGGGGTAAAACAAAATTATGCCACTTGACAAACTGGGAACACAGCGTTATGTCTACAACATTCCTGCCAAGATGCATAATTACCTGAATCTAATCATGAGAAAACAACAAATAGACCCAAACTGAAGGACATTCTATGAAGCAAATGGCTTGTAATCTTCAGAAGTATTAGGTCAGGAAAGTCAAGGAGACATTGAGACTGTTCGAGACTAAAGGAGATTAAAGAGACAACTACACACACGGTGTGAGTCTGAACTGGATCTTTTTTGCACTAAAGGACATTACTGGAACAACTGACAAAACCTGAATGGAACGTCTTGTTAATATGGCTCTGTTATGTGGGAGACTGTCCTCTTTTGTAGGAAATATACACTAAAGTGTTTAGGAATGACAGGTCACTGAGTCTGCAGCTTACTCTCAAATGGCTCAGGAAAAAATGAGTTCTTTGTATTGTACTTGTAATTTTTCTGTAAGTTTGAGGTTGTTTAAAAATAAAAAGAATTTATTAAAACAAAACAAAACATAAACCTTACCCTTCACCCTCCAATTCTTCTGGGGCAATAGGAAGGACCTAAGACCAAAAAAAAAAAAAAATTTAGATTGCTTTTCTAGTATATGCTCAAAATATTTCAAACCATAAGTGACATATTCCTAAAATGAAAGTAATTTTGAATTTGTCTAGTCTAATACAAAATCCTTTAGCCTTACTCTTTTTTTTTTTCCCCCTAAGGTTTTATTTATTTATTTGACAGAGACACAGCGAGAGAGGGAACAGAAGCAGGGGGAGAGGGAGAAGCAGGGTTTCCACAGAGCAGGGAGTCTGATGTGGGGCTTGATCCCAGGACCCCAGGATCATGACCTGAGCCGAAGGCAGACGCTTAACGACTGAGCCACCCAGGCACCCCTAGACTTATTTTTCAATAACCAGGTTCTTAAAGGCATCTTGAACTCCTCTAAAGCAGGGATTGGCAAATTAGGGCCCATGAGCCAAGTGTGGCCCAGTGCCTGTTTATATAAACATGTATGGCACACAGATACACTCATCCATGGGCATGTTGTTTATAGCTGTTTTGGCACTACAATGGCAGAGTTGAAGAGTCACAGCAGACACTGTGTGACTCCAAAAGCCTAAAATATTTACTATTTGAGCCTTTTACAGGAAAAGTTTGCCGACCCCTGCTCACCCCAAAGCTTCTCATTAGAAACTGGATACATGGTTGGGGCATCTGGGCGGCTTAGTTTGGTTAAGTGTGCAACTCTTGACTTCAGCTCAGATCCTGCTCACTGAGGGTCATGAGATCAAGCCCTATGTAGGGCTCCACGCTCAGCAACGAGTCTCCTTGAGATTCCCTCTTCCTCTGCCCCTCCCCACACCACGTGCTTGCTCTCTCTCTCAAATAAACCTTAAAGAAAAAAAAAAGAAAAGGAAAGGAAACTGGATACATTGGCAATGCCCTCTCAACCCCCAAAACTAAAAAATCATTAACCCATATAAATCTGTGCACAAACTGCATGGCAGACTATCTTCTTCATATTTTTTTGAGCTCTGCATAGAAAGCAGGCTCCACTCTATCCAAGCTGCTATCTCCACTAAGCTCCTGCTCAGAGCAGGGTGCGGCTAGTTGTGACCTTTTATATTAATTGCCAAGATAAGGCTCTCTATGTGTCAATTATGATTCAGGAACCGAAACAATGAAAAGAGCCTTTCTGCCATTATGGCTACCTACCCTAAGTATTACTGTGGCTTCTCCCCCCTGCCCAGAAGCATGTAAGTTAAATCCACAAGATCATAGACTCAGACTCCAAACTATGTCACTATTCTAGCATTTTTAAAACGAACTAAGACATAAATACATACATACATACAGAGTGAAGTTGACAGGTTTGGTACTTCATTTCCATCAACAACACTTACGTCCACTTTACTGTAAGGACACCATGTCACCCCAACTGAATATTCCAGAAGGCTGACCCATAACACTGGTCAAACCTCACTAAATTTTGGCTTCTGTTTACCATGAATGCCAAAGACTTTCTCTTGCAGCCACCCTGGGATCCTGGTTACCTACGTGAGCACCCCGCTGAAGGTTGGCAAAGTGCACGTCAGGAATGAAGAGGACAGGCTGAGTATCAAGATCAATAAAGGGCTTGAAAACTGTGATATCCATTCGTTTGTGAGAGGGAAGCAGTGGCACTTTAACATCAGAAACTGAAAAAAAAAAAATGACACCACAGTCAACACTTATATACACATACTGGATGCAGGCCACAGAGCATTCTCCTCAAATTTAAGAAACTTAAATGGCAGCACTATATAAGGTACAGGTCATGTTGCCTGAATTAAGAGGAAAATCACAGTTCACGTGAAGAAATATGTTGCTTATATTTATACTACAATCAACTGAACATCTTAGAAAATCAGAAAAGGCTACTTTTAAACATACACATAAAATTTGGAACAGAGGCAAAACATATTTAATTTTTGTCTGAAAGGCTAAGACTTATAACTGTATAAACATAATTCAGAAGTCGTTTCACCTTAGCTGTCCTGATTAAATAATTTACATTCTAACAGCAATGTACTCTTCAGCTTGAGAACATTCACCTTTATACCTCCAACTTCACCTCAGCACTTAACCTCAGAGAGGCTCAGAGTAAGTGTCACTGACTAGGTTATTTATTTATTAAATTATAGACTTCCTCTTCCCCTGTCATCTGCCCTGAAGCCCTTGGTGATGAACTCTCCTGGTTAGCTCTCTCTGAAGTGACATCGGGAGTCTGCACTTTGATGCTAGCTGGAGAACCTAACGCCCTGTGCTGCAGGGCAGACATCTGCTGAGCTAGACAGACTGTTCAGAGGCCCAATGCTTGTGGCCCACATACTAGAGATGAAACACTACCACCACAGAGCAGCATTTCCCCCTTGTAGCGGAGAGATACAGGATTTTGTGAGTATGAATACTGGTCACATTAAAAAAAAAAAGGAAAGAAATAAAGCTTTCCTGGTGAAATGTCCAAACAGGAGCCCTACAGATTCTGAAACGTCAGAATACTATACATAAGAAAACTACACGCATTTAAAAGTGAGACATCCTGAATTCTCAGGAGCGTTATTGTTATTCTTAAAGATCTAGACAAGTCCCGGTTTTATCATCAGCTATTCAGATAGAAGACCTGTTATTTTTCAGGACTGGAATCAGTAACCCAAACTAAAGTTAACCGCCAAAATATCTGAACTCTGGAAAAACTCAAGAATCCTTTTCTGTCGTTTCCCCCAAGAAAATGACTTAGATCAGCCATTCATCTGCTTGTGTAACAATGAAGGAAGCAATGCTACCACTTCACAGCATTAAGTATCCACTATTGTATCTTTTGCTTGAAAACTCTAGTCACCATTCTAAATGGAAAAGATCTGAAATGTGGCGGAAACATTTCTACTTACAGGCATTCAACTGGGAGCTGGGGTCAGTACACTTGCCTTTTCTTTTGCTTTGTTTTCGTTCTTCATCCCTGATTTTCCTTTCAGCTCCCTATAGGTCAAGAGAAGACACGGCATGATTCCGTTTAACTGATCCTCTTTAAAATATTTAATTCTTATCTGATGAATGGGAAAAAATATCTCCTCTCTGGAGAGGAACTCCATTAATATATTCATGGAGCTTATCATAGTAGTTTCCTCTAAAAAACCTATTTTTCCCCCCTTTTTTGAGAGGGAGGGGGAAAGAGAGAATCTTAAGCAGGCTCCATGCCCAGGGTGGAGCCGGCCGCAGGGCTCCATCTCACAACCTGAGATCATGACCTGAGCCCAAATTGAGTCCAGTGCTTAACCGATTAAGCCACCCAGGTGCCTCTAAAAAGCCCGTTCTTAAAACTGTTTAACCATGTGAAATCATGGGGAAATAACATCTACTTAAAAAACAAATAAAGCAAAATTCCCCTCAACAATGGATATGACCAGGTTAAATGAAAAGCTGAAAAAAATCTGCCAATGTACTACATTGCCTTCAAAACCCTAAGTGACCGTTCCCGTTGTCTAGTAACCAAGTTGACCCTGCTTTGAGTGTACTTGCCTATATGGGCAATGTTATCATTGGAAGTGTGATTCTGCCCAAGGACTTGGCATCAACCAAGTGACAGACATGACCAACTATAACTCCTAAAAGCAAAGATTTAAGTAGAAATCTGCATAATCACTTAAAAGAGAAAAAGTGTACTCTCAAATCCTATAAAGAGGACCTATTATACACAATATATATCAACTATACAGAGAATGGCAGTGCCGTGCAATTGAACCCACAAAAATAAAAAACCACATTAATAACAAACATGACCTAAAATTAAGCACGTATAACAAAAACATAACAATTAATCATTTTGCTTCACCTGTTAGCATTTATTTCTGGGTGATACAGGTTTCTTCACAAAGTTACCCAGTTAAGTCTGAACAAGTAGCTTATTTTTCTGCAAATACATTCCCTGATAGCAAAGAGAGGCAATGAAAATCATCCCACAGATCCTTGCACTATTATATAATGAAACCGCATTTTAAAAAACAGAATAGAAACCACCTTCTGCCTCTTCTAGAAGGTGTTAATACACTAAGATATTGGTAAACATACAATATGCTTTTATAAAAATTGCTATGTAATGCTGACACAAACATCATCTCCTTGATACAGAAAAACAGGTCAGTATCCCCAATCTCCCACCCATTACCATATAGTTGGTCTGTATCTCTCTCAGTTCTTTCCAACAGTCACAGTAGCTTCCCTCTGATGATAAATTATACTCCCCAAAAGGTAGTTTTAAAAAATAAGACATTTCCCTCCACATTTATCAGCGCCATCCATAAAGAACAAGGGACTTGTGCTTCCACTCAAGATGGGACTATCACAGACTGGACTTACCCTCCACCCTGAAACAACTTAAACAAAAAAAAGACAGATGCATGAAACAAGGATTTTTAAGGCCCCCAGGCAACAAAGAACAGGGATTCCTGAGAGACAAGAAACAAGCAAGATGAGCTTCACAGTTCCCAGGCTGTGGCACAGGGACGGACGTCCAGAGGTCTGCTCCATCCAGGTTCCCTGGGTCGAGAGACAGTGTTGAAAATCCAGGGAGAGATCAAGGAAGCAGGACAAAGTAGCAATGGGGTAAGAGTTAACACGAGAGAGAACCCCAGAGATCTTTGGAGGGTCCAATACTAAGTAGTCAGTCCAGTACTGAGAGAGAAACAGGTGTAAGGAAGTTACCCGCGATTGGGGGAAAAGCCCTCAGAAAAACTAGAGAATAGTGTCTGAAACTCACACAGGGAAAACAGTGCCTCTTCCCACCAATCAGACTGGAGAAACTTAAAATCCACAGGGTAGTTGGTAGAACAGTCAGGAAAACCTCAGCTCAGTTGTGGAGAATAATTAGCTGACACTGAGCACTAATCCAGACTCACCTATCAAACTGTAAAAGTAAGACCTGAAAGGATCAAAATGTTTCCAAGTAACTTCACTAGCTCTCAGGACAAAGCTCAAGAAGATTCAAAAGATGACAAAACCATCCAGCAGCAGACAATGTAAAACTCACAATGTCTAGTATCCCATAAGGTTGCCAAGCGTGTAAAGAAGCTGGAAAACACGACCGTATGAGGAGGGTATCAAACCACTGAAACCAGCCCAGAAACGACACAGAATTCAGGCAAGGACATTAGCATGGTTATTATAACTGCATTCCACATGTTCAAAAAGTTAGTAAAAAAAACACATATTGAAACAAGAAAGCTATAAAACAGACCCAAATTGATCTCCCAGAGACAAAAACTACAACATCTGAGATGGAAAATACACTCGATGGGATTAATGGCGGTATAGACAGGGCGACGGAAATACCGATGTAAAACTTTAGGACGTTAACAACAGAAAGTATCCAAAATGAAACACAGAGAGAAAAGGCAATCCTAGAAAATGAACAGCACCAGGGAGCTGTGGGACTGCAAGCACCGTGCGTGTACGTGTGCAACCAGCATTCCCAAAGGAGGATGAAAGAACGTGTTTCAAGAAACAATGCCTGAAAAATGTTCCAGAAAACTATAAACCCACAGATCCAAGCAGCTCAACAAACTCTTAAGAACAAGAAATGTAAAGAGACACATCAAATTGTTCAAAACCAGTAAAAACAGAAAATCTAAAAAGAGTCATAGAGAAATAAACACATTAAGTACAGAAGAACAAAGAATGATGATGGCAGATATTTCATTAGAAACGGAAGCCTGGGGCGCCTGGCTGGCTCAGTCGGTTGAGAGTCTGACTCTTGATGTTGTCTCAGGTCATGATCTCAAGGGTCATAAGTTGGAGCTCCACATCAGGCTCTGTGCTCAGTGGGCAGTCTGTTTGAGATTCTCTCTCCCCCCCCTCTCTGCCCCTTCCCCCACTCGTGCATTCTTTCTATAAACAAATAAAATCTTACCAAAAAAAAAAAAAAGTAAGCCTGACAACAGCAGAGTCATGTCTTTCCAGCACTGAAGGAAAAAGCAGTCAACCAGAATTTTATACCCAGCAAAAAGATTTTTCAAAATCAGAGGCGAAATACTTTTCAGACATACAAAAGCTAAAAGAATTCATCAGTAGTAGACTCTGCAAGAAATGTTAAAGGAAGTCCTGTAACATTACAGCGAACCATTTAAATTCACGCTATTTCACTCTCTGGCTCAACAACTAAAGAGACTGATCTTGGGCAATCACCTGGTGACCTAAAAAGTTAATCTATCTGTTCCAGATCACAGTCACAGTAAATATTACTCTGACGAAGAAAATGATCTGTGGGAAATAAAGGTCAATGACATTTTTCTCTCTGAGGATGAAACCCAGGTATATACATATATACAAGCTCATAGGAAAAGAAGCTGCCAAATTTCCATTGGTTAGAGACCCAATTCCTGTTCTTGTTTTCTCTGAAAAAGTGTTAAATTGCTGCTGCTTCTGCTGTAAGAGAAAGTTCCATTTATCAAACCAGTTGAGCAATTCATAATAAAATACTAGTAAAACCTTCTTCTTAGGAGAGAAAAACAATGTAAATACCTCTGAAGGATACCAAGAGATGTCGATACCAAGAGATGTTTTATTTCTAGTTTCTTACTGTGGATGTGGACTAGATTCAGAAGATGTGAGAGTTTTAAGAACCAGCAGAGAAAAATGAATTGACAGGTGACACCAAACAACAGGTGAGTCAAATCTCAGGAAGGAGAGAAACAAGGAGGCACGTGGGATATTCCACAGAGAAGAGGCAGCACCAGACAACCAGGCAACCCAGAAGAGCAAAGCAATCCCAACCATAAGGGATGACAGAAGTTAAAACAAGATGCACGAGAATCAAGAGTGGGTGTGAGGTTATAGAGGAGTTCCATGTGGTTGAAAGATTCAAGGACTTTGAATATTAATTATACACAGCAATACATATTCTCTTCCCATGCAGGGTTTTATATCAACCCTAACAGCTCTGAGATTAAAACCCCAGGATGAGAACAGTGTGTAAGTTCACCTCCCATGTCCCCAAGGCACCTTGCAACTGTATCATGCTCACAACACTGTTGTGTGCCATATGGGCTGGTAAGGGGAAAGGACACCAACAATTTTCATCCCTGAGATCTCTGCTCCAGCAAAAGGGAAGAAAAGGTCAGCAATATTTTTAGGGGCCTTACAAAGAAAGCCATACCTGTGAAGGCTGAGGGTATGTGGGCATCTAGACAGGCCACACAAAGCACTGCTAGGGGCAGATGCCTAGTTTCTAACCATGGCTTTGCGTGATCTTTTACCGTGGTACAGAGCTTACACACAAGTCATGAAAAAACAGTGACTGGCCTGCACAGTGAACATTCTAGGCAAGACCTTGGATAACATGCTCCTATCACATGTGACCTAAACGAACAGGCGAGTAGGCAAGCAGCAACTCCTGAAATCATGTGTTGTCCCAAACCACACTCAGTTTTGCAACTCTGAAGAAAAAGCTTTCTGCTTCACAGTATACATTAGCACACACTCACACAACAAAAAGAACCGGTTTCTAAATTTTGCACAACAACTGACTGATAAAATAACTTTGGACAATTCATGAAACTTCTCCTGTGTTTCATTTTCTAAATCAGCTACCAATACAGGAGCTTCCCTCAAAAAGTCTTAATATTAAAACCAAGTTTCATTTAAGATTGTGAACAATACTGTTCCTTCTCTGCAAAACTGCTTATACTATGCTTTTGTCATCTAATACAAAAAACTCCAGTTCATGCTAACTCATGCTGACATCATTTAATCAGCTGATATTCTAAGTGTGATCCACGGACCAGGATCAGTCCACAAACTGTTACAGTCCTAGGAACGATACATCAGAAACACAGTAAACACTTGGATAACAATTAGAATAATTTTATGTCTGTTGAATCAAATAATAAAAAATTGGGGCTGAGAGTTTTTATGACTTTGGATATCTCTTTAGGTTTTCTTCTGGTTAAAAAAAGGAATGTGGTATGAAGGAAAGAAATTTGACCCAGGATCAGAAATCCCTGCTTCACACCTGATGTGATTCGTGATTTGTACAATGCAGCTTATGTGGGAAGCACTGTGGTGGGTAGACTAACAGCCTCTGGAAGATATCCACACCAAAATCCTCAGGACCTGTGAACATGTGAGCTTACACAGCAAAGGAGACATAAGGTAGCTGATCAGCTGGCATTCCGATAGGGCAAGTGTCCGAGATCATCTTTGTCAGCCCAGGATAACGGAAGGGGTCTTTAAAAGCAAAAGAGCCAGATGAGGACACATGGCAATGGCAGCACTGTCAGAGGGATGTGATGTAATTTAAAGTCAGAGCCTCCTGACTTTAAATGTAGAAGGGGCCACAAGCCAAAGAATGTGAGTGCCTCCTGAAGGTAGAAAAGCAGACAAACAGATTCTCCCCTAGAGACTCCAGAAGGAGATGTGACCTTCTAACAGCTTAGCCCAGCAAGACCTCAGACTTCTGACCTATAGAACCATGAAATGATAGAAGTGTGTTGTTTGAACCGCTAAGTTTGTGGTAATTTGTTAATAGCAACAACAGAAAACTAATACAGCCTAGCACGTTACCAGGCATGTGGTACTCAATAAATGTTACTAAATCTGGGTGTTTGAGAAAGTTCTCTGAACTTGGAAGGTCTCAGGTTGCTCCAACGAGGCCACATGCTGTGTTCTGGTCCCCCATGTAAAAATTAGGACAGCAGACTTCTGATAGCAAATACACTTCCAGTTTTCTAGTACCTTCTAAAAATCTTAATAACAGAGAGGGTTGTTGTTGTTGTTTTTGCTGTTGTTAAAGAGGACAAAAAGAGGGGAATGGCAAAAAATATAGTCCAACATTTTCTGAATGGGAAAAGTCAAGGTCGCCTTCAATTGTAGTTCAGTGGAGCACTCGTTTCTCTATGGCTGCTGCCGAGTTCTTGAGGAGAATACAGTCTCCAATCTTCAAGACACAGTGGGCCTACTACCTCTCTCTGGAGTTCATCCAGTTGGGCCCCTGGCTCTGCAGCTGGCCAAAGTGACCATTTCTTCTCCAGATAAAAGAAATGATGTTGAACTCATTTAGGCTTATGCTTTCTCCTCTTGCCTACCTGCTGCTCAAGAGAAGACTCTGAATCTCATCTTCTGCTTTAGTGAGCTGGCTGACAACTTGCCAAAGGGCCCGGAGGGAGGTAAGCTAGTTAAAGGACAGCCCTCTTTGGTCGTCCACATGGAGCCCTCAGACACAAAGCTCCAGAGCTCCAACACTGCAGCCACTGCCTCCAAGTACCATTGAGCCGAGAGGACACGGAGGACTGAGCACAGCCCCGTATGTGCGCCATCTGGACTCTGTCAGACATGCCCAACAAAATGTATTCATTGGCTCCTCTAATTTTTCAGTTAAAATGAGATTTTTTTTTCCTCCCCCATATAATGTGTCTAAGTATGGCTAAAACAATAATTTCTAATTTCAAGTAAGCTATTTCATATTATTAGCAATACATTTGTATCAAAGTGAAATATTAAAAAGACCCTGGTTATTCTCTGTGAGGAAGAGTGTGTGTCTCACATGCTTTACTCTAACTGCCCCTCCCCAATCTGACAATCTTACCTTGTCACAGAAGACTTTTATCTGGCAGTATGCCCGATGCACAGGCTTGTTGCTACGGTTGTTATAACTATAGGTGTCAATTTGAATATTAAGAGGCAACCCCTTCACACCTTTCTGAGAAGAGAAATCTGTGCTTAAGCAGTTCACGGAGATGAAAACCTGCAAAGGGAAAAGAAGGTATTAGAAGCAATAGGCACCAACAGTCAACCTTAGCACAGCTTGTAAAAATACCAACATTACTGAAATTACTCAACTATGTTCTAAATGAGAGCTCAGCTTCTCACTTAAACTTTTTTTAAAAATGAAGGGCTTAGGGGCGCCTGGGCGGCTCAGTCATTAAGCTCAGTCATTAAGTCTTCGGCTCAGGTCATGGTCCCAGGGTCCTGGGATCGAGCCCCGCATCGGGCTCCCTGCTCGGCGGGAAGCCTGCTTCTCCCTCTCCCACTCCCCCTGCTTGTGCTCCCTCTCTCGCTGTGTCTCTCTCTGTCAGATAAATAAATAAAATCTTTAAAATAAATAAATAAATAATAAATAAATAAATAAATAAAAGGCTTATTTTAAAACTACTTTTAGTCATAGGAATGGCAGACTTTATTTAAAGGGAAAAAAAATAGACAGCAGCTTTGAACCTCTGTCAACTTTCTCTTCCCAAAAATTTACTTATAGCATCAGACTGTGGAAGAGTACGGTTGTCTTCCTTGATGTCATTTTTACCAATGTTACCAAGAGCATAGAGATATAGAGATGTTTTATAGCTTAGTACAAACTCTGGGACTCTGCCTGCTATTTTATATCTACACGAACTCTTAGGACAACTGTGGTACCCGATGAATGTCCCAATATTATGGAAGTTATGAAATCAGTGAGTCTCATTATTAAAGTGGCACTGGAGGTTGTTACGAGAAACTCAAGTGAATCTTTGTACAGCAAAAAACATGTTCCATTTCCTTTTTTTGCGATTATGGATTTTAACCTCTCCATACAAGGTCACAAGGCATGGCGCTCCCTGTCAACCAGTTTGAGAATTTATTTCTGATGCATGAGCACCACACAGTGGATACTACTGAAATTACAGTTTTAAAAATCTGCCTTTCAGAGAGCCAAGACTCTTAACGCTCGATTCCTTCCAGTCCAGGGGCCAACAACTCGTTAGCTCCAACAACCTAGGACAGATCTACCACAGGAGTATGGGGTGCACTGGCTGAAGCAAGACCCAGACAAGGAGAAGTTTAAGCCAGAAAAGCTGGGATGGTGGAGCCCCTAAGAATGTAAAGAGAAGGGAGTGGACAGGGTAAGGAGAGAGAAAATTGTAACCATTAATGACAGACTGTTCTCTAGAAGGTTTGCAAATGCTGAAACACAGGGGTTTTCTTCTTGCTCTAGTCTATACACTATTTCCAAGAAGGAAAATACCACAACACCCTACAATGACTGAGACTTGTCCACATTAACATCCTGTCCCTGCATTTGCTCCCCACTCAGGCCGGTCTACTCATGGCCCCTAGAACACACCTTAATGCTCACCCCTGCCTCACGTCTTTGCCCCTGTCCTTCTTCCTCCTCCTGTCCCAGTCCAAGTCCCCTCCATAGCTCCCCTCTGCCTCTCCACATCTACAGAGGTCCTGCCCTACTGCCATCTCCACAGAGGGTCCCCATTCACCCTGACTTATGTCGTGGAGGCCACGGCAGTGAGCGCCTAAGATTTCCAGACCTGCACTGGGTGCCTGCTTTATACGCATGATCTCATCTCACAACCCTGAGAGACAGTGTTAATTCTTTTATAGGTGAAGCCCAGGGATATTTTTTTAAAACTGTCCCCAGGGTAGAAAGTGAAGGGCTGGAATTCATATCCAGAACCGCGCCCCCCCCAATACCTATACTGCAATGTGTCTTTCCCAAATCAACTTCTTACCCTAATCACTTTTCTCCACTCCTGGGAAGACTGTGAATGCTTCGAGGCCAGGCCCATATTCTCCACATGGCAGCTTTCTCAACACTTAACTTTTAGCCCCGTGCCGGGTCTTGGGTTGCCTTTTCTAGCCCGCTATGATTTTTCTTTCCAGTTAACCCATTTTCAGTAAATAAACAAAATGCTTTTATTTTTTAAAATACCTAAATCTAGATATATAGGAAAAAGTGGTATGTATGAATTTCAAATCCATTACAGAAACTTTGTGCTTTGACTTTGCATCTTTTCCTACACTGCTGACCCTGGAACAACGTGAGGGTTAGGGGCACCAACTGCCAGCCCCCCTACCAAGAGTCAAAAATCCATGTGTAACTTTTGACTCCCCCATAACTTCACTACTAATAGCCTACTGTTGACCAGAAGCCTTCCCAATAACACAGTCAGTTAACGCATCTTTTGTATGTTATACATGTTACATACTAGATTCTTACGATACCTTTTTTTCACTTTCTTGGTTATCTCTAGGCTGTGCAGTTCATCTGCAAGTTTTTTTTAAATTGTTGCAAATCTCAAAAAATTTTTCCAATACATTTATTGGAAAAAACTGACATATAAGTGGACCTCTGCAGTTCAAGCCTGTATTGATCACTGGGCAACAGTATGCTGTTAAAAACACTTCATATAGAATTTACAAATCTGAGTTAAGGAGATCGGTTATGGAACAGACGAAAGACGGAACAGACGAAAGACAAAAAGACAAACAGAAAGACAGTAATCCAGGCAAACAATTGAGCACACCAAGTAACTAAATCTCTATACTTTCCATTTTACAACCAAGTGGGAAATCTAAATTATTCTCTCTCATTCTAGGCTACATGGCTCTATTTAGGACTCAAAAACAGCAGCCTGGGAAAGTTACACTTAACCCTCAACAATTCCAGGAAGTCTTTGACCCAAAGTGATATTCCATTTACATACAAGAGGATTTCATGGTAATCCAACCTAAAACCTAACCTCCCCTTGCTTCCCAGTGTCAAGTTTCTATTCAAAGCAGAAATAAGCAGGAACCAAATCCCAGGATCAGTATAAACATGGGGTCTTCAGAGAGACATTACCCTATTACTCAGGATGACTTGCAATCACTTTCTTATACATATTCTTGTCCTATTTTTATAAAATCAATTCTTTTCCAAACTTGGAAGTGTTTCTAAGTGCAACAAAGAAAGTTTACAGCATCCCTAACTCAACATTAAAAAACGCCACCTTGTCTAGATAAATACATAAACACACCAGTAAACACTGAGCAAGATGTGTGATGTAAGCATACCAGGCTCGGGACACATGGTACAAGGAGGACAGTGGGCCCAAGACCTACAAGAAAGAAGTAAGGGCAGTGCTCACAAAGCCTCTCATAGCGGGCTCCACAGCAAGAACAAGCAGGACAGTCATGGGTACATGCTGCTGCCAGTGAAGGGGGCACACTTGCTACATTTAAGCCTCAACCAAAAACTAGCAAGAGTGCAAGATGCCTTAGGTATCTTGCATATGTGGTCAACAGGAAAGGCTTTGGTCTGAAAATGGAAACATCAGAGTTTTAGCTCCATCGCTAATTAGTGCTGTGACCATGGACAGGGTCCTTACCTGTCAAAGGCAGGTTGAATTAGATGATGTCTATATCACATCTAACTCTTGAGTCCTATGATATTTATACTGAAAGATTATGAATCCTTTATCCCTAACTCTGTATTTATTAGTGACAATAATTTTGTGTAATACATTTATCAATTTGTTTTTACAAATCATATTGTTTTAAAAGAACCATGTAAAGTTGCCATTTCAAGTAATTATATGAACTACTCGTATAGAATTAAGAATCTTATAAAGCAGAGGTTCATAAAGCATGGCGCCAGGAGCATCAGCGCTGCCTGGGAACTTGGTTGCTTCATACCCCTGACTCAATCAGAATCACCCAGAGAACATCAGCCCTTCCTGGAGACAGTAAAGCCACATCTAGAGGTTCTGCTCTCATTGGCCTGGGGTGGGTTCCAGACACAAGGCCTTTTTTAGGTGCTCCCCAGGTAATTCCAGTGATCAGTCAGGATAAAAGCCACTGCTGTCAGGTGATTAATCTTCTATATACTTATACTTTGATCCACCAAGGTCTCCTTTGGCTCCAAAACTTTCAGGTGATTAAAACAAGCCCCAACATACGGTTTCCTTTCTTTAAAGAGTTCAGATATTCTTACATGTATTTAAAAGGATCCCATCCAGTTTTTTAATTAAAAAAATTTTAAGAGTTATAGCTCTATCAAATAATGATATTCATTTAACCAATGGAAAGATAAAGATTAAAGCATCTGATCAACCTTACTATTCAGTAAGATCATGCAAATCCTTAAGAGCTCAGAGTTCATAAGATAGTGACAGAAAAAAAAGCCTATTAAAAATCTACCAACTATGCTTCTGTTTATTCCTCACAGAACATCTGATTTTCGCAGGGGTTGACCTGTGTGGGTGAACCGCGTGTTCGGGTAACCTGCAGTGTCACTGAGGGGCAGACCCCTGGAGACAGAACACTCAAGTCAGCCCTTTCTGCTTCTGGTTCCTGGTGTGCAGCACATGCTTAACACGTATGTTTTTCACCAAAGAAGGAAAATGCGGAGGGAGTAGTGAATTAATATGGCTAAGAGGAAGGACGCTGCAGACATGCATAACAGGTGTCACGTATTTATCTAAACCAGGAGACGGCTGACTTTCTCTGTAAAAGGACCCAACAGTGTTTCAGCCTTCGAGGATGACATACAACAAATAAACCCCACAGTAACAGTGCAAAAGCAGCCACAGACGATACGTGGACAAGTGGGTGTGTGGCGTTTCAATAAAGCTTGACCTGACCTCCATGAACAGCTGGTTGGCCAGGGTTTGCCAAGAGCTGCGGTTTGCTGAGCCTTGATCTAAACAAACCCTTCTCTAAGGAGCTCGAACAACAATTTACCCTTACATCATCACAATGTAGTTAAGAGCAAGAAAGTATTTCCACATAAGTGACTTCCTAAGAAGGACCTCTTGCTAACGTGTCATTTGCGCATGGAACCGTATTTTTTTTATCAATACAATTCACACTCACAGAGGGGACTAGAGTACGTTTTAAGGGAGAAGCTGTTTCCAGGAATCTTATTTAGGAAGGTGACAAATCTGTCATCAGCAGCACCCAAGATGGGTGAGAGGACAAGTGTAGAAACACGAGGCAGAGCGCTCCTCTGGGTCCCGGGGCAGCGACAAGACAGGCATGGTCTGTTCATCACAGCGTTAACACTTGGAATTGGTTCTACCTCATGGGCAACCGCCCAAAGAAGCAGAACAACAGGCCAAGTCACCCAAATCCAGATAAAACAAAAGTTCAGGCCACAGTCACTGTGCAGAGAAAAACACTTTCTATAACACGGTTACAGAAAAACTGCAGTATCTCCTCAGAGGGTGGGAAAAAGGTAAAAAGTAAGATGATTGTTACACATTCAACCCCTCTATGAAATACAAGCGGTGATAACCGCTTCCTTGCCACTGATTTTGAGGAAAAGCTTGCTTTTATTCAAACAAATGAAACATAAATCTTACAGAAGATGAGCATCTAATGTTCCCAACCAAAATCACTAGAAGAGAAAAAAACTAACCACAAAAATAAACTGCTAAACAGGTCGAAGATGCTCTGCAAGATTCCTTTTCAAATGTCCAGCCCAGTTTTCTAATGTAGTTCCTCATTCTTGGCTGAGAATTCACACACTTAAAACTTTTCGAAAGATTTAATTTTGTTTTCAAACCTCAGTTGAAAATGTGAGGAAAACAACAAAATAAAGATTTATGTTATCAAAAGATTAACTTGTCTAGATTGTTTTTCCAAGTGCTTATAAGCACAGAATCGACAAGAAATCAGATCATGAAATGATTTATGATGATTTTTCCAGGAAGCCTTACGGCAGCCACACACTACAGTTCGCACAGAGGGCTGCTGTCTCTACTGTTCCTCCTCAAAGGAGAAAAAGTGAGGGGGAGAAAGACACCAGGCTGCACTAAGCTCGAAACACAGGCTGCCATCAGAAGCTCATTTTCCCAGCCAGTGAAGTGAAAGCAACCAAGAACAAATTTTAGACCCCCTTACTCACTTACTCTTTTTGGCCTTTAGCAACACAACAAACCAAGGCACAATTCTGATAAAACCTGCTGACTGTCCAGTCTAAAGACAGTAGTCAGATATGTGAGCTTTAACAAGTGAATTTCATTTGTAGGGAGAAATTATAGAAATATTTTTCACCCATCTAATTCACAGAAAGTGTTAAAAAAGCACTTGAAATTTATCAAAAGTTACAAAAACTAAAAAAGTTGAGTCAGAAGCCAAATAATGAAACTGGCTGACTTAAATACACTGTATTAGGATATTTTTCATGAACAAAAAGATTGTTTCTCGGCGCCTGGGTGGCTCAGTGAAGCATCTGCTTTCGGCTCAGGTCGTGATCCTGGGGTCCTGGGATCAAGTCCTCTATCGGGCTCCCTGCTCAGTGGGAAGCCTGCTTCTCCCTCTGCCTGCGGTCCCCTGCTTGTGCTCTCGCTCTCAAATAAATAAATAAATAAATAAATAAATAAATAAATAAAACCTTTTAAAAAAGGCTGTTCCTTTAAAAAATTTACCACAACAGTAATACTCACTCTATATTATTATTCATGTACAAGAACCTGACATCCAAATGATATAGTCTTAATTCTTTTTTCCCACAGAGACAACTAGGTAGAACTTTGCATGTTTTTAAAACATTGCTGCTATAATGGTGAAAATAATTTTCTTTTACTTTCATAATTTGGTTTATTCAATGAGTAGAATAAAAAATTTCAAAATGTGAACCTCTAGATTTGCTAAGAATATGAACCACCCTTATAACAGCTCAGATAAAGTTTTCTTCTTAAGAGATCTGATTTTTAAACTAAACAGAGTAACAAAGTGTTAGGCTCAGCAGAGTATATGAGAGGTCATGGGAACTCATCCACATGACATCACCCAGAAGGCTGGGAAAATGAAAGAGGCCAGAAAAATCACAACCACCTTCTGTGGTTCTCCTCCCTCTGAAGGAAGGAATCCAAATTATCTGGGCCATCCAAAATCTAGCTCCAAATTCCCATTCCAGTCTCACACATCTTTACAGGAATTGGAGACCTTCATTTTCTCTGCCCCTCAATTTTAAAATAACCTTTATTCCATTCTCTACTGACATGGCTCATCGATAAACACCTAGTTATCAATTGACAGAATTGCTGTGAGAAGCGTTCCCTAATGACCCAAATAGAATTACACCAAGTACCAAGTAGCTTGCTCCCCCTCCCCTGCGACCAGACTCTGAGCTTCAGTTTGGGGTAAAGAACCACATCTCTCTCTACCCTCATCGCCTAGGTCAGGGAAAGGAATAAACAAATGCCCTGAACATGCTGCCTCTATTCACCACCTCTGTCACTCTCTCACACTGTAATTATAAGTGCCCTAAGTCCCTTGATGGCAGAGATTGTTACTCATTTTTAAAGCGTTGTCCGGTGTTTAGTACATTTTTTGTATTTCTTCCAATGCCTATTACAAAATGGTCCTGAATTAAATGCCAGTAATGACAGAAAAATCATGGGGATGCAAAAAGCTACACATTATCTCCAAATCTTAACTTTCAAATCCTCACAAAACTTTAATACACACAATAGTGCCCCCCAAAACAAAAACACTTGATAAAAAAAAAGAGCTAGTATCAACTTACACAAATTAACGCTTCTTTCTCCCAACCTCTAGTAAAGAGCCCTCTGAACAATAAAATGGCTACAAATCAGGTAATGAATGAAATGGAAGAGACTGCTTCATTAACATTAGGCAATTGCCAAATACAGTATCACTACAAATCTTAATCCTTTATTCTTACTAAAATATCTTCTATAGCTCACCACTGTCTACATAATAGCAATTAAATTCCTCTGCGTTCAAGATGCCATATGTGATACCAATCTACCTTTCCAGCCATGTTTCCTACTACCAACCACAGTATTTCTCAAATGTGAATAATATATGTATCCTTTTTATTTATTTATTTTTTAAGGATTTTATTTATTTGAGAGAGAGTGAGACAGTGAGCAAGAGAGCAAACAGGGCAAACATTCCCAAAGCACCCTGGCAGTGCCTGGTCAATAAGAACGATGTGTTCGCTAAATGAATGACCCCAAATTCCTAAACTCCAGCCAAATAAAACTGCATACTGCCATGATATTTGAGCTATATTTACTGTATTCTTACAGTGCACCTGACTCTGGCCCCCGAAACAACCTATGAAATCAGTACTAATCTGCCCCCATTTCACTGATGAGGAAACTGAGGCTTAGAGGTTACTTAACCTGTTGCCCAAGTTCACAGGTTATTTATGCTCACAACTTTCCTCCAAGTGGACCTGAACACCTAGGTCATCTTGGTAGAGAGCAGAATGCCAAGCAACTTTTTACAAATACTGGACATGAAATAAGTATCTGTTGTATGGATAATTAAATCAAATACACACACACACACACACACACACACA
>NW_027397072.1:7753026-7776132 GCF_003265705.2 Callorhinus ursinus | reverse complement strand
CATGTATATATCTGTAAATATATATACATACAGAGGGAGAAATGGTAAGTTCTAGAGCAGAGATAAAGCCGCATAATGAGCAATGAGGTGATCTTCTACTGCATTTACCCACTTTTACACTTGAAGATGTTCTCTACAGTGACCATCTATTAAGGCAATTGCAGGTATCTAACAATTTTGCATTTGATAAATAAACATTTTATCCCTTTACTTGTAGCTTCATGCCATACTAATGGTGGTGGTACTGTCCACTCTGCTGTTTTCTACACTACACAAGGTCTGGGCCTCAAAATGTCAAAGCACCTCTAGACTAAGGTATTCCAGTTGCCTCTTTTCCACTTAAATTCACAACAGATAATCTATGGGAGGGGGGTATACAGAAAAAGAAAACAGATCCAATCAAATAGACTTTGCAAAAATATTCTGCAGGTCCACCCTTCCAAAGAAGCACAGCAAGTGCATTCTCTTCCATAAAGCCTTCTCTGATTCCCTTAGCTGAAAGTACTCCTGTTCCCTGGACATCTTCAGGGTTTTTTTAACCTCACTTATGACCTGTATCATTACAGAGAGAGTATAATCTCTTTTGAGGACAGGCTTTATGCTTGAATCATTTCTTTATGTCCTCATAGTTCTTGCATAGAGAAGTACAATAAATAATCTGCTGAATGAATGTATAGTTAAGAAAGTCAACCCTTTGCAACATGACATCTTAAGCCAGTTCTTCCACATAGTAACAACAGATTAGTTACCTTGCATAGAATTTCCTGGACGGATGTGAGAAATAATTTAAATTGGTCAATGACTGAAATAAAACAATCCTTCAAGGAAGAATGGTGTTTTGCTCTTGCAAACCAGATTATACACAGCAGACTTTTGGAAAAGTGTCAGCACACGGAGCCGAGAGCACTCCTGATTACCTATATCAATATTATATACTGTCATTTGTGTACTACAATGCACAGATAGTTCAAGTGAGTTTCAACTGTTTGGTAAACGTAAGTAGGAAAAGAGAAAAGATCTGGGAGAAAGAAGGAAAGAAAAAAGAAAAGTTGGTTGACTTATCTATGAAAGATGCTTCAAAAACCTCACAACTGAAAAACGTTTTTTATATTCCAAAAATGTACTTCAATATTTGTTGTATACCCTACAAACATTTACCTTTAGCATGAGCAGCATATGGTTCAGACTCTGGCTACTCCACACCTTTTAACTCAAGAGAGACAGTGTTCAGTTGTGCCTGAGGCTCAGGCTCTGAAGACACAAACAGTAAAAGACACACAGGAAATAGAAGGCAAAGACAAAGCCAGGACCCATATCTCCTGCTCCAAACTCAGCGCTCTTGAAACCACACTGCCATGACGAAGCAGAGAGAACTGAAGAAGCACCTCATGGAAAAATTGTCCCGAGAAGTAGAAAAACAGGGAAAAAGTGACCCCCAAATGGCTGTGAGCAGAGGTTGTTCTCTGATCATGAGGCATGAAATGAAAGGTCCCTATCCTTCATATCAAAGGGCAGTCTGTGCCCAGTTCCTATTTGACTTCATATAAGTCACAAGATTTAGCTGATGACATGGTCCCCTTCGAGACAGCTGCAGCTACCTTGGATACAGTCCCAGTTGCCTCTGGGAATCTTTTTCATTTTAACCCCATCTAGTATTAGAATTCAGCTTAGTCAGATACAAAGTTTATAATTTTAACCCTAGAATGTAACTTTAGATCTACTAAATTGAAAGTAGACACCCTGAACAAATTCTAATTTAACTCTCTTCCATATCAGTCAAAAAGATCGCTCTAAAACATATCTAAAAGTAGCTCTTTTTGGTTAGAAACCTCCTGACATATGTAATTACAACACAAAGTCAAAAACAAAGTTTATTCTCATCCTAAATCCAACAGCACTAATCAATGAGAATAAAATCACCCCTTTTCCAATATGTTGATATGAAGATATAGATGTTAACAGAAGCCAATGAATGGGAACCAGTTTAAACCAAGAAATCAAGATCCAATTCTTGGCTAAAGTCTAAATCGACAGGAACATTTATTGAGCATTATAGAGCAGACACTTAATCCTAATCAATATTCCTCCTCCCCAGTCAAAACCAAACAAACAAACCCAAACAAACCCTGATTATCTTAGTTCTGTATGATCCCTGTAGCTCCTCTACTTATTCCGCAAGTGCAGGCCTAATTAATGAAGCCCAGGAAGGTATCAGAGACTGAGTCATAAACTCAGAAGTAGAATCCAGTTCTTCCACTGATTCACTGGATAATCCTAGCAGTCATACTTCCCTACTACTCTGATGATGTGAGGTCATTAAAAACACCCTCCTACAGAATGATCACAGCCTGAACTAGAAGCTTCCAAATGTGCCACTAGGATTTGTGCTTTCTCAGACTATCAAACGACCATCACGAGATAAGAAAAAGAATCGGAGGGCTGAGAGTAGGGAGGAGAGGGATCTGGGAAGAGCAGGGCACTAACCTAAAATCTTCTCACTTCTACATGGGGTGTTTCCCTGAAGAAAAAACAAGGCTCTCACAAGTCCTCACCCTTTCTGTGTTCTCAGTTCTGCCTTCCCACACCACCCACAGGGCAGCTCCAGTTTCTGCACAGACTGCACAGAGCCAGGGGAAAGTCACAGAGACAAAGAAAGAGAAAAGGAGAAGAGAGAGAAACAGAGACAGAGAAACAGAGGAGATGGGAAGAGAGACACACAGAGACATTCTGGAGGTACCCACATACTGACTTCCCTCTGTCAGAGCCTTTAAGGGGGACCTGGTGAACTTAAGGACACTTGGCAGATATAGTGATTTGGCACCTGTTGTCCCAAATAAGTAGGATGTTTGTTGTGAAATATGCAGAACTGGATGCAGGTGTGACACAAGGCAAATACAGACCACATTCCAGCATCTCTAGGCTCAGAATGGGACAGGTAAGCACATGGGTCATAAGGGCAGACTTGGCAGGCAAGCTGACTTCCAATCATTTTAAAAAAAGCTAAAGAAAAAAGTCTTCAAATGAGCAATCAATGTAGAGAGTTCACTTATATTTACTAAAGGATCTGGAGTCTTGCGCGAAGATCTGCTGTATGAAAGAAACCTGAACTCCAAGGCCCCCTACTGCTCAGGTAAAACCCAGTCACTACTACTACTGTCAGGCCGGAGTCAAGAGTTCTCCGATTTAGCTCACAAGGAGCAAAACTGGTTGAAACGACAGATTTATAAAACCACTTTAGATGGAATTTCCAGGAAGGACCTGGAGAAGAAGGGTTGAGGTGACAAGCTGTCAAAGAAGAAAGTTCTGGAGAGGAGCTCAGTGTTTCTTGACAGTGGCAGGGTGGTGGAAGGGGTAAAATTTGACCAAAAAAGAAAGAAAAAAAGAACGAAAAACAAATTCAAGTGACGGCACAAATGGCGGATAAGACATGATGCTTCAAACCTGTTTCACAAGATATAGGTTTCACTACCAAACCAAAGCTTTCTTCAGCTGCCAAGTGTCTCCCTTGTCCAATCAAAAACATAATGCGCTGGGCTCCTACCCTCAGGCGTGTGCTACAATAAATGTGCACTATTGTTACCTGCACATTCTAAATTTCCACCAGGATTCAGTGCATTTTATTTTCCATCTGGCTGAACCTCTTGCTTAGACACTAGAGTATACAACGTGAAATACTTTCAAGCCAGAGTCCAACAAAAAGAAATGTAAGAAGTTTCAAAAAGAAACCTTCCTCCTGATCAGACCCAGAACAGTTTCTTCAAAGCAAACTTTCCAATTGCTAAGAATTTACTCCGTATCAGCTAATTAAAGGCATTCTCCACAGTCTCCCATCAACAAAAACTTCTTGTCATTTCCAAAACCGATCAAACTAAAACTCAAAAGACTATTCATTACCACCTTTAAAGGAATGTGACGTTTCTGGCACCAAAAAATTTATTTTTTACTTTGATAAATATGTACTTTTAAAACACCTGGAGTCAAATGCATGACAATTCAGAAGCCTGCGTGGCTACCTTACGTTCCCCTTCCCTGCCCTCCCCCCCACCCTGGGGGCTCTAAGGAGAGAACACAGGGATAATCCCATTCAATGGCGTCAGCCTTGCATCTGCCTAGACATTAGAAGTCTCTTATCCTTTGTTTTTTAAAAGTAGCAATGTTTCCTGACTTCTATTTAGGCCAGGGAGTATACACTTTTGTTTTAAATCACCTGCCTGCATTTAATTGCAATTGCAAGTAAAATATTTGACTCACTTCTCTCCCTCCTCCCTCCCATTCACACTGGAAATTTAAAGTTGTGAAACAAACCGAACCTGTCCCTGCTTAATGCAACCAAACATGGCAACACCTCACTTTAATAGAGCACTTAATTGATGCTTCACTAGAATGGAATCCCTATAAATGCATGCAATATGCTCAGTCCAAACAAATTAAAAATTACTCTCACAATGAATTCCAAATATTATGCTTAGACAAAACAACAAACTGTTATTAAACTCATAAACCTGCATCCCACAAGCACCTACAAAAAGTCTTAAGTTCAAGTTACCAGAATGGTTACACCCCTCTGACAGAATGAACTCTGCAAGCCTCAATAATCCCTCACCAGGAACTCCACACTTTCTGCTGAGACAAGAAGACAAAAGGGAAAGATACCAAAGCTGCATCCAAACACAGGCCCCTCATGGTAAAGCTGCTCAGTACCCCAGTCAGGCTGTGCATTCTATTTTAATCCTCTTTCTTTTGTAACATGAGCTTCTCCCAAGATATATAAAACATTTGGCTCAGAATGACAATCCTTCAGAATGCCTCGGTATTCCTTCTTAGAGTTGATGGGTCATATTTAAAAGTAAAAGCATTAAAATGCTCTCACTGACAGTTTTTTTTCCTCTAGAGAATGGGATGCTCTGGTTTTGCCCTATCTTTGACTGCCCCCCCTTCCCCCCTGACCATGAAGAGACAAAATGTGTAGAAATTGGTTCTGTCATCCCTCACAGATAAGATCAGGCCACCAAGAAAAAGACGTCATTCCATCTCATCTATCTAGGAAAAATCCAATCACAGAATGAAATGGAGCGCTGCCTTCTGAAGGTCTAATGAAGACTTTCTGAAAAAGCAACCAGGCTCCACAACAGCTCTGGAGGAAAAAGGCCAGGTTGTTTCAAGCCATGGATGCGCAAGACAATGAAACAAAATTAGACTCCACATCTAACTTCTTCTTGATATTGCTTCCTCTAGCAGGAGCTTGATGCATGTCTGACAGGAAGTTCTTTGCTGTTGATAGTTTAAAAATCAAACTTGTGAATGGTAGCTGCACCACAACACACCTTCTGGTGTAAAAATTTACAAGTTGCTATTGGAAAAAATCTGTTAGATGTTTTATATCCCCGGGGTCCATTACATCTTTAAAAGGTTTGCTTAATATTTGGGGTCCCTCGGTGGCTCAGTCAGTTAAGTGTCCGGCTCTTGATTTTGGCTCAGGTCACGATCTTGGGGTGGTGAGATCCAGCCCCACATCGGGCTCTATGCTCAGGATGGAGCCTGTTTAGGATTCTCTCTCCCCACTCCTTCTGCCGCTCCCCTCACCCCCCTCACACGCATGCCCACTTACATAGGCGCCCGTGTGCACTCTCTAAAACTCTTTAAAAATAAAAATAAAAAATTTGCTTAATATTCTGGAGATCACAACTACATATAGATGACCAAAGAAAACCTGAGCTTTGCTTTGGATTGTAGCTGTTCTCCTATTGCCGTATTGTCTAGGTAACTATAACTCGGTGTGTCCCTAGTCCATCAACAGAGATCCCTTCCTATCAGCGTTGCCCTGAACGAAGGGCTCCCTCAGAGCTGGCTGGCCCAGTTCTCACTTGATTCCAATACAGCTATAATTTATATTTCTCTGTAGTTAAACATCACTTACCTAACAATCAACATAAATTATTTCGTTAGCAGAGTGCTCTTCTACTATGGGAATTTATAAGTGAAGCCATAATGCTACTCTATTAATGAGAATTTTTACTTTTAAAGATTTTATTTTTTTAATGTAATCTCTACCCCCCAACATTGGGGCTTGAACTCACCACTCTGAGATAAGAGTCACAGGCTCCACTGACTGAGCCAGCTAGGTGCTGCTATACTTTAAAATATTCTCCTGTCAAAAACGCTTTCTGTCCATTTCAAGGTCTAGATTCTTGCCTCCTCAGACAGCCTCACTGTGATGACCAAGTAGCAAACATGTACTCATCTAGAGGACTAAGTGCTTTTTTCGGGGTACTGAGCAGGTAGCACTGCCTCGTTAAGTGCAAACACAGGGAAGGCACCTCAGCACAGTGCCTAGCATAAAACATTCAAAGAAGTTAATTCTCTCTCCCTAACTTCTGTTTCCTCTATTTATTTTAGATCTTCAGGCTTTGAGAGGCTCTTACTTCCTATCACTAACCAAATCTCAATGCTGTTGTAAACTCTTACATTTATAAACCAAGCAAGAAATAAAACTCAAGGCCAAGATGTGCAGCCTATCCAGAATTAACCACTGGATTCTAGAAATACTGTAACTGGAATAGGACAGACAATCCCAATTTATAAATTATTAGCGTCTCCAAAGTTCATCTGCAAAGTGATATAAACACCCTTTTCATGATATTATATTTAGGATCTCAAGCTATCCCACAAAAGCCTATTTTAACCGGCAATATACCTGATTTACAATACCAGTGTCCTTGGCCTGGATCTAGCGCAGTGCCTGAGTCAGAGGAGACACTAGCTATTTGCTGCGTCATGAACCCTGGGATGGGGGAGGTGCACAGCTGGCTCGGGCCATATACATATAGCCCAAGAAGGTGAGTGCACACCTTCTCCCACCTTCCTCATGCGCCCTTCTCACTTCCTAGTCCTCTCTTTCCCATGAGACCAATGCCCTCAGAACTCAGTAATTCTAAACTTCAGCACCTCACCAGAGCTGCACCTTTTAATGTTTCAAAGGTGGATGCCTCTCCCTGCCAAAATTACCTCAAGCAGCTGATCTCAGCTGCATATCTGAAGGGAAGAAATCTGATTATAAAGAGGTGTCTGCCTTTTTAAAAGAAGACCGGCTACCAAGACAAATCTAACTTCGTGTGGAAGACAGGAAAATGAACTGAAATAGGTCTGTACAGCAGAGAGGTTAGGGCCACCTGGGGGACTATTTCTAAGCTATCTCGGCTTTTCAAAGCAGCTTCCTCCTCCTTGCCACTTGAAAACTCATGACATGACTTTTTACATGATTTCTTCAAGTTCCTATGGTAAGAGCAGGTATATGATAACACTGATGGACGGGAGTGGATACAGGGACAGCATATGATAAGTCTAGTCTGGGCAGTGTTCTTCCCAAACTGGAACATAAGCCATGGTGTTCAGGATTCCTCCTATGTCCTCAAAACATAGTCACCCCCCAAAGTGAGCCGCAGAAGCTACAGGAAGATTCAGATGTCAACACGGGGCCAGAATTCTGGTTTTACTCATCCTGGCATGGCCAAAAGGGGATATTAGATTTGTTTTTAAAGTGTGTTGGGGAGAAAGGGAATGCCACATATATACTCTTACGTTTGTGGGGGAGAATGAACAGGAATTAAGAATCAACAAACGTATCCTAAATGAGAACAAGAAAGTGGGCAAAGAAAGTGGATACTTTTGAAAAAGAATCAAAAATTTAAAAAATCTATACAAGATTCTGCATGTATACGTGTTCACTCTAGCTTCCCTGGGGCATCAATTACTTTAAGTGTAAAAACAGAAAACATCAACTTGGCCAGGGAAAGCAAAGAATCTAGATACTGAATTCCAACACACGCTTGAAGCTGATGCCTGATATCAGCATCAAAAGGTAACAGCCTCATTAAGAAATGGCACAAACTCCTTCCGGTAGCAGGCAAAGGCTTAAAAACCAAGTCAGCGTTGGGGGTCTGGAAGGGGAAATGAAAACTGAATTTACCTACATCAATGAACAAGTAGCTATTAAGGCTACTTAAGACACACCTCCAACAACATTTCTCTTTAATACAAATATGCTGAAGGTCTTCGGAATGAAAGCAGCCATTATCCTAACCCATCATCTGGGCTTTCATTACTCCCACCCCAGAGTGACACATCAGACAAACAGAACACCCTGCCCACATGCCGGGCCTTTCCGCCCAGATCGCCATGCACTCTGACAAGTGCTTATTAATCTTGATGACGTGCCAATGAAAAAGAGAGCTGGCCACCACAGCCTTTTTATTTTCCTAGGGGGATAGAGGGGAGAAAACTGAGCTAGTGAACTAAGGGACTAAACCCAAGGTCACAAGTAAGTCAGAAAGGTAGACTCAGGACTTAGATGTTGCCAGTCACCTCCTCCACGATTTCTCAATTAGTCCCTAATGGCAAACAGGAAGTCTATCTCTATTTTGCTTTAAGAACACAAGCACCCGGAGGGCAAAGGGCCAGCTGTTCTTATAGGCTGCTGAGTCCTACTATGATATTTAATTTCAAAGTAACTGTAGCAACAATTACATAAAATGAAAAGTTTTTTTCCTCTTAATAGCTCTTCTGTAGTGAATTCACAGTTTAATCAAGTGCCAGACTCTGGACTAAGCAACCTGAGGACACTTGTATAGGATCAAGGTGGTCGGCAAGAAGCCCTTCATGCGAATGCAATAACCTACACTTCCTTCCAGGCTGGCAGACCCAGCTCACCATATCCTCCACTGAAGACACACTTTTGCCTTAGACAGGACGCCACCAATAAGAAAGGAAAGCAATTATAACGCAAAGTTCACAACGTTCTCAAGAATCCAGTCATAGGATTTTTTTTAAAAGCAACCCTAGGCAGTAAAAAATTAAGTTATGCAATAACTAATACCTAATGCTGTTTTATTCCATCACTGCTAAACTTCCCATTGAATAAGTAAGAGAAAAAACAAAAAAGGTTGATAAGGACAGAAAGGTGGTCCTCACTTTGTACCTGGTCCTGGACGTAGAGCAGTGGCCTGCAAACAGCAAGTCTGCAACGCACACTCAACATCGGCTCCACACCACCGCCCACAAATGAGTGTGCGTTTCTACTGTGACGACTGAGCTGCCAATTTTTCAAGTAACCTAAAGAAAAAACTACATACCAAACCCCTATAATACCGGGAAAGGGGGATTATACTAAGAGAATGCTGTGGGAAGGGCAGAAATAGACTTAAGGATATGCTTAATTTTTCTTGCAAGGACCGAACACTCCAGTTAGAATGATCCAAATGACCATGTGAATTGAGGCAACTCTGCAAGAGGAAAAGCCCCAGAGAGGAGAACTTTACTCTAGCTGTATTTGAAAGTAATGGTAGGTGAGTACTGCTAACAAAAACTTTTAAGAGCCTTTCTGAAGAAACTCCCAACAGCTTCATGAGCATTGGTTCAATAATCCACACAATGTGCCTGCAGGAGGGAAGAGGCAGGTATTAATGCCACTCTGCAAATACGGAAAAGGAGCACAGGAAATGGGGCGTCAGGCGCCCCGACAAACAGCATGCAGTGCCAGGCTTCCCCCACCACCTGCAGGTTCATGCACTGCACCACGCGTGCTGAAGCAGGTTGACAAAAATTGTCCTTTCTGGAGGAAGGAGAGGGGACAAGGACAGTTTCATAACATCTGGAAGAAGCTGTACTTTCAAAAAAAATGTAAAATAATGAAAAGAGAGAAAGTCTCGAATCTAGCTGGCTCTGCTAAGTTGGAAGGAAGGGCACAGCTGATGAGACAACAGCTACTTCTCCCAAAGTCTTGTCTCATTTTCATGCACTTCATGACTTAATGGCTCTAACCTGTCCTCTTACTGAGCTTATTCTCCCTTTTCCTTAGCAAAAGAACAAAAACATGTAAAACCATAAAAAAAAAATCAGGCGTCAAATCATTAAGCTCCTCCCACTTTCCCTCAAAAAGCTGGAAGCAGAGGAGTCCCTGGACTCCGTTACCTACCTTTGCTTCGTCATTAATGTCCCAAGTGAAGGAAATGGCATTATATGCAATCTCCTCAATGTTACTGATGGTATTGAAGCTTTCTTTATAGTCAGCTACATAAGTGATGAAAGAGAAAGGGAAATCGTTATTTCTGGTTCCAAAGTGAGACTGTAGCAGTTCAAAGTAAGATTCCGTTTTCCATATTATTGTCTCCGAAAAATGTAAATGAACATATTGTTGGGTTGAAAAGGTTCAAAAGATGAAGAAAAAGAATCACAGGATTTTTAAAATACAGGTAAGCTTAGACATATTTAATTTTTTCCCATTATGTCAAAATTAAGATATTTGGGACTAAAAAGTTTAAGTAATTGTCCCAAGGTCACAAAACTAGCCCAGAGAACCAAGATTAGAACTCAGCTCTTTTAATTTTTCTGAAAAGAGAACGTTACAAAAGACAAAAGAGGTAACAGTAAGATAAAGGACCATCTTGTGATACAGACAAGGGTTTTATGCTAAAATTATATACACGGCAAAAACAGCCATTCTCATAAAGCCACTTCATTAAATACGGATTTGCCCAGGTCTGCCGCTATACCCCAAGTGATACATCACAGGGTCTCTTTAAAGACAGAAGAGTCTAGCAGGACAGTTCAACATGTAACCAGGGGAGATGGTTAGGTAAGTGCCCGCCAGCAGTATTTGCTTTTACTTGTTTATTTAGGTTTTTTCTCCCGACTTTACCATCATCTACAAATAATCAGTAGCTCTTAAAGAAGACATTTCACCTCAAAAACTTTGCAGACCAAAGAGCAGGGCACTCTTATGCACACAAGCTCTAGAGCTTCTAGTCCAGTGTCATCTGGAGAGCCACTGCTTGGGCCACATGTCCTTATGAAGGAAGTAATGTTAAGAGCACTGATTCCAGGAGGCCGAGAACAGTGTTTGGAACAGATCAGTAGCTGGCATAAAAATTCAAATGCTTTCGGCAGGAAGCTGATCACTGCCAAAAATAACTGGAATTGGAAAACTGGATGCTTGCACCTCTGGGAATAAAAGCAGGCTCTGGAGCTACTTACCTATGTCAATGCATCTTTGTTTAGCCGTGTGCTGCCGCGAGTGCCAGTATTTCCAATGCCTTAACTGATCTTCTCTGCTTTTGTCTTCTGCAAAAACCACCATGATCACACTCTATGAAAGAGAAGGCATTATAATATAAAGACACTAAAGGGTGAGTATCTTTTGGAAATCTTACTTAGTGTTCTATTTTACAGTTAAAGCTGAAAACTGCAGTTTTAGATCTTCATTTAGATCTTCTTCAGACCCAGGAATATTAAGCTCTGACTAGCTTTTCTGGAGAAGAGAACTAAGAGAACTTACTCGGACTTTGCTGATGGGCCGGTGGATCCCCTCGCTGCTGGTCACCTCCTTCAAGGTGACAGGGTAGAACTGGCCTTTGTTCAGGTAGGTCATGGTGCTATCTCCTGGTTTCTGTCGAAGCGATTTTGAGGCTTCTAGGGTGTATTCAAAGTTGTTCCTAAAGAACAAAAAAAGCCACAGCTCTCTAATCCACTCTTTTGGAAGCTTTCTTTATGCGTTAGCGCGATCTCGAAATGCTTCAGTGTGGATGTATGCAAATAGCCAACTACCAGGAAACATCCAACTGACTACGTCATATTATAAATAGCATTTGCTACTTCTTGCACGATAAATATAATCTTAAGTAACACAGATATTCTCAAATCT
Source organism: Callorhinus ursinus (assembly GCF_003265705.2). NCBI lineage: Eukaryota > Metazoa > Chordata > Mammalia > Carnivora > Otariidae > Callorhinus > Callorhinus ursinus. Next base: position 7,764,437 of record NW_027397072.1, on the reverse strand, counting down.
CTCATATGTGGGGCTACGAAATGCCTACTAGAAATTCTATGATGTAATAAGGTTAAAAATTAGTTTAAAAGCTAAAGATATTAAAAATACTAGAAGCTGAAAAGGACTTTGGAAGGAAATCTCACAAGACATGCTGCCAATTTGGTATTTACTCAGCAAAGGTTGCAAACAGGTGGCTGGTAGGCCTCTGATTGAATTCGATTTGGTCTGCACAGCACTTTTTGTTACTTTTGCTTGTAATTTAAATGTTTTTGGATGGGCACTACACAGTTCTCTACATTTACTATCACCTTAAAGTAACATGCATATATCTCCCTCAAGTTGTTTAATAACCTTCCTAGACCAGAGTTGGAAAATTACACCTATTTTTATAAATAAAGTTTTATTGGAATAAACCACACCCTTTATTTATGTATTATCTATAGCTGCTTTTGTGCTGCAGTGGCAGAGCTGGGCAGTTGCAACAGAGGCTGTAAGGCCCACAAAGCTTAAATATGTACTATCTGATCCTTTACAGAAAAAGTTTGCTGACGCCTATCTTAGATCCTAAAGGCATCTGAGTTTGTGACTCCTGTACCTTGAGGCAGGTCTTTAAGGGAAATCTCAATTCCCATAAAATCCTAGACTTTAAAAAATAAACTGTTTTTACTCCAAAATACAACATATAAAAAATGCATAAGACAAAATTATAAAATGAAATTCTAAATGCTTTTAAAAAATATCTGAAGGTGTTTGTACATTTTCATAATTAACTTGGAAGATATTCATATTCCCGGCACGAGGTACAATTTTGTGAGGTTTTAAAAGAAGAGGTTGTCGGGGTCAGAAAAAAGCTGACTTCATTTATTTTACCACTAGTGAGGGTAATAAAAAATCCACTTGATGTTATTCCTAAATTCTCACAGAATTATACACTTTTGGAAACAGAAGGGAGCTCAGAGATCTAATTTAATCCCCTCATCTCTTCTTTTAGATTCCATTCTACCACCACATAAAGAAACTGAAGGACAGAAAAAGCACCAACACCAAGAATGAAAGAAACATGAAACACAGTACAGAGTTCAAAATTAAATTCACTAAAGCAAATGTCCTCTAGCAAAGATAATACCACCAAAGCCACCTCTGATTTTCCAATATCAAATTAACAAAAAAGTCATTAAAAGCTGAAAGTTAAAAATCAAATTAAAAGACAACTATTACCCAGAAACACTGTCAAAAACATAGTCCTCTGAATTCATGCCAGGCATCCGTAGACTGAGATCCGAGGGGAAGAAAACCTGAAATATCAATGTAATAAGCCACAACTATTTAACTGGTTATCAGGCTTACTAAAGACCAATATGTGGTACAGCACAGAAGTATGTGGCTTACAGCAACCCATTACTCATTCGATATTCATTTTAAAATAAAAATTGTAACTCTACAAAAAAATTCTGAAAGAAAAATATCCATTTTATATGCCACTCAATTAGATGAAGACAATCTATGCAGGTACTCCCCCAGAGTGCTGCCTTATCCCTTTTTCCCAACTTCCCCACACATCTCAATTCTGTTCAAACTCTAGATTCTGCCACCAAAATCTTGTGACTTTTAGGGATCATCACACCAAGTGAAGATACATTATCAAGTCTGCACCCAGTGCTGGATGGATTGGTGCATTTTCTCAGAAAAGGCTACTATTCTACTCCTAACTCCATAAGCAGAGGGATGTTCCTTTACCCATGAGACTTAAATATGGCTTCAAACATCTTCATTCCCTTTTACCTGAGAGGTGTTCATCACCACAAAACCCCCAAAGCATTTGGAGTTAATCTGTAAATTTCACACAATGCATTCATCATCAACATCTACTGCCTCCCTGACTCTACTACCAACCGAGAGAAACCAAGCAAACACATGAGAAGTCATTTTATATTGAGACCAATTGCAAGAATCTTGTTTTGGTCTAGGGCAAAAGCTGAAAACAGATTTATGTGGAGATATCTGTTGTTGATGGAAGATTATGTATGGGGTTCTCTTTCTCTAACAAATCACTTAGCTGAAATCATAATTGTTAACTCAAATGCTGGTAAGATTAGCCATGTGCCCTTGATAATAATTTCTGGTTTTATAGGTTTAGTTTACAAATTATACCCATGGGCCTTTTCTCGTTAAAAAAAAAAAAATCTTTTGTTCCTAATCCATTCATTTCAGGCTGAGTTTCAAGCTTACATAACAAGGAAGAGGTGGAACCCAATACTTATACAAACACACAAACGTCTTAGGAAGATGCTTGCATTTCCTGTACCTCCTGAACGCCTTCCTTGAAGGTCTCTGAGAAGGTAGAGTCTGGAGTTCGCCTTTGAGCATTTGGGGGTTGAGCACCAGAGCTGAACTGGTCAGCATTAAGGTTCCGGTCGAAAACCACCACCCGCTCAGTGGGCTCAGGATGATATACTGCTGGAGAGATTCCCACAGCAAAGCCATGGGGCTGGGTTTCTGTCTTGATGGAGTGGGTAGGCATTGTTGCTATGGAGACAGTGACTGTTGTATCAGGAGCTGTTAGATGGCCTCTCTTATCAATGCCCAGTTGGTTGCCATGGGGAAGGACAATGTTAAATGGCACATTTTTCAGTACTTGCACTCTGTTTTCTCCAGCAGAAATGAGGGACTGCTCAGTCACATTTGGTATGCTGTTTCTTTAAGGAAAAAAAAAAAGAAAACTGTGTTTTCAAACTCAATGCTGATACAGTTCTTTGACAATTTTCATTTTCCTAATGGCAATGGGCCATTGGGTCCTGTGCAAGAGTAATAATAATAATAATAATACACTTGAGTGATACCAAATAAATAGAAAATGGCAATGACAACCCATTACTAGAGCAAGAAAAAAAGACTTCATGGTTAATCAGTCATAAAATCCAAAAGTATCAAGTAAAATTTCATTTGAAATCTAGAGAACTCAGAGCTCTCCTTTACTGTACTTTATTTTCAATAATCCTAATACAGTGGTCAGATTTCACTAGAAGCCTGAAGCTACAAACGTAACTGGCTGGGGGCGCCTGGGTGGTTCAGTCGTTAAGCGTCTGCCTTGGGCTCAGGTCATGATCCCGGGGTCCTGGGATCGAGCCCCGCATTGGGCTCCCTGCTCGGCGGGAAGACTGCTTCTCCCTCTCCCACTCCCCCTGCTTGTGTTCCCTCTCTTGCTGTGTCTCTCTCTGTCAAATAAATAAATAAAATCTTAAAAAAAAAAAAAAAAACAACATAACTGGCTGGAGCAGTATGGTGCTTCAAGCACAGACTCTAGAGTCATTTTGCCTTGGTTCAAATTCTGTGACCTGTGGAAAGCTATTTTACCTCTTAGTAAGTACATGCTCATCTATAAAATGGGGGTAATAATGCTATCTCTCTATCCTCACAAGGTTGTGATGAGGATGAAATGAGACGAGGTGCTGAAACGTGTATGATGATGCCTGGTGCAAAAGGGCTCAAGAAATATGAACCTTTATCATTTGGCCACCACTTCTCCTAGTACTTATGCTTATTTGGCTTTCTCTACACCAAAAGGAAACTGATGGTTACATTGTATCGGTAGATATATTTGCATAAAATTACTTCTGGTTTAATAAATATTCTGGGCAACAGAAGATGATTTCTAGTCCAGGGTAAAATTAATGAATTTTCAAACAATATAGGCTGATACCTTTAAGGAAAAAAAGCAACTTGGCAGTTTTGTACATTTCAGATCAATGAAATGTTCTAACCTTGAACCATAAATTCATTTCCAAGAATTTATCCTAATGAAAGAAAAAAAGGAAAAAGCTATCTAGAAAGTTGTTTGTCAAGGCTTTGAAGTAGTGTGAAAAAAAAAAAATTAGAGCCTTAATGTTAGGATAACTAAGTTTTGCTTAAAGGCTATAGCAAAAATAAATAAACAATTAATTTAAAAGTTGGAGAAGAGGGTAGAGTAGATCAAACAGGAGGAATTATGTTAGTAACTTTTGAAGCTAGTAATGATACACATAGGCTTATATTATTTCTCTACTTTTGTTGTTTGAAAATACCCATAATAAAAAGTAACATAATAAAAGCCATAAGTCCTTCTCCAAAAGGTAATTATGAAGATTAAAATAGCAACATGGAAAACACTTATGGAAGGGATTAAGTAGAAGAACACAAACTACCAAATGTGAATACACACCACAACCACATAAAAGGTGCATGCACACCCAAAGAGTAAGTAATTGAGATAGTGGGATTCTGAGTGATCATTGTTTCTTTAAAAATATTTTACTCCTGGATGCCTAGAAAGCTTAGTCGGTGACACGTTGAGACTCTTGATTTCAGCTCAGGTCATGATCTCAGGATTGTGAGATCGAGGCCCATGTCGGGCTCCGAGCTAGGTGTGGAGTCTGCTTATGATTCTCTCTCTCCCTCTGCCCCCCTTTCTCGCACTAAATATATTTAATAAATAGATTGATAGATAATATGAATAAATAAATATCTATTTATTTCTATTACAACAGAACACAGGGAAATTTACAAGGTACGTTTAAATTATTTTTCACGTCTATAAAAGCCTTAATGTTCTGAAAGTTTTAACCTAAATAATCTAAAATAACTTCAACAGGAGTTTGGAATACAGCTACTTCATTAAGTTTTACTTAGGCCTTTATTCAAGATCATTGGTACTTAATATTTTTTTAAGGACTCCCACCTTTGCATTAAATGCCACACCCTTCTCAAGAGAGACTCAAAGACAAATAAGGGAACAGTTTGCTTACATTATTACTAAACACATCCCTCCACAGAAAAAGAAAGTTAATGCTTTGGTTTGCAGAAAAGGCAACTAACTATGTCTAAAGAAACTGGCAACTTCTCAGAGCAACAGAATGGTAATTATCACCTACCTCTTCCACTAGAGCTTTTTCATTTAAACTCCTGTTTTATTTTCACAGAACCCTGTGAAAATACAACAGTACTATTTTATGCTCTCTATTAGACATTACCTTTTGCTGTGATCTGGCTCTGGGTGCTCAACATCTGGCTTTGCTGTTGATGACCTCCTCTCTCTTGGAACCTTAGATATTAACAAACATGATAGAATTTAGTTCTCACTCAGTGGAGTCTAGATTCAGCCTCTTATTTTTCAGTTAAGTTCAACCACTCATATGTCTACTGGATTGCCTACTGAATGCCAGGCTGTGGGGATACACAATGAATAAGAGAGTGTCTGCCCTCAAGAGCTTACAAATCTTGTCACGAGGTTAATATGTAAAAACTGACGATTCTTTAGTTGCCAAATAAACTCAGGGCATCACAAATTTACTTTGCCATTGAGTTTGAATCTCTTAAAAAAAAAAAACAAACAAACCTCTGGCTTGGTTTTACCTATTTACACGCTACGGAATAAAGAAGCAGCTACTGAAAACACAACTGGACTCTCGGCGTCCTCGCTGCTCCTTTTCACCACCCCTCCTTTCAGATCAAATGCACAATCAAAAGGATCAGCCATGCTAACAGTTCATTTCCAAGATCCAAGTGCTGGCTTCAAATGATAAATTTCTCCAGATACTCTGGGATTCATATATCTGATACCCAAAGGACAAATCAAACTCAGTTTGTTCTATGCCTTTTCTTGATTCTGTTCTTCTTTACACAGGAGGTGAAAGCAGGCTAACATTACAGGTGTACTGTAGACATCAACCCACTTGAGACTAATTACAAACATGTACTCCAGAACTGCTAAATGTTTGAGACTCTTTTCATTGTGAATGTATAATTACCTTTAAACACAAAATAAATTGTTTCATGTGTTAATAATGTGCTTTTAAAGCTTTATCAAAGTTATTATGTAGGGGTGCCTGGGTGGCTCAGTCGGTTAAGCTTCTGACTCTTGATCTCGGCTCAGGTCTTGATCTCAGGGTCATGACTTCAAGCCCAGGGTTGGGCTCCACACTGGGCGTGGAGCCTACTTAAAAAGTTATTATGTAAAAATGACAGATGGTTATATCCAAAGAACTGAAATCAGTTCATTTAAAAAAGAAAATAATGCTACACCTGTCATAAGAAGCCTGACATAGTAGTACTAAGACTGTCACGCTTAGTGGACAGACATGATGATTTATCTCCTCCTAAGCTGTAAAATACTTTTAGGACCCTTTATTTAAAACACATACACATACAACCCCTATAATCAGTATTATTACATCAGTCTCTCTGGCACTAAACTTGTTGGTTTTCTCCCATTCTCAAAAGTTTCAGTTACAAATACATAACACTTCAAACTTCATAATTAATACTTAGGAACTTATGATTTTTACACTGATTGAGTCAAGAAAACAAGATATAAGAACAGATATTCCACTTCGAAGGAATTCTTCAGCTCTACTTCCCAGGCAAAGATTTCTTCCAGCATCGTTAGTTACTACACAAGTTTCCCTTCATATTCAAAGGAAAAAAACAAAACAAAACTTACCTCAGTCTCTCAAACACAACAAGCTGGATACATGGTTTCATACGAGAAAATAATGAAATCTTTTGTTTAGGTCCCACCCTAATTTGGTAATCATAGTCAAGCTATCTTCTTTGCTTTTTTCCCTCCACATCTCTTTTTTTTTTAAGAGTTTATTTATTTAAGACACACACACACACACACACACACACACACAGTGAGAGCACAAGCAGGGGGAGGCTGGAGGCAGAGGGAGAGAGAGAAGCAGATGTCCCACAGAGCAGGGATACAGACGCCAGGCTCGATCCCAGGACTCTGGGATCATGACCTGAGCTGAAGGCAGCCGCTTAACGACTGAACCACCCAGGCGCCTCCACTCTCTGCATTTCTTATATTCAGGAAAGAATACAGTGCCAGAATGTAACAAAAGCTAAGCAACTGATGAATCTAGGTGAAAGTATCTGGGAGTTAATCGTCTGATTAAATTGAAGTTTTCTATAGGTCTGGAAGTTTTAAAAACAAAAATATGGCAAAAATCAACTGTGATATATAGCCATCACCACATACTATTATTGAGCAGAAAGAAGAATGCCAAAGATTACAGCAAGCAAAGGCCGTTCCACAGGAGACAGCATGGCATGCTGAAGAGGATGACTTTGGCACAATCCAGACCAGGCCTGAAATCCTGGCTGCAATACATACTAGTTGTGTGACCCGTGAACTTAATTTATTCCCATCTGCAAAACAGGGATCATACCACATACTCTGCAGGCTTTCTGGAGAGATCAGAAATAACATGCATGCCAGTAACATGTGTAGTGTGAAAGAGGTACTCAGTAAGTGGTGGCCAGTATTATTAGGACAGTGATGAGGATACCCATCTCCAGATAGGAACATCACATAAAACTCCAGGCAGAGAACAGACTGTATTTAATTAAGACTAATCTATAGAAATAAGCAACAAAATATGTCCTGATCTTAGAACTAGGAAGTCCAAGACTAGAATATAGCTTTTTTTCCTTCATGAATCCTACAATCAAATCAGAGGGCAGTGATATCATGTAAGGAAAAGGAAATCACTCCGACTGCATCAGAATAAAGGTTACAGCACAGGTAAATGAACCACTGTCTGCTCTTCAGGGCACTAAGAAGTCTCCTTGGTAAAACGTTCAGTCTCAGTAGACACATCTACCGTCTTCTCTTATGGGCGCTTCACCTTTCAGATCGAGCTAGAACAGGGGCTACTTCACCCATTTTAAAAACAACCCTTTGATTCTATGATGGTAGATTTTCAGCTTTGAACCACAGTAAGTCAAAGCACTCATTAAACTATTTATAGTCACTAGAGAAGCAACTTGCATTACATTCTACCAGCAAATTACTGTTTTATATGCTGTTGAATCAAGTGCATCTTGGACTGTTGTTAGGTTTTTAAAAGGGAAGGCACGTCTACCTTGTAATAGTCATAGAGCAAGCCCAGTGCAGCTGCACTGTCTTCATCTCCATTGATGCTCATCATCGCTTTGGTTGCTGCAGTGAGAGGGTTTTCCAGGAAAGATTTCCAGGCTTCATCCTCACTAGTATAGGAGCGCCGCTGTGGATAAAGTGCTTCATTCTGAAGAACCAATACCGGCCGTTTGCTTCAGAGAAATTAAAAACACATATATAGATAGATCTCACTTTTTACCGCAAGGCACCATAAGCTAATTTTTAAAAGACCCAAACAACCAATTCCTTGATATTCTAATAAAAGAGCCCAACGACCCACCCCAGCAAAGTAAATTAAGACAAAACAAGGAGACAACCCAGTTGAATGCACACCAACGGGTACCCCCCCTCCCCCCGTAAGACATACGGTACTGAGACAGCCAGGGAACCTGCAGTTAACCTATACATGTGACCCAGGATATGCTATTTGGCAAAACAAAACAAAAAACACTCCAAGAAAATGCCAGGCTATTCAAATACTTAAGTAAACAAACACAAGGACAAAGGAAGGCAAAACAGAACATCCATTCTCCTCAGACATCTACCGTCAGGACTGTACCCTCTTAAAGAGAGTATACGCGGTTCAGTCATCATGCTGCTACATGTTAACTTCCCTCTTTCTCCTGTTGATACCATGCCTTAAAAACTTTCCTACCCACAAACCAGGGAGAGAGGAGGAGGGGGCGGAAAGAAAAAGAGCGACTTCGTTTAATCCTTGGGGGTATATGAGAAAGTTAGAATATTCTACTGATTACCAGCAGATTGAGCATGGAATGTGGCCAAAGGGGACTGTAAATCAATAAGGAGGCATAATTTTCTGGCATGGGAGTTAACTGTTTATCTTAGAGATAAACACTTAAGAATCTACAACAATAAATAAAGCCACTGAACAAAAAGAGCTTTTTAAGAAAATAGGTGGGAAATTTGTTTTTAAAAATCTTTACTAGATTTTCACACTGGGCAAGAACGGTTTCATTTTAACACTGTAGTTTGGTGGGAAAAATCCAGAAAAATCAACGGAGACCTTAGTAAAGTCTTACAGAAGATTTAATTTTAAAGATTAAAACAAACATTACTGATTCCAAAAACTTGAAATGTCAACAGTCTCAACAACTGTTCAGTTGGTACTATTTAATGAGTCAATAAGGAGAAAAAGTGGAACACGAACTCCAGCAAAATGAAGTTTTTTTTTTTTTAAGGAAAAGAAATTGTTAATGTTTAAAACTACTCTGAATTATCAGTATTCTAACAAGCAAATTTAAGGATCAGCGCTCATTGCAACACACAAATGAAATATGTAAATGGCCTAAAGGTGACCTACCTACTCTAAAAGTGAATGCAGAAAGATTGATTATCTTTTCAAGTAATCAACAAAGGTTAGGGTTTTGGCAGTCACCCAGGCCCTTTAAAAACAGATACGGATTTTTAAAAAGGAGAACATCTTTGAAAAGGGGTGGGAACACGGAGCAACAACCGAATTTATCCTCAAAATTGGGTCTTATTTCAAAGTCAATGTTTTAAACTCATGTCTAGGCATAAAATCAAGGCATAAAATCCAAATACTAATTACATTTAGTAGGGAAAGCAGTCTTGAGGGGGTATACTATTCTAACACAAAACAAACACAATGGAGCAGTTTATTTAAAAATGAAGGCTGTGTGTATAAATCTCAAATTCACAATAAATGAATAAATAAACGCACAAAAGTGCATTCCCTACACCATGAGGAGCAGAGTATAACCACCACTGAATCAGTGGTATCCTGGAGTGATTTACTGGTGCACTGCTAAGCTATTATTAATAGTGTAATAGCTACTTCCAGAAGATTATGACAGCACTTGGCTCATTCAATTCCCGTAATGCTAGTTTTTCAGCTTCCCTTCTTCTCCCACCCCCATCCCAAATTTGTACAGGCAACAGAAAATATTTTTTGCAAATGGTTCTGTTTGTGATCACCCTGGAGGTGTCTTACATTTCCAAAGTGTGCCTAAGGCCAAAATTTTAGCTTTGGAAATTTGCCTTATCTAAACCATAAGTCAAGAAATAAACAGTAACCAGTTGCCTGTCTTAGTCTACTTCCTCATATGACAGGCAGGCAGCTGCTAGTCCCTAAAGGCCCATCACTGCCTTTGGTAAGTCTTAAACCCTTCATCGGTGATCTCTCAAAAGACTTCTGAAACATATTTCAAGCAATAATTTAACTGCACATTGAACACAAGATTCATCCATTTAAGATATCCCATACACCATATCTAACCTTCCCAATCAGAAAAAGATCACTTAAATAAAATGATCCTTAACAATGATAAAACTGGATACCTCTGATCTGGATTCACTGATCTGAAGTACATAGATTGGTTTGGTGCAATTTACTTTTTTTCCTAATAAATGTTTTATTTCGCAACAATTTTACACTCACAGAAAAGTTGCAAAGAAAATACAGAAATATCCCTCACCCAGTGTCCCTTAATGTTAACATCTTACATTACCGCCTTGCATTTGTCAAAAATATTTCTCTAATCACAAACTCCAAAAGGAGTATTAGTACAGTGCGTTCTGTTTATCACCCAGATTTCGAAGATTTCATCTTCTTGACATTTTCTGAGGATTTTTAATTACAGTAATCTGTAATTACCATCAATGATGCAAGTGGCAAAATAACTCCTACAACAATTTTCTCACTCACACAGCCAGCCGGGGGGGGGGGGGGGGGGGGAATGCCAGGACACCAGAGCGCTTCAACTTTTCCCTAAATTTCTCCTTTCGGAAGTTCTAGCGGACGGACTGAAGGAGATGGCTGGACGACAAGGGACTGACTGCCAGAGACGGCGAGCTTCCCAGCGGGGGAGCGGGGCCCAAAGAGCTCCGCTGCCGCCCCTGAGCAAAAGCGACCCTGGCGGGGCGCTCGCGCGGCGCGGCGCCCCGACTCTCCCTTCCCGCACCCCTGCCAGCAGCAGAGCCGAGACGGGGGCGCGCCCGCGCGGGGGTCCCCCTGACGAGGCCGCCGAGGCGGAAGGGGGGAGGGAGCTGAGGGGGGGTTCTCCCCTCCCGAATTGAGTCCCGAAGGCAAGGGGCTCCCCCGGGGGCTTCGGTGGAACAAAGGCGCGGGGGAGGGGGTGCCGAGGGCGGAGGCCGCGGCGGTGAAGAAAGTGGACGACGAGACGAGCCCCCCGCCCTCCCGGCCCGCTCCGCGCCCCGCCCGCCCGGCCTCGCCCCGCGCCCAGCCTCGCACCCCCGCCCGACCGGCCTCGCCTCTCCCGGCCTCGCGGCAGGTGCGGCGGGCCCCGCGCACAGCGGCGGCCTCAAGCCGCACGGCCCGACTCGCGCGCCGGCGCCTCACTCACTTGTCGTACTCCTGTGTCATCGCGCTTGCTCGCCGCTGCCGGGCCGCAGAACTGGACTTTCGGGTTGGGACAGTACACCCGATCCGGGGGGGAGGAGGCGGCGGCGGCGGCGGCGGCGGCGGCGGCGGCGGCGGCGGGCGGGGGAG
>NW_027397072.1:7714792-7752626 GCF_003265705.2 Callorhinus ursinus | reverse complement strand
GGGGGGGGGGGGGGGGGCGGGACGGGGGGGGGGCCGGACGGCCGGCGGCGGGGCCGGATTGGCCGGCGCGCTGGGCGCCGGGGCGGGGGCCGCCGCTCCGCGTGGCCGCGTCCGTGCGGCGCGCCCCGCGCTCTCGGCCTGCCTCCCGCCGAGACTGGCGTGGCGGTGCGGCTCCCCGCGTGCGGCTCCCCGCGCGCACCTCCCGTCCCGCCGCCGGCCACCGCGCGCCCACCGCCCTGGGCCGCAGTCGCAGGCCTCGGCGGCTCACCTGAGGGACGGGCCGTGCCTTGGCGCCGCCTTCTCGGGCCTTGAGGGTCCTTCCTTCCCCGCTAGCCCACGGAAGCCCTCCCCGCTGCAGTGACGGAGCCTCCCAGCCCGCGGTCCGCCGCTGCGCTGCCTCGGGCACCTTCCCTCCCCGGGCCTGTGAAGCGCCCCGCCCTCGTGCCGCCTCTCAGTCCGCGTCCACTTATTTATGAGGCTTCTGGCTTTTACCTGAGAAAGCTCAGATGCCTCCTTCCTCGCCGAGCCCACCGCAGCTGTCCGGCTTTGGAACCTCGTGCTCATCCTTCTTACGTTGGCCGCTAAGTGACAGTCGTAGGGCAACCGTTGTTTCCCCTCGTGCGGCCGGGGTGGGGACCAGCCGAGCGGTGGCATCAGCCTCCAGTCCGAGACGCCCGGTCCCAAGTGCTTCCCGTCCCCCTCTTCTGCGCCCCACCTCACTGCCGGCCCCCCGCCAGTCTCCCACCTCTAATCCCCGCGCACCCTTTTATCAGGACCCCCGTCGGGGCTTCAACCCCTTCACCCTTTGCTCCCCTCACCCCAGAGCTGCTTCCTCGGGCTCCATCTCTAACCCGCTGCTGAGCCTTCTGGCAGCCCTATTGCAGTCTCTCTGAGCTTACCCCCCGGCTGCCATTCATGTCCACCCCTACCCCTGGCCCAAACTGTCCTCCTGAGCTGAAGCTCTCTTCGTCTCTGGGGTCTGCTCGCTGGTTCAACGGATATATATTGAGAGAACTCCTATATGTCAGGCATTGTTCTAGATGCTGGAGATAGTGAACAAGTTTCCCTGCCAGCCTTCAGCATCCTAGGGGGTAACAGACAATAAACACAATGAGTAAATTATATGGTGTGTTGGAGAGTGGCGAGTTCTGCAGGAGGAAAAGGAGAGCAGGCAGCTGGAGAGCATGGGGTGGAGCCGGGGTTGGGAGGCTTGAGGAGGAAAGGCCTTCAAGGAAGTGAGGGAGGAGGGTACAGGCAGAGGCACACCTTTGCATAAGTTGTGAACAGTGAACGTCAGGAGACCCGTATGACCAGAGCGGGGCAAGGAGGGAGGATGGGGAGCTGGAAGACTTCGTGCCCGCTTTGGTTTTTACTGAGTAAGATGGAGAGTTTGGAGTAGAGCAGTGACCTGATCTCACCCCTGTCTTTAAATAATGTGGGTGGTAGGGACACAAGATGGGCGCAGGGAGCCCAGACCAAAGATAGCAGTAACGTGGCCTAGGATGGTAGAGTGAGACCTGGTTGGATCTATTCTGAAGATAGAGCCGGCAGGATTTCCAGAAAATTGGAGATGAAGTATGAGAAAAAGAGATTCAAAGACAACTATTAAAGGTAAAAGCTGGGAGGAATGTTTTGCCATCACCGAGATGGGGAAGACAGCAGGCATAAGTCTGGGGGAGGTCAGGCGTCCCATTGTGCAAGTAAATTCACGATTTTTATTAGAGATCCAAATAGATATATCAGTAGGTTGGCTGTGAGTGTGGAGTCCAGGGATGAAGGGGCTGAACGGACATCGGGGAGTCATCAGCACAAAGATGGTCTTGAAGGCCTGGGGATAAGCTCAATCTCCACTGCGGTGAGGGAGGAGAAAACGGGACCAGCACAGGACCCTGGAGCCCCCAACACAGGAAGGCTGGGAAGAAGGGGGTCCAGCAGAGGAGGCAGAAGAGGGGAGACCACTGAGGTCGGAGGAGAACGGACGCATGGGAGCCGAGTAGAGCAAGTGAGACAGGGGGAAGGCATGGTCAGCTGGGGCACATGCTGCCTGGAGGTCAAGTAAGATGAGGATTTAGCAGCGTGGAGGCCCTCGGGGGCTTCCTTCAGCACCCGCTGTCCCTCAGAGATCCCTGCCCGTTTCCTGCTCCCCGTTCTCCAGGCCCCTTGGGCCCCGAATCAGCCTCCACGGACACTTCTCACTGTCCCCTCTGCCATTTCCCATTTCCATCCCCTAATCCTGGGTCCAACCCTGGAGTGTGGAGCCAGTCCCTTTTTTCTTATTCACTAGTTTCCTGTTTAAACAAATTGTATTGTTTTAGACGAGGTAATTTAAGGAAAATATTAATAACAGCGTATAGGTGGAAATCATCAGGGTTGCACTGCTTGAAGCGACTCACAGCGGGACCCTGTCTCTACCTTGACTTTTCTTTCTCTTCCTCTACTGCGTCTCCAGCTGTGGCCAGGCGGAGGTTTAAAAAGCACACATTTGAGGGCGCCTGGGTGGCTCAGATGGTTAAGCGTCTGCCTTCGGCTCAGGTCGTGATCCCAGGGTCCTGGGATCGGGTCCCACATCGGGCTCCCTGCTCCTTGGGAGCCTGCTTCTCCCTCTGCTTCTCTCTCTCTCTCCCTCTCTCTCTCTCTCTGTCTCTCATGAATAAATAAATAAAATCTTTAAAAAAAAATAAAAAAATAAAAAGCACACATTTGAGATCATGTCAACTCTAGTACACTCAAGATAAAGTTCAAACTCCTCAGCCAGGTGTACAGATGAATAGCTCAACCTGCCATTTCGCTATTCTCCTTCCCGTGTTGATCAGTACTGAGAACTGCCCTCGCCCCCAATTCCCTGCCCCTCCACTTCCCACTTGGCCCACTTCGCTCAACCTTCCAGACTCAGCCAGGACTCCCCATTGCCCCAGGGGGGACCTCCCTGACCTCCTAGGCTGGGTCAAGTGTCCTGTGCACACACACCGTCCCCCATGCATCACCCCATTACATTTACCAGATTCTGTTTGTAATATGTGATTTTCTGTTTGTGCCCGGCTCTACCATGGTGGGCGCTCTTCATGAGAGGGCAGGGATTGTACTGCTTCCATTTGAATGCCCCCGGCCTCATGCGATACACGTAGAAAACATCCAGTAAGTGTTCATTGAATGGGTCCGATCCTCTGCAGGCATCGGTTCTGCCTCTCTTCCCTTCTGGACCATGTCTGTGGATTGATCTAAACGGCCTTCCTGTTGCAAAGACTAACGGCCTCATGCTTCAGTCCCACTGCCTGATACGTGGTAGGCACAAAATAAATATGGGACGAATGAATAAATATCAAATCACAAAACCAAAAACAAGAACGGTAAGGGCCCGAGGTTGTTAGACCTTAGGTATATTAATAAAAAACACTGGGTCTATTTTGTAAATGTTCATACAGGCTTATTGAGCTTGTCTCTAAGAGTTCTCTAAAACAGAAGTTAAAATCCAGATCTATGAGCAATCCATCTATCTGTTGGCAATACCTTTACTTTTGTTACTATTTTTTTAAGTTATAAAAATCATACATGGTCATAGTTTTTTTTTAAAAAGCAAAAAAGAAAGAAAGGGAGAAGTAAAGGAACAACAACAACAAAAAGGAATAAAGGAAATTTAAGTAAAATAAAGGAAATTTAGAGCACAGAGTCCCTCCCTCCTCCATCCTCCATCCTGTCCCTCTCCCCAGAGATATCACTGTGAACAGTTCTAGTGTCTCTTCCTAGATAATTCCCATGTATCCGTAAGCATACATATGTCTTATTTTCTTACACAAATGGGATTCACGCTGTGCACAACCCTCCTCAGCTTGCTTGCTTCCATTTCTTATGTCTTAAACATTTTTCGTGTGAGTGTATACATATCTACTGCCTTTTTTTAAAAAAAATGGCTACATATTATTTCTTTGTATTGATGTGTGTGACAATGAGACCCTATGGGTGAACAATGAGGGTTTTTCTCCCCAGTTTTTCACATTTATAAACGTTCTGCAATAAACATCCCTCTAACTATACACTTTGCACACTTGACTGGGTATGGCTATTGGGTAAATGCTAGAATTGGAGATTCCATGAAAAAGGCATGCAAAGTTGCAACTCTTATAGATCTTACCAAATTGTTTTCCAAAAGGTTGCTCCATTTGGGTTTCAACCAACAGGATATCGGACAGCCTGAAGTGCCACACCCTCACCAACCACGGGCATTATCAAACTTTGCTTTGCCAATCAGTTAGATGAAAAATACTATCTCATTGTTTTGATTCGCATTTTTTTAAAATTATGAGTGAAGTTTAGCATCTTTGTATTTGTTTGGCAATAATTCTTTTTAGCTCATGGATGGGTTTGTGTGTGTGTGTGTGTGTGTGTGTGTGTGTGTGTGTGTTTGTGTGTGTGTGTTTAAGAGAAGGAGGATCTTTGAGGTACCTTCTCAAGTCATGGGCTTCCAAGTAGGGAATGTGGAAGTTAAGAGGCAGGCTGAATAGATTGAGTGGGTTCTAGCCCAGGTTCTTCTGCTTTCTTGGCCTCAGAAAAAGGAAGAGGTTGGACTGGCCATCTGGTCCCTTCCAGCTCCAATGTCTCATGACTCAAAAGGATGGTTGCTAGGAGTAGTTCTGATCTTAGCTAGCCACCGTTTACAAAACTGAAGTTCAACCTCCTTGGTCTGTCATTTAAGTTCCTTCTCTATCTGGCCACTACATACATTTCCGAATTTATGTCCCAGTGAAAAGCCCCCAATGCTCTGGACCCCCTCACGGTGTTCCCTGAATATGTCCTACAATTTTCGGCTCTTGGTTGCCTCTGCTATTTCTTTGCTTCTCTCCACCTCACCACCTCCATCCCACCTCTGCCTCCTGGGCCACCTGCAATGCCAGCTCCTCCAGGCATCCCTCCCATCCCATCTGAATGACTCCCACAGTGCCTCAGCTATCCCGTTATTAAACTGTTCTTCACAAGCTGCTCTGCCTTTCAGTTCATTCAGCTCTGCATGAGTTCGAGAGAATGACTTCAAGGCCATCAGATCTGGATTCAAATCTCAGATCTGCCTCATATTTTTACCTCAAGCAGTCTACCTCACGGCTTTCCCTGCTGTAAAATGAGGGAAACAATATCAAGTTTTGTGGAGTTAAATAAGATCATGTGGTTAAAGAAGCTCCCACAATCCCCTGCACAAAGACACTTGATGGTTGGCCTCCAGCTTCTTTAGAGATTAGGTGATTGGGAAGCTAGTCTGGTTCCTCCCCGTGCCTGTTTGTTGGCCACACCACCTCACCATCACCTGACCAGCCATTTGCAGGGCTCATCACATGCAGGGACCTCACTCTGATGAAACAGCCCGTATCGGAGAGACATCTCAAGTAGTTGCGATGGTAGGGCCTCCATGCCTGCCATCCGAGAGTCAGTCCCGCCCAGCGTACCAGAGCCATCCTGTCTCTCACAGTTGTGACATGAAAGCCTTCTGCTCCGAAGATACGGGGTGTGGAAGGGAGAGTGTGGAATCCCCACCCTCACCTCCCAGCTCTGTGACTTAGGAAAATTACTTAACCCTGAGCCTCAGTTTCCACAACTGGGGGATATGAGGTACTAATTCCTATCACCAAAGGAATTATCTGTTTTGTTTTGTGAAAAGTGTCTCAAACTATGCCAGACCTATTGGAATTCAATAAATATGAAGCGTTCCACCTTCCCATTTTCCTCACTGTATTTATTATAAGCTGCTTAAGGGACAGAAACTATATCTCATATAAAAAAAAAAAACCCTCATCATCTAGCATAGCGATAAGCTTATTCTGGAGTATCGATAGTTGTTATTCAGGACGGTGATGACATTAGCCTTCTTTGGGCAGTATTTATTGACCCGAGATCACATACCTCAGCAACTTTGACTCTTAAAGCAAGCCTCTGGGGTAGACAGGGTTATGTCCTACCCCGCAGATAAAGAAATGAGGTCCAGAGAGATCAAATGATGTATGCAGAGTCTCATAAGTCAGTAAATTCAGGACTTGAATCCAGACCCTTATTTCCAAATCCCACATTTTCCCTTCTAGGTGGTGGTACCACCAATATGAGAGTGTTTCTGCCTGACATTCTGGGTTTAGCCTGTCACCCCATTATAAAGCAGCCTGGACACTTTAAATGTGGCAGAGCCATGGCTGGGGCTTCTAGTGACAACACCTGGCATAGGGGATGGCATTTGAGTATTCTCTAAATTGATTCCCCAACTTAGAGAACATGGCGACTCCCTGAACTCTCTCTCCATTTTGTGGTATCGACAGTCTATCTTCCAATGTCCTTGTTCACGGAGGCTTCGTCCCTTCCCTACCATGCCTGCCTGTCACGCCAGGATGACTGCAGTCTCAGGTGAGTCTTATTAAATACCTGGGACTTGATCCAGACTCTCTCCCCATTTCTGAATGGAGGCAGAAGCAGCTATGTCAAGTTGGGTGTCACCCTCTTGCTGGCAACTGGAACCCAGATATCTCACATTCTTTTCTTATGGCTTCACACAGATCGATCATTCCAGCGAAGGCTCAACAGTTGCAACACAGCTGCCAGAAAGCCCTTGGCTTAGACACGCTGGCCTTACCCTTCAGCAAACGTCTCTTGTCCGTGACTAATACTGAGTGGGGAGGAGCCATCATGCTTTGCAGCCATCTCAAGAAAGTGCTCCAGGCTCCGGAGTGGGAGGGCTTGGCTCTGCTTGCTGGCTCACATTTGCATATTTCACTCTTTGAAGAAAAGGTTACTAGTGGGGAAACAGCTTCATTATAAAATGGATATTTAAAATTGTAGCATCTCACCACATTTTAATACAAGAGATTATCCTGCCTTTATAGGAAGGAAACAAGGGATTAAGTTGCTTGCCCAAAGTTGACATTTTATTAACTCAATTTTTCTAGTAATTCTTCCCCAGCTGAGTTTCTTTTTACTTGAAATTTGAGTATTTTGTGACTCACCTTTGGTTATCTTTCCTAAACACTGCAAAACTGTCAATTCCAATATCTGGAATTTTGAGTTACTCCTGTTGGTGATAGTTAGCAAAAGGAAGAACTAGGGGTTGAAAAAAGGAACAGGAAAAAAAAAATCAGGAGAATTTCACCACAAGCATCAAGAGAGAGAAACGACGTGGAAGCAGGATTTGGAGTTGCGGGATTGCTTCTCATGAAGGGACAGGGCTGCTGTGGGCGAGGTCTGAAACCACCTCAAGCACCACGCTGGTTCTATCACTTCGGAATTGAGAGGCAGCGGGGCATTATTCCTCAGGTATCCTGCCATCCTCTTAGTCAAAGCTCCTGAGGGCATCACAAAAGTCCAGGTGACTCTACTCTGGGGCCGTCATGGGGATCAGCAGATGGGGACATGAACTCTGAGACAGGAAATCAGAGGGCTTTTAACACGGAGACAGAGCAGGCAAAGCAAAAAGAGTGCTTCTTGGAACGCACATGATCCTTAACAAAGCAAAACAACATACTGCCATTGCATTGAGAATGCATAGAAGAGAGACCCTATGAAGTTTCGGGTGGGTGGCAAGTAGAAGTTAATTGTATGGGGGCGCCTGGGTGGCTCAGTTGGTGAAACGTCTGCCTTCGGCTGAGGTCATAATCCCAGGGTCCTGGGATGGAGCCCCGCGCCTGCTTCTCCCTCTCCCTCACTGCTCCCCCTGCTTGTGCTCTCTCTCTCTCTCTCTCTGATAACAAATAAATAAGTAAATAAATAAAATCTTTAAAAAAAGATTCTCTGCCCTCTCCTTCCTCTCTAAACAAATAAATGCTTGCATTAAAAAAAGAAATTAATTGTATGAAGTTCATTATTATAAATTAGGCGTGTGAAATCTCCTAAATGAGCTTCTTCTTTGACATGTTACCTATATTTTTTTAACCTTTGTGAACTCTTATTTTTCATATAAGATCTCAGGTTTCTTACCCTCCAAACCTCCTACCCAGCCCACGGGAGCGTGTATCCATGACTAACTCATGGTCTGGCGCACAAGTTGCTCTATCTGGAGACCTGGGCACATTTGCACAAATGTTGCAAATGCCCTAATGGGGGGTGTGTGTCGAATGCTTAGGGAATGATGGATTCTGCCTGGGGGAGCTGAGGGGGGGAAATGGAGGACATGACAATTGAGCAGGGTCTTTAAGGAAGAATAAGAGGTCTCCTGAGATGAGGGAGGGCATTTCTGATAAGGAATACAGCACGGGCAAAGGCCCTGAGGTGGGAGATGTCATGGTTGTTCAGGATCCTCTTGTCTGCGATGGAGGGAGCTGGGGCGGGGCAGGTGAGGGGGGTGCTGTGTAGGACCCACACTCGGCAAGAAGCCATCGAAGGGTGCTGAGCCTCAGAGTGTCATTAGATCTATTTTGGGGACATAACTGGCAGGGGTAGGACAGGGACAGATGCTTGGAAATGAGTGTGGTTTTGCACACACCAGGAGGGAGATGATGAGGCCTGAGCTGGGCAGTGACTGTGTTGTCAGAGGATTGGAGACTGGCCAGAGAGATCGTTGGTGGTGGAACCATCGGGGCTGAGTGACAGAGATGTTGGGTGACAGACTGGGAGGGGTTGGTGATTTATGGCGTAGGTGATTAGGTGAATGGTGCCGTAATTGAGGGCCAGGGAGCATGAAGGACGAACAGGTTCAGGGCGGAGGTTTGGAGGAGGAGGGGGTGGTGAGGAAACACGTCAGTCATAAACGCTAATATTTTCTTCTTCATGGTAGCGTTTGGGCTCCTTTGATTCCAAACTGACATCACCAGGGCTGGGAGCTTGGAGAGGCAGGGCTGTAAACTGAAGCCCACAGATTCTGGAGCTAGTTTGCCTGGGATCAGGGCTTCTCAGTGTCTTTGTCAAATAACGTACTGCATCATGGGATCAGTCAGGGGATGAGGGGAGGGATATGTAAGTGCTGAGACCCGTGCCTGCCATATTGCCAGCACTGCGGGGACATGTAATCTCTGTGGTGTTGCCTCAGGTGTACCTCGAGCAAAAGTGAGGCCTGTGTTCCCCCTTCTGTTTTTTAAAAATACTTCCATTTGATTCAAGACCAACATTTGGAAGGCAGACAGCCAGGTTCATTCGTCAAGCAGTGATCCTTGCAGTGCATAGCCGATAAGAAAGTGGGAAGGTTTTCATAATCTTTCCCTTTTTATCCTCATTCCTTCCATCGGAGGCCTTTCTTGAGCATCTGTGGGATGTGGGGTTCTATACGCAGAGCATGAGAAATGGCCCCCGGTCTCAAAGGCTTCCTGCCTGGCTGGGGCAACAGGACGCCTGCAGAAGTAGGCTCCCCTCCATGCCGAACATAGGATGGGGATGTGCTGGAGCTGCTGAGGAACAGAAAGAGCTCTCCCTGATGCTGCGCAAGGACTCGGTGCCCTTTCAGACAGAGGGAGGATGAGACCAGTCAAGGGACATAGTGAGCTGGGGACCAGGAGGCAGAACAGACAGCAGAATTAGGGTGTGTGGGGGTGGGGGGGTGGCCAAGTGACAAAATGCAGACTCCCAGGCCACCCCACCTCCCTGGAGCCCTGGCTGTGCTGAGGAGGAGGCTGGCAGGGGAGTCAGGAAGGGTCTTGACAAGCACCACCTTGATGAAACACAGATCCCTGGGCTGCACTTGGAGAAATTCAGTGGATAGACCGGGAGAAGTAGAGAGGGGTTGACATGTGCAAATTGTGTTTTGGCAGAATGGCCAAGCGGGGGGCGGGAGGAGAGGGCCCAAGCAGGGTGACAAGGGACCCCAGGCAGAGGAGACCTTCCCAGGGAGACTTACTCTGGTGTGAATTTGTAAGGAGAGAAAGGTAAAAATAGGTAAACATGTTTATAATATTTTCTTACCCCCCAATGTGGTAAGGAACACTTCTTTCCTACTTTTAACCTTCGAGTTAAAATCAGAGACCACCTCTTTCATTTTAGGTAATGTTTAACTTAATCACTTAATCTGAATTAATGCAGACAACAATGGTGACAAAAGGTAATTACATTTAAGTGGAATTCGAACTTAAAAATTCTTTTGGAAATATCCGTGAGTCACCTGGTTCAACGCAAATATCCATAAAACATGTACTAATTGTTCCAGAGGAAATAATTGTTGCAGAAGGGCAAAAGGCCAAGTGAGCTGAAATACCAGGTTCTTAATTTATAAAGTCAATAAAAGCACTCTTTTGTAAGTTCTTCTCAAGTCGTAGCCTATTATCAGGTACGTCTGGCACTAAAATCACTTTATGCTTAAATACTTCATGAGGGCACAAAACAAGGGAACACACACTAAGAGCTTCTTGAAAACATTTTGTGAGAGACTTAATACTTTGTGAATTTACTTAGCTTTTGAGAATAGAGAGGTATTTAGAGCGGAAAAAAAAAGTCACTGGCTCTATGCCTAACATGAAAATATATACTTTTAACTATCCGCAATATATAATGATTCATAGAACTTTGGAAATTCTACTCAAAGGTTTCCTTAAGAGTTGGAAATAATGCTCCTTCTCTCCTAAGCAATAACGCTTTCTGTAAAAATGCAGGGTTGGATTAATATGGCTTTTTTTTTTTCCCTCGGCTTTGTGCCAATGGAGGGAAAAAACAAAAACAAAAACAGAGAACAAAGAACTACAGAAACCCAATGGGTAAAGGTGCAGCCCCTGCCCCAACCCTGGGCTCTCCTCTCCTTCCTTTGGGCTATCGAAGGCTCCACTTCTGGGTGGCCATGACAGCCTTTTGTGGCCCCAGAGAAATATTACCCTTCGGCGAGGTAAGGCACACAGCAGCTCTTCACCCTGTTAACCAGCATTGCATTCCCATAATGATGTCCATTTACCCAGTGCAAGAGGAGCCAAAGTTGGCAGGTGGAAGGCCCTCCCTTTCCTTTCAAGTCTAACCCAGAATCTCAAACTGCCTGAAGAAATCCACATTTTTTGAAGGATTAAAAAAACCAAATGCCCTCCCCCCAAAGCCCCCCAAAACCCAACACCTATGTTCAAAATTTATGAGATATCCTTGTAGATTAACAAAATATTTAGGCCAGTGTTCTGTATTCTTATGGGAAAAGATTCTCATCGTAACTCACTGGCTTAATTTTTTCATTTTAAAAATTTAGAAGTTTTTTTTATGTTAATCTACTATGATCAAACTTCTAATTGCCACAGATGTAGATGGACAGATTTATCTGGATATAGTAAATGAGAAAACACGCAAAAGGTTCAGTAGGCAGGTAGGTAGGTATGGAATAAGGGTACTTCACAGCTGTGTTTTCCATGAGGTTCTGATGATCCAAGTTTGATACTCAGACAACTGAGAACATGATGTTCTTTCCACTTTAGCACATATATGCTGTATTGGCATGGCTTTGAGCTTAGACTGATCACTGACAGACAATTTAAAGACTCTTTTTCTAGAAGTACCTATTGCATTCTACTCACACTCCCCACCTCCCCCCCAACCCCCGCCCCCGGAAGTATCTGCTTTCACACGATTACACTAGTTATGGGAGCTGAGACCATGTGAAATATTACTTGGTTTTATTTCCCTTTAGGGTGGTCACGTAATTTGTAAAATTATATTTCACTGCAGGGGTAAGGAATTTTAATTAAAAAAAAATAAGGTAAGTTTTGCTCATAAAAGAGATTCCACCCAAATCAACAAATATCACAAGTCACTCTAGCGGCAAAATCATTTATTGCTTCCCCCGAAAGGAGATTAAGAATCTGCTTCCTGCTCCGGGCGGGGGTGGCCCGGGAACGGGGCACAGCTCCATGGGAGCCGAGCTCTGCCATGCCGCCCCCGCCAGCTGTGCTCTCTTGCTCCTCTGTGCTCCTGGGGCGCTCCATCCATCATGGCACTCAGCCTACTTCTGCCTTAGTCCATCACTGCGCACCTTTCTAGTTTAGAAAGAGCTGAGGCAAGTATTCAGGCAGAGACAGGACTTGAGGAGCCCACCTACAGGGTGCCCTGTGCTGATACAGGGTACTGCAGCAAAGGAGAAACGGCCCCCTATACTAAGGCATCCCTGAGAGTGGAGGTGATCCAGAAGCACCTTCATTCTCGCAGAGCATGGGGGGCGCCGGTGGAGCTGAGTACCAGCATTCCTTGTGGACAACCTGAGCCAGTGGGAGCTGAGTGGGGTGATCAGCACCCACAACCATCTGCGTCGGAGCCTGGCAAGGACCTAGAGGACACAGATAGGGTGGGGGCTCTTCCTCCACCTCACCCTTGAACCCAGAGGCCATCTAGGGAAGGAGATGGATGGGAGGAACAGCCTTAATAGGGATTTCAAATTTCACTTTGCTAAATATTTATTCCAAAGTGGCTTTTTAACCCTGAAGAGATGAAGATATCCTTAATTGTAAGATTAAAGGTTCAAAGCAGTATCTTGGCTGCCCTCTTGGCTGCCCTCCACCCCTACCCGACAGGGGGGAGGCTAGGGAAAATTTACAGATAATAAAATCAAGTGGCATTAATTTCGTATATTGAATGTGGTGAAATAAATTTTGACTCTGCTGGGGCGCTTGGCTGGCTCAATCGGTGGAGCGTGTGACTCTTGATCTTGGGGTTGTGAGTTTGAGTCCCCCATTGGGTGTAGAGATTACTTAAAAATCTTTAAAAAAATTTTTTTTGACTCTTCTAATATTGTAAACTCCTTGGGAGCAAAGGCTGATTAAATCTCGGGAGAGATAGTGTGGTGCAGCAGTTTATTCCAGACTAGCTGTGTGACTTTGGGCAAGTTATTCAACCCCCCTGTGTCTCAGGTTCCCCATCTGTAGAATGGAATAATAGTACCTACATCATGCGGTTATTGTGAGGATAAATTAATAACTCATTTATTAATTTAACTCCATTGTTAATACATATGAAAAAAATATATGAAGCACTGAGAAAAATGTCTGGCACATAATAGACATTATGCAAGCATTTATTAGGTCATTCCATAAGACTAGAACAAATCCGGATGCTAATAGTTAGAAAGTTTCTAACAGAATGCCCTGGTGGCAGATGATCAATAGATGTTAGGAAATGTTTTACCCATAATACCATAGCATCATATTTTGCACATATGAGATGTTGAGACTTTGAACTAGAGAGGAAAGACCCCATGTGCAGACATTGCTCATTGCCTATCAACAGACAGTACCCCCGCCTTTCCCTGCTAATAGTACCCCAGTTTTGCTCAAATATTAGAGAAAGATCTTTAATCCTAGGGAAGGTAGGAATGCATCATGATAATCATCTGAAGCAGTCATGGTAATCCTATTCCCCTTTATGGTTCCCCTGGTGCAGTTCTGGCCGATGGAATGTAAAGGAAACTCTACCAGGGGGCTTCTAGAAAGGGTTTTCTCACCAAAGACACTCTTGAGAAAGTGTTTAGTCATAGTTCCTTCCTTCTACCAGGATTTGTTTGTGTGGAATTGTAGCATCCATTCTGTGACCATGAGGTAGCAAGCTGAAGAACAAGAGGCCAACATGATATTAATCGGATTATATTTACTGAAGTGTCCACAAATCTTCCTTCTGGTGATAGAGTAAAAGAAAGCTACAGAACATTTCTTATGAACATGGAGGCAAAAATTCTTAATATTTCAGCAAATCACATTCAACAATATGTGAAAAGGATAATAGATCATGACCAAGTGGGGTTTATTCTAGGAATGCAAGGCCGGTTTAACATTTGAAACTCAATTGAATTTCCTATTAACCATATTATGAAAGCCATATTAACTGGCTAAAAAAGAAAAAACATTCCATCATCTCACAGATGCAAGAAAAGCATCTGAAAAAACAAAAGAACAAAAACAAAAACAAACCAAAATTAATTCCTGATTGAAAAAAACTCTGCAATCCAGGAGTAGAAGGGAACGTGCTGAAGCACAAAGTGCAACCATGGAGACCTCTCTTCTATCTGTACAAACTCTCTAGGAGATCCCATCTGGCCTCACGGTTTTTAAATAGTACTTATATTCTGATGTTTCCTACATTTACCTTACCCCAGACCCCTGCCCCTCCAACATCAGACTTCGACGTCTCTCCAATGTCTAACAGGCATCTCAAACTCAATATGCCCCAAATAACACTGATTTCCCAATACCACTCTTCTGAGTTCCCGAGTGGTGTACGGCCTAAAATTAAGGCCTGATATCTTGTGCTGCTTTGACATCTGGTGAAACTGGGAGGGCCCCAAAGTGGCCTAACTTTGACTTCCCCTCCCCACTCTGCTCCCACGGATAGGGTCCCCTAACCTTATTAAGAGGACCAGAGGAGTTCCTGTCTGCCCATGGGATTATTCAAATAAGCCAATCATACCCTCGTGCAGGAACCAGGGGCCACTCCACCCCTCTGATACAAAGCCTGCCTCCCTGTCCCTGGTTGTTCTCTGTTCCCGAGTGTGACCCTATTGGCCCTGCATAGAGTGCTGCATCCTCTCCCAGGTGGTAAGTATATGTGATTAATTAGCTGCTGTCAATCTCATCTATTCAATCTTGGGTACCCTGTGTTTGGCTATTCCCATAGTCCTATAACAAACCCAGTTAACTTCCCTCACAAACAGGGTGAACAGGGGGAAATTAAAGCAAGCCCCCCCTTAATAAATGGTACAGGGGAAAAAAATCGGGGCATTTTGATTTCTCACACCTACAACCAACCCATCACCAAATCCTTATTATTTCATACATAAACTGTATCTGGGATCTAATCCCTTCCTGCCACTTCCACTATAATCTCTGTAGTTCCAAACCACCACTTCTTGACCAAACAAGAGTAGTCTCGGTTGTGGCCTCTACCTCTGCCCATTTCCCCTGGCAATCTATTCACCACAGAGCAATGTAGTCCTTTTATGACATAGGTCTGATCGCACCATTTTTTTTTTAAAGATTTTATTTATTTGTCAGAGAGAGAGAGAGAGAGAGAGCACAGCAGAGGGAGTGGGAGAAGCAGGCTCTCCGCTGAGCAGGGAGCCCGATGTGGGGCTCGATCCCAGGACCCTGGGATCATGACCTGAGCTGAAGGCAGATGCTTAACCGACTGAGCCACCCAGGTGGCCCAGATCACACCATTCTTTTGCTCAAAATTTTCTAATGGCTTCCTTGGGACAAAAGCCAAAGTTCTTACCATGGCCCCGAATGCAAATCCTTCCATTTCCTGTGTTACTACTCTCCCCTACAATCCTAACACTCCAGGTGCCCTGAACAACTTGCTATTCCTTGACTCCATCAAGCAGAGTCTTGCCTCAGAGCCTTTGCCTGTTTCCTCTGCTTGGAATTAACCTTACCCTGGAGAGCAACATGGCTTGCTCCATACCATTTGATCTCTGCTCAAGGTCACCTCCCAGGGGTCTTCCTCAATCACTTTTTATAAAAAGGCCCACCTTGTCACCCTTACCTTGCTTTTTCTTCATTGCACCTCATCAGCCCAACTATTGTATATTTGTTTACTATCTGCCCCCACCCTATTAGAAAGGAAGATCCTTAAAGGCAGGGACCTTGTTTACTGCTGTATCTCCAGTGCCTAGAATATGCCTGGAACACAGTTGTTCAGTGTTTGTTGCATGAATAAACTGAACAAGAATGCCTGATTCTCCAGTATCCTCACCAGATATTATAAACCTTTGGTAACCTATTTTAATTTGTATCATTTTTTTGGGTTGGCCTTTGTATTTCTTTTTTCCAGAAAGTTATCTTTTCATATTCCTTGCTCAGCCTGTCTTTTTCCTATTGCTTTGCAAGAGCTATTGATACATTAAAGAAATTATTCCTTTGTCTGTCATATGCTACAAATATATTTTCCTACTTGCTATTTGCCTCTGACTTTGCAGTCACATTACCAATTTTTCCCTTTTGGTTTCTGGTTTTGGGGAATGTTTGGAAAGTCCTTCCCTCTTCCAAGATCATCAAAGCAGCCATACTTGTTTTCTTCTAGTACTGTAATATATGTATATGTAAAAGATTATGCTGTTTAGATCTTTGTTCCATCTGGGATTTCCTTTGGGGCATAAAGAATAAGGAAGTGATCTAGTTTAAAAGCAAATTTAGCCTAAAAAAAAAAAAAAGCAAATTTAGCTTTAAAATACAATGAATACAAATTTCTGGATACCATTTATAAAACTTATTATTTAATCTTCCTCAAAGAATATTCATAATTTAAAAAATAAATTCAAACACAATTCACTTATTTTCCAGTACACATTTTTATAAGCACATTTGATACATATATATGTATCTATGTATGTGTGGATATATAATAAAATTCTATTTCCCATAATTCTCTGGAATATAATTTGACATTTTTATCACAATTAAAATATTTTCCCAAGAAAGTTTCTATTTCATTTTTCTCAGTATTTCCTCCCCTTCCTGGATCTTGATTTCTTTTTCGTTTTACTATATTTTGTTTTAAAAAGTCTCTTTTCAATTAAGCTCACTTCTTCATGGAGGGAAGAGGTCTTTATTCTCAGCAGGAAGGAGAAGAGATTTATTATGAACTGATAACTCAGAGAAAAATTTGATTCTTCATAGGTTGTCACATGTTTACAATAGCTAGAAAGGGAAGAAAAAGGAAGAAGTTATCTTAAAATGACAATTTAAAATGTATGCATCTATCCCTGAAACATCCCCCAAACTAGCAAATATATATGGTTAGGCTTAAAACAGTATTCAGAGTTGGAAGGAAATTTGGAACAATTTGGCAAAACAACTTATTTTTACAGAGGAAAAAATGTTAGCACCATCCATAGGTTAGCTACCACACCAGGGTAACAGATGGTACTGGAGCCGGGACTCACAATTCCTTGCCCAGAAGTCCTTCCATTCCAGATGGGCTGCTTCTTTTTACCATGCTCAAAGCAAACAATAGCATACAGGAAGAGATTCTGGGCACAGTTTTATTTTTTTATTTTTATTTATTTATTTATTTTTAAAGATTTTATTTATTTATTTGACAGAGAGACACAGTGAGAGAGGGAACACAAGCAGGGGGAGTGGGAGAGGGAGAAGCAGGCTTCCTGCTGAGCAGGGAGCCTGATGTGGGGCTCGATCCCAGGACCCTGGGACCATGACCTGAGCCAAAGGGAGACGTTCAACACCTGAGCCACCCAGGCGCCCCTGGGCATAGTTTTAAAATAAAAGAAAATAAATAATCCCTAATCCCCACCCAAAATAAGACACCGGACTTGATAATGTAGGCTACAATCTTGTACCTATTACAGAAAGAAGAATTTACAAAGCAATTTTACTTATCTTAAAAGTAGTAGATCAAGTCTCCAACTACCACCAAATCTCTAATTACAAATCTCTTAACTCTATCCATCTCTAACTACACCAAGGTGTAGGCAATCCAGGGGACAGAGGAACATGTTAAATGGTATCATAGGTTGTAATCAGCAAAATGCAGACTATGGGAAATTGTATAGGACACAAGACCTGGATTATTCAACAAGTAATTTTTTCCCTGCAAGGGGACAAAAAAAAGACATAAAAGGGGAATTTACCAATCAAAACACTTAAGGGATATCTTAGTTACTTGCAATGTATGGGCCTTATTTGAATTATATTAAAAATTTCATAGCAATTGGGAAGATCTAAACATTGACTGCATATTTGATAATATTAAGGAATTACTATTTGTTTCTTAATGTCTGATTGATGTTTATTATGATTTTGTTTTTAAAAACATTATGACATTTGATATATGCTTCCAAATAACCTGGGGGCGGAGGTGGAGGAGTGGGCTGGCATGTGGAAGCAAGTCTAGTCATGTTGACAATTGTTACGGCTGAATGACAGGTACGGGGGTGTCCATTATACCATTCTCTCTATTTTTGAATATACTTGAAATGTTCCAGAGTAAAAAGCTTAAAAAAAACAGGAAAACAACATATAGAAGATACAAACTTTTAGATATTGGATTTATATATGGTCCTAAGTTCCTGGAAGAAAGTTTGTGTGTGCACCACAAAACTCTGCCCCCATCAGTTGTGACTATGGATAACTAGCCTTGGTTCTCTCACCTGTAAAACAGGAAAAAATAGCAGTGCCTACCTCATAGAGTGAACAGAAGTATCAAATGAAAATATATATTAAACACTTACCCAATGGTCGGCACAGAGTGAGGGCTCAAAAATGTTCACCTCCACTTTACTCCTTTAAAACTGATTTTTGTTTTCACTTAAAATCTTAAGACTACTTTAATCATCTACAATAAAGCCAAAACCCCACCATATTCACTAATAAGGACATTTAAAAGTCTCAACTACTCATTGATTGGTTTAACAGAAATCAAATATAAGCCATTTACAGGAATTCTCACAAACTGGTGGTCTCTTGCTTTTCTTTTCTTTTCAATTTCAGCTATTGTAAGACAGATTCTTCCAGACAAATGGTTCAACAAAAAGGGCAAGAAGTACTGTTTCTCTTACCTAGGGAAGCTCTTTTTCTACACCAGAAAGATAAGAAAAGGTATACAAATTATTTGGTCCCATAAGGACTTCTATTTTTAAGTTGAATCGTTAACAATACCTTACAAGGATTACATTCTTTATCACAAACTCAGAAAACTCTCCTAGAGTTATAAGCCATAAAGCCGAATATAAGATACAATAATTTGTTATTGCCAAGTATTTTGCTGTGAGTAGAACACGTGCCAACAGATGTTCCTTGAGCTGACACGGAAAATAAATGAATCTGGCAAATGGAAGAATATGTTTATACGAACAACTTTATGTGAAGGGACCAGGACAGGTTTACATTTGGAAGAGGGGTGTAAGGTACATTTGAACTTCCTTATGAGAACTTCCTGTGACAAGTTCGAACGTATGCAAAAACAATAGTCTCTCAAGTCTGTATACATACGAAATTAAACAAACCTGCTAACACAAGTTAAAGTTTTAGTGGTCACATACATAGTTGAGTACTGTTTTTTTTTTACTCTAGTTTAAAATATTAGTTAAAATAAAATTTTTAAAATTCAAATCAAATTTTTATGGGACCCCTCAAAAAAATTGTGTGTGTATGGGGGGGCAGGGGGACATCTAAAGCCTCCCATTTCCTGTGGATGGCAATTTGAAGTACCTCAGCTGTTCCTCTTCCTGTGGAAGGAGAGAGGAATCACCTGCCCCTCTCAGGGAGGCCAAGGACAGACCCTTGACTAGCCAGTGCCTACAACGGGTCTTTAGACCTAGCTAGTTGTCAGTAACTGGCCTACTTACAGATGGGTACTTCTATAAATGTGAGGAATATTAAGGGCATTTAAATTCATGAAGATTGTTCGTTCTGCCTCAGATAAGAAGCATAAACAACCTCTCATATCTGAAGTGCTCTTATGGCCTTTCTCTGCTTAGTTCTCAAGGCCTGAGTGTTCTCACAAGTATTTTACTATACAACATTTGTCTCTTGAACCCTCAGACATGAGTCCTTCTGTGTAACAAAATTCTCTATACAGCTGAAGATCTGCTCTCCTAAGCATCAAAACACTTCATTTTAACCATTTTGTATGGACATCTTTTAAAACTGAGTTATACATTATTAGTATAAATTATAAATTTATAGTATAGTATAATTAGTATAAAATGAAATTATTATAAAAATATAAAGTACATTATTAAAAGTTGTTCATTTTTACTGTAAAAATATTAGAAAATACAGCTAAGAAAAACAAAGCCAAAGAGAATGCACACAGCATTTTGGGTCATGCTGTGTGTTAAAGCTGAGACCCCATCAGGCTTGTTTTGTTAGGTGGAGCAATTAAACAGTGTGTCAGGAATGAACTTCAGACTGCTGTAGTTTGAGTTCTTTTGTCTGCTTCTGATTCTGATGCTGGCTTCTCTCTCGTTTGTCAAATAGATGTCATTTATGTTTGCTGTCAAGATGACTATCAGCAGAGCACCTCTCAGTCTCCCTCCTGCTTTGTTTCTTTTGATGATGAGAAGTTTGGAAATCAGACAACTCAGCCTGACAGAAACACACCTGAAGGCAGAGTGCGCTGGCTCTGAGTGAGGGACTAAGGGGCTTTCTGAGAAAAGTGCATTAGCTCTAGTCATGGACTTTGTGACATTTTTATTGGTTTGTGGAAGCCTTTTTTGCTTACTCTGTGGTTCTAGGCTATGGTCTAAATAGGCAAGGCTGACAGAATTTTGGTGCATAAAGTCATGGTATCACTGATGCTTTGTCTATAGGTTATAATTTTTAGCCTTATAGTTCATGCAGAGAAAAAAAAATCTCAGCTGTTTCATCTCTGACTATACAAGGTCTATCTGTAACTAACTGTCTTATATTACTGTATTAAATCTGTGAAGATTTAGAAAGATCTAGAAATCCACTGATTGCGCCATGGGAAAAGCATAAAAGTGTAAGCTGCCCCCTAACTAACTTGGGACCGATTCCGCAGGCATGAGAGACAGAAGGGCATAGAACACCACTTCCTAACTTAACTGGTCTCATGCGGGTGCTCCTCACCGGCCGGGACTACAGCCTTTTCTCTTCCTTTTGATGAAATCTTCACACCAGAAAAAGCCATTGCACTGACCACTGCACAGGAATGGAGCACCTCAGACGTGGTGCTGAGCCTGGGGTTTGGGTTCCAGGCTTTCCCTGTTGCTGCTGCCAAGTCAGTGCCGCTCTACAGTCATTCTAGACTCAGCTAAACTTTTGCTGAGTAGTAAATTTTCATACAGATAACTTCATTTTGTTATCTCCTATTGTATTTCCTACATTTTACTTATCTTTCATTGATACTCAGGAAGAGAAACTCTTTAATAGAAAATTAGTTTTATTTAATGTAACAATCAGAGTTATCACGTATTGACATTTACTATATGACAGATACCAAAATCTCATTTACTTCTCATTCTCTAATTTTTTTTTTAAGATTTTATTTATTTAGTTGACAGAGAGAGACACAGTGAGAGAGGGAACACAAGCAGGGGAAGTGGGAGAGGGAGAAGCAGGCTTCCCGCGGAGAAGGGAGCCCGATGCGGGGCTCAATCCCAGGACCCTGGGATCATGACCTGAGCCGAAGGCAGACGCTTAACGACTGAAGACACCAAGGCACCTTCTCATTCTCTATTTTTCATGCATTCATTCAACACATAACTGGTGAGCACCTACTATGTGCTAGGCCCTGTTCTAGCCTCTGGGATTTTTCATTAATTAAGACAGAGTCTCTGCACTCAAGGACCTTATATTCTATTCTAGTCGGGGAAGGCAGACAAATAAGCAAAATAAATATATAACAATCTATTCAATACTGACAAGAGCTATGAGAAAGAAAACACAGCTAAGGGGGGTAGAGAGTGATGAGGTGTGCGCGTGAGGGTGAGGGGAGAGTTGGTGCTATTTTAGACAGGATGGCGAAGTGAAATGTGAGCAAAAACCTGACAGGAGTGAGTCTGTGTGGATATGTGGAGGAAGAGCTTTCCAGGCTGGAGGCACAGCATGTGCAAAGGCCTGTGTGGGGAGTGTGCTTGGCAAGATCAAGGAACAGATAGGAGGCCGGTGTGAATAGGAGCAGTGAACATGGAGCAAAGGAGGCAAGCAGGGAAGGTCAGAGAACTGCAGGGGCCTGTAGGCTCCTTAGGGTCTTTTAACTTTACTTTGCGTGAGATGGGAGCCACCGGAGGTTTTAAGAAGAGAAAGAAGATCAGTATTACACGCTGTCTGTGCCATGGGGAAAATATAAAGATACAAGCTCCCCCCCCAACTCACTCGTACGCTGGTTTTATAACTCAGACAACAGAGCTGTAGAGATGGTAAATCACTTGCCCACAAGGAGCAAGCCGCAGAGCTGGAATATGAACAGCCCAATTCATTAGCACGTTCTCTTCACTACTGGGAAACTGCCTTATAAACGGTTTCTATGTACAAAGAGTGAGATTAGTATAAAATGAAGTTAGTATAAAAATATAAAGGCACAATGAAAAAAGTCTTTATAGTCCAAAACCTTTTTCAGCTTTGCTGAGCACTATTGACATAAGTTTAAAGTGTGCAATGTATATGTTGTGAAATGATTGTCACAGTAAGGTTAGTGTCCATCCCTAAAACCCTTAAACAAGACTCAATGTATAATTCCAATTTTCTTGATTATAAGCCCAACATTCTTCTAATTCCAACAAATAACCTATCTGGTTCTTATTATAGTCAACCGTAATTTTATGTGACTTTTTTAAATTCGAAAAGAATACTACTTTATGCCAAACTAGAGATTTCATGATATTTTTTATCCTTTGATTTCTAAAAGCATCACATACCTTCTACAGAATTTCTGTGTACTAAGCCAATATAGTGAATTCTTGGTTGTCATTGACTGGCCTTTCTTCTTCAGGATCCCCTGGAGGCCATGTCCATGGAAACAGGTTCTAGCAGAGTCTCCTTCAGTCCAGTTGAACTGAAAACTTGAAGGACTTTTCTTTTCAACAGTTGGTGCTGAATCAACCAGTGTGCTAAACTGTTTTTGTAGACTCACCACCATTTCTGGAAACAGAGGGAAAAAGGAAAGGAATAAAATAAAAACTAACGTTAAATCACAGATGAGTTTACTTGTTAGCAATGTACTAATGTTGGTTTCTTAGTGTTGATAAGTGCACCACAATAATGCAAGAGGGTAACAACAGGGGGAGCTGAAACTGGATGAGGGGCATTGGGGAACTACTTAAAAAAAGTAAAATGTATTTTTGCCACAATTAGGAAAAAAAATGAACAAGAAAACTTACAGGCAATTCTCCACAGAAAGAGTTCTGAAAGTCACAGAAATATAGGATGATTTTAGATTTAAAACAGAACTTAAGTTCTGTTTTAAAGAATACAGTGTTCCTGAAACAGATTCCTCTGGAGATTTCTTACAGAGGACGATATTTCTTTGGATGGGCACTGGAACACTTGCTGAAGAAGTAAAATGATTCCTTAGACACTTTTTAAGTTTATTTATTTAAGTAATCTCTACACCTGACATGGGGCTTGAAACACAACCCCGAGATCAAGAGTTACAGACTCTATGGACTGAGCCAGTCAGGTGCCCCTAGGCACTCTTTAAGAAGTCAAGATATTTACCTTTTCTACAACAGTACTGCTACATGGCGTTAAGGGATAACGCAACTCACCTCTTCTTTTATATACCACTGCTCTGTCAATGGATGAGTGGTAGAGTGGCTTTTCGCTTTTCCACAGATACCTGTACAATGCAGAAAAACATTTGGAGCAGAATGGAGAAGAAATGGACCTAAACACATTTCAGAGAAGTTTCCCTCAAGCAACATATGAAATTCCTGATACTCAGTGTAATAGCTCTGCCTTAGAATGACCTACTGATACGGGTCTCTAGGGCTTACGACACAGACGTAAGCAAGTAGCACTGAAGGAGACAGCAAGCCAACAGAATGACACGCTCATCCCAAAAGCCTCCCGGATGTCATAAGGTCCTGAAGAAGATATTAATTACACAAAAATGTAGAAACGGTTTCCTTCACCATAAAATTCTCTTGCTGTCTGTTCTCAGAAAGTGAAACGACCACCTAAGAAACAACTGTTCCTCCTTGCCCTTGCCCAACTGCCCTTTTGCTGAGGATTAAATTAGAGGTACTCCTGGTAACTCATACAAAGTGAACAATAAGTACCGGTCTTCTGAGGTAGAGATGCAATCAATGTTAATTACAGTTTTCCTGAAAATTATGTGTGAACTAAATTTTAGTGAACATACCACATTTGAAATATATCAGAGACCTTGTCATTGAATCCTATGGTAAAGGAGTTTGTGATTCTTTCAAATATCCTTTTTGTTATTTGTTTTCTTAAATAATAAATGTAACAATATACTCAAGGTAAAAAATAATAAAGATGTTTCCTAAATAGTCTAATCCCAATCGGTGGGTAAACCCACTATTAAAAATCCCTTGCAAATACCTAATCTAGACAGAATTTCTTATGCATTTATAAGGCATATACAGGTGGTAATTATGCTACAGGCAAGGAGGCATTACTTCCTTGGGGTCATATGCCCAGAAAATGGGAAAAGTGATCTAAAATAACATTCTGTCTAGATACTCCTTCTTTAAAAATGTACCTTACTTTGCTTACCTCTTCCCCAAACTATAAAAGATACAAAAAACGGAGGCACGTCACAAAGTCCTAACGTTTTCTGCAGGAATCCTGCATGCCTCTCTCCAGTTTTTCCATATGATTTTGTTTCCCAACTATTAAAAGTTAAGGTATAATTTACATACAAACTCACCCTGTTCAGTGTACAGTTCTGCTGGCCTTGGCAAACACACATAGTCATGTAATGACCACCACAGTGAATATACAGAGCAGGCCCATCAATCCGAAAGTCTCTCATGCCTCTTCACAGTCAAGCCCTCTCCACTGGCCTTAAAACTACTGATATCTGTTTCCATCCTGATAATTTACCCTTTCCCAGAATGTCATATAAAGGGAATCATACCCTATGTAACCTTTTAAGACTTTCATTCAGCATAATGCATTTAAGTCATTCATATTGTTGGATGTATCAGATGTTTGTTCCTTTCATTGCTGAATGGTATTTCATTGTATAGATTTACCCCACTTGACTTATCCATTCACCAGCTGAAGGGTATTTGGGTTGTTGCCACTTTTTGGCCACAGTAATGAAGCCACCCTGAACATTTGAACAGATTTTTATGTGAAGTTGTCATTTCACTTGGGTAAATATGTAAGAGAGCAAACTACTAGGTAGTGTAATAGCTGTATGTTCAACTTTATGAGAAACTGTCAAACTTCCAAAATGGCTGCATCATTTTTAAATCCCCACATTAGGTGTGGTCAGTTTTTTGTTCATTTCGCTTTGTTTTTGGCCATTCTAACTGGTGTGTAAGGATATCTCATTGTAGTTTTAATTTGCATTTCCCTATTAACTAATGATGTTGAGATCATTTCACACATCTTCTTTAGTGAAATGTTTGTTCAAATCTTTTGTCCCTTTAAAAAATTGGGTTTTTGTCTGTGTTCTTACTGTATGAGAATTCTTTATTCTGGATACAAATCTTTTATCAGATATGTGATGTGCACATATTTTCTCCCACTGTATGGCTTCTCATTCTCTTAACAGTGTCTTTTGAAGAGCAGATATTCTTTCTTCTGATGAAGTCCAATTTACAATTTTTTTCTTTTATAGATCATACTTTTGGTATATCTACAAAATTTTGCCTAACCCAAAAGGCTAAAAAGATTTTCTACACATGCTGTTAAATTTTCTTCCATGTTCCTCCCAGCATCTTCCATGACAACTGGAAGTCATCAAAGCCACCTCATAAGCTGTTATTAGGCTTCCAACTACTGTTTATTAATATTTTTCATAATCTCATACATAGGGACCCATACTTAGCTATGGAAAATGCTTTAATAACTTTCATCTAACAACATGGAAGATGATGTTCAGAATACGGGAGAAAAAATTACAAATTTATGTCAACAGTGGGGGTCAGGTAGGGGCTCTGTACCTAAGCACTAGTCAGCAGTGATTTATATATGGTATTTCACTCAGCTCAAAGCACCTACTCCATACAGAAGTATCTTGGTAATGTATCCCCTGGACAATCTCTTCCGTGAGTCCTGGTCTCTCCCTGGAAGATGCCATTTTGGAAATAGACATACTCTCTTTGGTCATTAAATTCTCCCCTAAAGTACCTAAAAGTCAGTAAGTCTAAGATGTGTAACTGAATGCTGAAATATCAATTTGGGCTCTAATAGCTATGTCTGCAGTGTAAGCTGGTGCCTGGCTTGAGCTAATGAATTCTTAGATACTACTGAGATGCCCGAGTGGCATGGTCCTTGAATACCTAGCCTCTCAGTATCAGTCAGGACAACCCCTGCTGGCACCATAAAAAGGAAGGCCCAGTGGCTGGTACTCCCAAGATAACCTAAGACAACAGAACGAACTCCTGTTCTTCCTGATATTCTTGTAACCACTGAGATCCAATGACAAAAGAGACATTCCTTCTCTGACAAGGAAGAGGAAGGACCCAGTTTCCTGGGTACCCACAGGCTGTCAGAGTAAGTTCACACCCAACCTCTTTTCTTTCATCATTGTGTATCAAACCTGCATAGTGAGAAATTACTACACCTCTCCCCTTTTTGGCAAGGATCGTCTTCCCCATGGGGCTTTATTCATCCCTGTAAGTCTGGTTTTCTATTTAAAAGCTCTCTTAAATGTAGAAGAAAAATAATCCAGTTCTACCTGTGAAAACTGAAATTTAGTTCTTAGAGCACAAAGCGGGCATTATTATCCCTATTTCATTGATGAGGAACTTAGAGCTGAATGAATTATTTTAACTAATTTGAGGAGCCTTGATTTTTCTCAAAATATATAAAATTAGTTGATCAATTATTATAAATTTACATAAAATAGACGTTAACTTTTTCTTCAAAGTCTTGTAAAGACTCAAAGTTCTAAGAATAGATACAAAACTGTTCAAATCAGAGATCAATAGAAATATACTCTATGTTATGCAAGATACAGTGTCTATGAAAATGTATGAGCAAACTAAATTTCAGTGCGCTGAGGCTAAGAAATCAAGTAACTTGTCCATGGTTACACAACTACTCCGTAGTGCAATCAGGATTCAAACCCAGCACTGTCTGTCTCTACAGCTCTGCTCCTTCCACTCTATTACAATGAACCGACATCAGAACCAGAGTTCAAAGTCAAATGGTGAGACTGAATCAAGTATCCTCTCTTTGTGCTTTCCTCCGTTTTGATTTTTGTAGGGATCTTTATTTGGGGGAACATTCACTTTATTGCGGGACAATTACATATGTCATAGGCTGATACTTGTAATCTTCGTAATATTGGAAAGCAGATGGGAAATGATAACTTTGAGAAAGGGGAAGGAGAAGGAATATTAGAAATGTAGGTGTGACTCACACAAATTATAAAAAATTAATAACTAAAAAGAGGACATTACCGGAAACACTGATGAAATCCAAATAAAATCTGGAGGTTATTTAACAGTAACACCAAAAAAAAAAAATGTCGAATAGAACACAGGGGCTAATATTTCTAGAAAAAATGTCATAATGCTAAGGAGTCTAACTGCTGAAACTTCAGCTTTCAAATATAAGGTAAGAGACTTAGAAATCAAGCAGGTAAACCTAAAACCAGAAGAGACAACGTACTTTGCCCTGGCTTCCTCCCACTTTTGTTTTTTCTCATCAACAGATCTCTTCATCACTTGGTACCATTTTCTGAAATCAAACCAGGGCTTATCTGAAAGAAAGGAAATCCGTGATTAGTAACCAAATAAGTCACATTATAACCATATACGTTATTCATTTGAGTCTTTATTCATTGATACAACTAAACATTATGGAGTCAACTTTATGGGAATTATGGAGTCACTGTCTCCATACTTCAACATGACTCCTGAGCAATCCGTCACTGAGTTCCTATCTATATTGTGGCCCTAACTAGATTATACTAAAACCATCTTTTTTTTTTTTTTTTTGAGACAAGGGAGTATGAGAAGGGACATTAGAAGACACCTTGTTCAACCTTTCACTCTGTGTAGAAGCTGACATAAAGCAATGTGTAGAAAGAAGTATTTCACATATATTCTGGAAAGAACTCACAAATTGATTTCTACCATTAAATCCAAGCTCTTAAAACCAATGCACATATATGCGAAATCTTGAAAGAAAAATGAGTCAAACTTCTAGAAACAGTAGTTTCTACTCTAACAGAGTAGAAAAGTAGTTCCCAGGGGCTGGGGGGTGGGAGATAGGGAGAGGTTGGTAAAAGGGTACAAAGTTTTGGCTCTAAGATAAATAAGGCCTGAGAATCTAATGTAAAACATGGTGATTACAGTTGATCACACTGTATTATGTCAAGGAAATTTGCGAAGGGAATAGGACTACAATGTTCACACACACACACACACACACACACACACACACACACATACACACAAGATTAAAATGTGAGGTGATATATGTATAACCAGATGAGAGGATCCTTTTGCAGTGTACATGTATATCAAATCATCAAAATACACAGTTTAAATATCTTACAATTCTATATATCAATTATGCCCCCAAAAAGCTGAATTATTTAAAAAAACAACAATGAACATAAATACTAATGAGGGAACTAAGAAACTAAAATTGAATTTAAGAAATCATATACCTACCCAACTTCACTGAATTGCTCTTAGGCCAGACACTATGTTAGGCACTAAAGATCCATGAAAAAGAAAAACATAAAGAAGAAAGACATGTTCCCTCCCTCTAGAAACTCACAACCTACCTTTCTATCATTTATGTTGTACTTTACTCTATGTCAGCTATTCTTAGCACTTTACAGACACTGGCAATCTAATCAGGATAGACATACGTAGTCCACCAGGTCTAATTCAGTGTGCTAAACCTCTAACAGATGTTTGGATAGGAGCAGCTGTTGCAGGAGTGATTAGTTTTGATTTGGGAAGTGGTAAGATTGGGAGTGGGTGTGAAGAGAAGGCAGAATCTTGAAGGATAAAGGCGGATTTATCAGGGACTGAGGGAGTCGGGGGGTAAGAAGGAAAACATTTCAGGTAGAAGCAGCAGCGTGAGCAAAGGCTGAGGCATCACAACAGATGGTATAGTCATGGAACTGCCAGTAGGCTCACGGTCTAGCATGGCTAGTGAGGAGAAGCTGGAAATAAAAAAGCAGGCTGGTCTTTAAGATCATAGGAAATCACTGAAGTTTAGCAGCCTAGATGTAGAATTAGATAATTATATGAAGAAATAATTCTGGTATAAGGCATACTTTGTATACAAGTGTTTGTATATGTGTACTTGTATATTTTTCAAAGTCTTCCTTGCATTTATTGCATCTTTTAATCCATCACTTACAATGACTTTGAATTTGAATGATAAAAAATTAAGTACCTTCTTTGTTCTTTTCATTATATTTCTCAGCAATATTAGACAAAGTCCTGGAAAAACCAAAAAGCAAGTCAATTTTTTGGAAGTCACTTATTTGAAGACAGTTAAATTTTGAATTCTTCTGAAAGAAAAGTATAGAATAGTACTTGACACTGATGCTAACTTTTAACAGAGAAGCAATCACTATACACGCTGCCATTGTTTATTGGCATTTGGGAGGAGTGGCACTTTGTTTCATTTACTTTCCAAAATAATCTTTGAAGTCACATAGTGCCAGGACCCTAAAGGCATACAGAAAGGTGCCTTTAGGCAACTGCTACGAGATTCTTTAGGATTTGTGTATGACGATTTAAAGCTGGGAATCAGTGAAGCAATGAGAACATGAGTATGT
Source organism: Callorhinus ursinus (assembly GCF_003265705.2). Taxonomy (NCBI): domain Eukaryota; kingdom Metazoa; phylum Chordata; class Mammalia; order Carnivora; family Otariidae; genus Callorhinus; species Callorhinus ursinus. The sequence continues at coordinate 7,723,358 of NW_027397072.1, read as the reverse complement.
ACTTAAAAAATAGGAATAAAACATGAGACAAACAACTTACTAAGGTAGAATTAACTCTGACAACTAGCTGAGTCAAAATTCATGTAAGAAGTAATTGTTGCTACTAGTCAGTGTTCTACAACTGAGAGGCTCTATTTTCTCTTGAGATAATATAAGGATTCCTTTACTCTGAATAATTAGGTAAAAACAAAACTGATTTTTTTCCTCATAAAACTGACATACACTTACCATTCTAAATTGTCATCCAATAAAAAGAGCAGTTTCAATACTACTACAATGACAGCGACAGCCTGTACATCATATTTAACTGTTTTTGCCATTTTAGCTATGGGATCAAATGTCAGAAAATCCACTTCTCCTATTCCAGTCATTTTTACCACTTGGCAGGTTAAATCATTCATTTCATCTGTTGAAGAACAAAAACAGTAAAATGTGAACTAAATTCTGTGCCTAACTAGACCATACTAATGTGTGCCTCTGTAAGATAAGCTTTATCATCTTAAAACATGGTACTATGCTAGAACGGAGGGACACACATTTTCTGAATAAAATAAACCAAAAAATGCTATCTGTAGAGAAACACTAATGGTAGAATCCTGGCAAGGTCTCTCTTTCCCTATCTGGACGTCCTAAAACATCTACCATGCACAGGGCACACTCTGGCACCTAACGCACAGCCGCACGCTAGTTTTCTATCATTTCATACCACTCTCTTGTCTGTGTTTCTACAGCAATTTGCACTGGCTTGAAACGAAATCCCCTGTCAGACCAAAGGCTTCTCTGGGAATGTACACTGACCCGCTGGCTAGCGTGCTAGAAGCCTCCGTGTATATTAAACTTGATGTACTGCTTTCCTAAAGAAATTATATGGTCAGCTTGGCCTCCATCTATTAGTCAAGGCTGAATAATGTGGCACTTGGAACCAGGAAACCCCAGTTAGGGCCTATATATTCAGGTTTTCCAATCATTAGCTTTGTGACTCTGCGTTAGTCACTTAACCTCAGTTTCTTCATTTGTAAAGTGGGTTGTGGAATTAAATAAGATAAGTGAATATACTTTGAAAACTCTAAATTACTAAGCAAATTTCTTTACTCACTAATCTAAGTACCCAAGATGCACAATATTCTATTTTAATTAATCTTAAGTGAACAGCTAGTATTTATAAGAGCATAATAAATTGTACTGAATTAAGTTGCATTTCCTACATGCATTCAGTCACCATGTCCTGTGGACTCTATTCCCACTCTCCATCCAATAGCAAGCACAGGAACCAGACACTTGCCAGGAGCCAGCCTGTGTCAGTTACATTTTGGTAATCCCTTGTGTTCCTTCTATTACCTACTAGTAGATTTGTGTGTGTGTATATGTATATATGTGTGTATATATATATGTTATTACATATTTATGTTTATTTTTATCATTGAAATTATACTATACATATACATAGTTTTGTATATTGCTTTCTTCATTAACATACACATTTTCCTTCCCTATTAAAAATATATCCAATCACATTTTTTTTTAAAGATTTTATTTATTTATTTGACAGAGAGAGAGACAGCGAGAGAGGGAACACAAGCAAGGGGAGTGGGAGAGGGAGAAGCAGGCTTCCTGCCGAGCAGGGAGCCTGATGCGGGGCTCGATCCCAGGACCCTGGGATCACGACCTGAGCCAAAAGCAGACGCTTAACGACTGAACCACACAGGTGCCCCTCCAATCACATTCTTTATATTGCTAAAGCAATAGGCTAACCACACCATGTTTGTATTTTCTCTTAAGAATATGAGTCCTGAATTTCTCACATTTCTAGTTTTGCAAGAAATTCAGGAATGGGTTCCATTGGCAGATTCCATCGGGTTACCTGCGTCTTGGTATATTGTGAACAAGGTCTAGTAAGGCTCTCTTCACATTCTGTGTTTCATTGCCTTACAGAGTTCACTGTGATCCTACAAATGACCAACCGCTGCCTTTTTTTCAGAAGGGGGGCATCCAGCTCATTAATAACACATATTGAAACATTTTTTACTTTAATTGCACTCAGCAAACTTACTGTAAAAACCAAGCCTATCCCGCACATCAAAACAGAATTCTTTATTTCTGAACAATGTCCTTTTAACCTTTCTAAGTAGCCTGAAATATTTTAAGAAAGGATTCTGAAATTAAGCTTCATGTTATGATGGACCCTGTCAGGTGGCTCCAATTGTCTGGGATCTAAGAGGAATTCTATATTTTGCTCATTGTGATTTTATAATTCTATAAAAGTTCCCTCACCACATACACCACACTTACCAGGGAGATTGACTTCCATCAAGTATTTCATACACAAGATGTTTGGATGAAGATAGCAGTCTTCAGTTATGTCTGGAAAACGTGGCAAATCTAAGAATTTAGCAATTTCAATAATTTTTTTATAGATATCCTCATAGGCAGGCCAAGACTGAAATAAAAAATAAGCAAGGTAGCAATTTTTGCAACATAAATTATTTTAAAAATATTTTCTGATTTTAAAAGTACTATGTATTTACCAAATGAAATTTGGAATGTGGAAAAAAGCATTAAGGGGAAAACCACCCATAAATCCCTAATATCCTAACTTAGCAGGTTAAAACAGTGGTAATGCTAAATTGAAAAGCCACTAAAATTCCATTTGGCTCATAAAACTCTTACTGGCCTTCCCCATGATAGAGGGAAATCATTACTTTTCGCCAGTCGCAGAAGAACTAAGGGGAAGGGACAAAGCTGTGACCCAAACTGGAGTTCCAGAGCCATCACGACTGCTGCTGCACAACTTCCCTCTCATACTCCCTCACCACACCCTCTCATTCACCTTCAAGCTCATGGCTAACAAATTTAGCTCCGTGTTTCACAATATTCACAGGCTTCTAGGTGGGAGCTAACACCAGGATTTAAGTATAATAGTTGAAAATACACAATTCAACCTCATATTCTCCCATATAATCGCATGTAAAATTTTATAGAATCCAGGAAAATCTATGAGCTACTATTAATAAATGTATTCTGTTCAAGATCACCCCTGTAGTTTATCTGGTATGCTATTTTTATTTTTGCAATTTATAAACATCCTTGAAATTAATACTACATATAATTTTCCTCATTTCCTCATCCATTCACATAAAAATAATAAATTTAGAGTCTACTCTATGCAAAGTACTTTGGGAAATGTAAAGACAAATAAAACAATGCCTTCAAGGAGTTTATAACCTGGAAAGGGAGATAAGGTATGCGAAAATACAGTACAAAATAGAAAGTTATCAAGTACCTCAAGTAAGATTTTTTTTTTTTACAAAGCTTATGGAATTTCAGAAAAACTAACTTTTCTCATATGGTAGGACCCTATCAAAATTGGGCCTGAAGACAAACATTTTGGCCACCTGTTTGGCCGTACTAAAGTTGAGCGTGTGTACCTTCTGTGGCAAAGCAATTCTACCCCCTAGCTACGTATCCCCAGCAGAAATGTGCATGATGTCCACGGAAAGACAAGTACTAGAACGTTCTTAACAACACTATTTGTAAAAGTCCCAAGCTGGAAACTACCCGAACGCCATTAACGATAAGTAAATTTTGATACAGTCTCATAATGGAACACTACATGGCAAGGAAATGAATGCTCGGCCTGCAAGGACATGAATGAATCTTCAAAAACATCACATTGGAAGAAGCCAGATGCAAACGAAAATGATCCCAGGTATATAAAGTATAAAGCCCAGCAACTCAGCACCAAGCTTCTACAGAGTAAGTAGTGACCACTTGGGAGTGGGGGAAGTAATGGGGGGAAGTAATGATGGGAGTGGGCAACAGGGTGGAGCTTCAGGGGTGCTAGTAATGTTGTTCCTCCCTCTAGGGACTGGTTTAGGTTGTGAAAATTCATCAAGCTATGTACATTTGTGATATGTTCACTTTTCTGTATGTCTAGTTTACCTCAAAAAGTGGCAAGAAAGATAATACCACTTAAGTAAACCATTGCGTGTAACAGAAATACTTCATACATCACTTTGTAGAAGAAATAATCTAACTGGCATATTCAGAGTTGGAAACACCCTTAGAAGTTTATGGTCCAACTTTACAAAATCCCTAGCAGGCAGACGTCTGGTCCTTCTTAAAAATCTCCAGGGATAGGAACTCAATACCTTCCCCGAAGGTAGTCAATTCTATTTTTAATGGGTTTAGTCATTAGAAGGTTCTTCTGTATTCTAAGCAAAAATTTTCCCAATTCAAGCCAATAATCAATTAAAATCCCCCCAGTTGCTTGTGAAAGTATTGCTGTTAAATCATGTCTTGCCCATCTTCTAAATGTGTGAGTGTGTTTGGGCGCCAACTAAAGGAATGAATATTTCTCTGTTAAATTTTACTTTGGTAAATTCAACTCACATGCAATTTAAAGGACAAGGAAATGCTCTATTAATGGTGCAGGGATATGCTTATAGAAGATAATCATACTGTTAATTTCTAAAATTATAACCATACTTGATTTTACTTTGCCTGAAGCTACAATCTCATCTGTATTATATTTATTTTGAGTTTTATTAGAAAAAAAGGCCTTTGGGGGGGTGCCTGGGTGGCTCAGTCATCAGGCGTCTGCCTTCGGCTCAGGTCATGATCCCGGAGTCCAGGGATTGAGCCCCGAGTCCGGCTCCCTGCTCAGCGGTGAGTCTGTTTCTCCCTCTCCCACTCCCCCTGCTTGTGTTCCCTCTCTCGCTCTCTGTCAAACAAATAAACAAAATCTTAAAAAAAAAAAAAAAGGCCTTTGGTTTATGCTGTATTATTAACATACGATTAACCTGAGCTGAAGACTACAAAGTAAATTTCTGTCAATCCAAAGTAGCAGTGCTGCCTTTTAAGTTTTTTTTTTTAATGTGGAGACAGAGTGATTCTACTTGTACACTAAAGTACTATAAATTGTATTCTACTCTGTTAATTTAAAAGTGAAAAAAGGAAAACCAATTCTCAGTGACCTTTAGGAAGAAGTAGTCTTCTTTTTTCTTTATAAAATTAATTCATTTAGAATGCTGGGATGGAGGGGTAAGCAAATGGGCTTCATTTTGCACAAGATTTGAAGCATCTTTTCAAGTTAAAATAATTTCAACATTACTGACGAGATTCATGGCAACTCTAATCCTTTCAAATAATGCAGGTAGGAAATGTAATTAAGCACTTTTATCTGCAAACAAAATAAACACTAGAGCAGTGAATGCTCCCCTTAGGAAAATAATCATCTCAAAAAAACAATTTAATGTATGATAAATTCATGACTAGTAATTGTAAGGTCCTTAATGAAAAGGAATCTGGCAAACTACAAAGATTTAATATATTTTCAAATGTCCACACTAAAAGCTGGCATGTCAAACTAAATACCTGGTGACAAAAAGGCTACCTACCATTCTTTCACGTATGATCTGAGGATAAAATAATTATTATTAATAATGCAAGTCTATAGATTTATATTACAGTTTACAATAGATTCTAGATTCTCCTAGTTTCAAGTCAGTATGGTAGACTTCACTTTTAAATTTTTCATTTATTTTTAAACAGACTTTTCCTTTTTGACTAACGCTGAAAACCTTTTTTTTTTAAAGGTGGCGACAGGGTTTTCAAGATCATTCTGCTTATTTTTTACCAATCTTCTGTAATTGTTATACATATAAGTTGTTTCCAATTTTTATACTACTATAAATAATGCCATGATGAATGTATTCCAGCAACACTTAAATCTGATTATAAAAATAATACATGATCATTACAGAAAATTTACAAAATATAAAATACTACAATAAAGACAATAAAAATTGCTCATAACTTAGAGAAGGCCACTGTTAGCATGCTGGAGGACTTTTAGCCCCTTGGGGTATATCCGTATTTATAACCTTGGGATTTCAATTCAACAGCCTCTTTGACACCTCCACTGGAATATCTTTCCACTATGTCAAATGTACATGTTCCAAACTGAGTTTTTCATCTCCCATACCCCTGAATTTTATCCCCCCATCAGGGTTCCTCACCCTGTCACAAAAACCAAACATTTAGGAACCATCCTTGGCAGCTCCATTTCCCTGCACACTACATGAATATGGACTGTTTACCTCAAAGCTGGATCTGGAATGCTACTATTTCTCATCACATCTACAACTACTCTCCTACTCTAAGCCTCCATCACCCCAGACCAGACTCCCAACCAAACAGTATCCCCATGTCTGCTTTTGCCACTTTCAGCTACCACCAAGAGTGATATTTCAAAATGCACATCTGGTATGTCACTCTTCTACTAAAATCTAATAGTTTACCCTTTTCTTAGGCTAAGCTCCCATCTGTCTGAGAACCGCTGTACAAACTGAATTAGATGTACATGGCTTTGTCTCCTATTTTCACCTAACATTATATTTTGTGAGTATTTTCTACTGTCAGGAGATACCCTTTGAAAACATCATTTTGAGTGACTGGAAAATATTCCCCTCTATGAACCCATCACTTCCACATTACTGGACATCCACGTTAGATACACACTACATGCATACATATCAAGCAGCTATTAAAAAGCATTTTCACAGGCTGTTCTATGACTTAGGAAAATTTTCATAGTACAATGCTGAGTTTAAAAAAGCAAGAGAGAAATTTGTATATAGTCTTCAGGCCTAATTTTGCAAATATGTTTATGTACATTAAATAAGACAATCAAAAATACCAAATGTTAAATGTTAATGGCATCCATGAGAAATTGGATTGTGGGTGATTTTTATTTTCTTCTTTATACATTTCATTGTTTCCTACATTTCTTTTAGTCACTCTGAATATATTTCTTTCTCTTTTTTTTTTTTTTTAAAGATTTTATTTATTTATTTGACAGAGTCAAATGGAGGAGACACAGCGAGAGACAGAACACAAGCAGGGGGAGTAGAAGAGGGAGAAGCAGGCTTCCTGCAGAGCAGGGAGCCCGATGCGGGGCTCAATCCCAGGACCCTGGGATCATGACCTGAGCCGAAGGCAGACACTTAACGACTGAGCCACCCAGGCGCCCCTGAATACATTTCTTTCATAAGAAAAAAAAAAAGTATTCAAAAACATATTATAGTGGGCTAAAAAATTACACACAGAATCACCATATGATACAGCAATTGTGCTTCTGTGCAGATGCCCAAAAGAACTGAAAGAAGGGACTCTAACAGATATTTGTACACTAATGTTCATAGTAGCATCATTCATTATAGCCAAAGGTGAAAACAACCCAAATGTCCATGGATGAATAAACAAAACGTAGTATATAAATACAGTGGGATATTATTTAGCCTTAAAAAGAAATGTTCATTTCAGACACACACTACACAACACGGATAAATCTTAAAGGCATTATGCTGTGTGAAGTAAGTTTGACATAAAAAGAAAAATATTGTGTTATTTTACTTACACGCAGTACTAGAGTAGTCAAGTTCACAGAGACAGGAAGTAGAATGATGGACCTCAGGGGCTGGGGGTCCAGGGGGCAGGGTGTAGTGGGGAGCTGGGATTTCATGGGGACAGTTTCAGTTTGTGAAGATGCAAAAGGTCTGGAGATGGATGGTGGTGGTGGTGGTGGTGGTTGCACAACAATGTGAATGTACTTAATTCCGCTGAACTGCACACTTAAAAATGGTTTAAATTGGGCGCCTGGGTGGCTCAGTCGGTTAAGCGACTGCCTTCGGCTCAGGTCATGATCCTGGAGTCCCGGGATCGAGTCCCGCGTCGGGCTCCCTGCTCAGCGGGGAGTCTGCTTCTCCCTCTGACCCTCTTCCCTCTCGTGCTCTCTATCTCTCATTCTCTCTCTCTCAAATAAATAAATAAAATCTTTAAAAAAAAAAAATGGTTTAAATGGTAAGGTTTACGTTATGTATATTTTGCCACAATTCTTAAAAAGTATAAAAGAAGAACCTAAATAACATCTGTCTAGAGGGAAAAAAAACCCACAACATATTAGAGAAGTCATAATTAGAATAAAAAAGATGACAAAAAAGGTCAACATACATAAAATCTACTACAAACATTCAAAATCTATAACTACTTGCTGATATCTACTTTATCTTCTATAAAATACCTTAACAAAAGAACCCTACATAGGGGAGATGGAGTTTATGAAACTGTAGTTATTAGATATATGACACTAAAGTATGGGTCTGCCTTGCCAGGAGACAAAATATACTGAGCAAAGAAGAAAATACCAGTATCTGCAGAATCTCTTGCTCCAGGTCTCTTTGGACAGAAATGATGACTTAATGGTTCTAGTACAATACCGAAAGGGATTGTCTTCTTAGTGCCTCAAATGAGGGAAGAGTCAGAACTGAACGTGACCACTGCGTGCCATTCCTGTCCCAGAGGACGTCATCAAAAGGACCAGAATGCTACCCTTTGTTCCCAACAACACCTGAAGTGGTGGCCCAATTGTCCCTACAGGGCTTGGCTATGGACTAACCCCCCTATACATCTGCTCCCATTCCAACGAAGGCAGGCTAGTTTGCGGGGCAGCAGAGCACCTAACCTCGGGCAGGAGGCCGGCAGCACTGTCCCACAGCGCTCTTCTACA
>NW_027397072.1:7615294-7714782 GCF_003265705.2 Callorhinus ursinus | reverse complement strand
GCAGCACTGTCCCGCAGCGCTCTTCTACAGAGTACGACCCCAGTGGGACATGTTGTGTCTCTGTCCGGTGTCCTCAGCCCACAAAGGGGAATCGGGCTCTAATTCTGATCGGATTCTAAAACATGGATAACTATCATATAATAATTACCATAAACATTTAATGGCTGTGTTAGTTAGTACAGTCTTATTTTGACTTAGAAAACGCCTTCATGTATAGAACACACCCAAGGAAAGGGTCTCACCGAAGCTGCTGCTGTTCGTACTGTGTTTCCGTTTGGTGCATGGAATCTCTGGTGGATTCAAGTGGAATTAAGAGGACTGCCAGGACCCTGTTTAAAACTTTGCAGGTGTAGCACAGTATAATGACATTTTGTTTGGTACTGGCCCTTTGGTTATCTAACTAGTCTAATTCTAGCTGGAATCTTTTGTGCAACAAGATGGAATAATAACAAAAGGAAGAAAGAGGCAGAGAGATAAGACCAGTCTGTACTGCACAAAGCACCACCTTTATCAGAATCATTGCAAGACAGTTGTTAAAAATGCATATTCCTAGATCCCACTCCAGACTTAATGAGTCAATCTCTGGCATCCAGTCGAAGAATCTGTGCTTTACACAAGCTCTACAGGATGTTCTTATGCACGTACCCAAAAAAATAATAAAATAAAATGCAGTGGCTTCCCATCCTCATTTTTCCTGCAGCCTGGAAGAGAGCCTCAGATGGCTTTACTCCACAAGCTTGAAAAGAGAAGTGCACCCACATATATGAGTGATGGTTAGGATATTGTGGGAGGAGAGGAACAAAAGAAAACATCAGTTGGTTTCTATTCATGCTGTCTGGCAGTGGTGACTCTGGAAGGTGGAGTGGGAGCGAGGGAAACTGAGAACACCTGTTCTTATTACAAGCACCTCAGTTCCCTCTGGTAGATTTAAACCTGCCGCATTATCATTCTAACAAAGGTTGCACAAACAATCCGAAATGCTGCATACGGCCTACAGAGTAAGACGGCGAACAAAGCTAGAGTGAAGTTGGAAGACTCAAAGACCTTCACTTGGAGGTGCTCAAGGAGTGACTGACAGCTCTGGGGCAGTCTTTTTCCTCCTTCAACCGACAGGGACCTAGTTTCACGAAGGGTGTAAGATTGCTCCGAGGCAGGATGAATCATCTTGGCAAAGTGCCACTCAGTGGGTTTGGCCGAACCAGCATTACATCTTTTCTTTTTACTCATTCAGAGAGAAGATCAGAATGTTGCTGATCAACATTCAAAATACTGGAGATGTACTTCAAAACGAATTTCCAGTTTCCTTCTTATCCCTTCTTGCTGAGTCTAGTGAGGGATGACGAAATGCCTAATTCTTGAGAGGATTTAGAAACACTGTCAAGGAGCACAGCGAATAACATGGATATGACATATTCTCTGTGTAGAAACTGGTCTGTGGGTTTAACATATCTAAAAATAAAGAAAATCAATATTGAAAAGATATATGTACCCTACTGTCTGTAAGTCCTCAGCAGATTAAGCAGTATCTATAACAGAGACACAAGTGTGTCTAGGCCCAGCTTTGGTTTGAGCTGCGATCTGATTACCTGGGACTCTGCATAGAGATGGTTCCTGAAAGAGACTACATTTTTAGCTTATTCCACCAGATGAACTGAAAGATTTTTTGCGAGAAGTTTAAACGATGCTTTGAGTCAGCACCATACTCCAGAAACTTAAGTCAAAAATAAAGCAGCAGAAGAGGCAGAGGCAGAAAAAAGAGGTTATCTTTAAATTAAATAAGTAAATAAGATGAAGAGCCTATCCATCTGGAGTTGAGAATCATAACTCAGGAAAAGGAGCTGGTGTGAAACACTAAAACTTAACTCTCACTAAACCTTAACCTCTCCTCCTGAGCTTTGCTCTTCAGGGAGGGTAATGGCAGGAAGACTCAAGTCTTCATGGCCTGCTTGGAAAAAGAAAACAAACCACATCAATACTCCGTATTCTGTATTCCATTCCCCTCGGTTTTAAGTGAGTTCTGTCAGGTTTGTTGTCATCGGGACAGAGGGGCCCACTTAAATACTAACAGAACAACTTAATGGAAAAGAAGAGGTCACCCAGGATAAAGGTTTAAGGGTCTTTAAAGCTCTTTTTGGGAGTGGTGGTTTGTTTTTAAGGTGTGCTCAACTTTCTAGAATAACAAAAACAAAACAAAACCAAACACAGAAGAAAAACAGTCCCCAGCAGCCCACACACAAAACACTCCACCAGCATTATCTCCACCGCCATCTCCTAGAACAATTGCACCTTTTGTCATTTCTGGTGGAGGTACAGCTGCTGAAGAAGCCAAGACTTACTGGAGAAAGCAAAGACATGGAAGGAGGGAAGAAAATGCTTCCTTTGTTAACAAAAAGCCATTTCCATTGAAAAGTTTCAACATACTATGGAACAGTGAATGCACTTTTGTGAGCAAAGGCAAAGCATACAATGAAGAAAAGCTGCCTGTCAATTAAATAAACAGTCATTTGAAGACATCCCAAACCTTCCCCCCTTTTCTTGAAAAAAGGAGGGGACAGGAGAGAGGGAATGTGAACTATTACTAGACATGGCCGAAGATGTGTCTAAAAGGTATGGCAAATATGATACATAGGGCTTCTGGAGTGAGACAAATTCATTTAATTACAATAGTAAGAAATCACAAGGTTAATATGTTTTTTAAAAGACCACAAAGCTATAATAAATTCTTGTAGCACGCATTAAAAACGAAGTGCTTGGGAAAGCATTTTATTGAATTTCACAAATATTCCAGTGAGTTTATTTTCCTTCATGAAGCAATGCCTTGAGACAGGTAAGGACAAGCTAGAGTTTCTGTTACACAACAGCAGGCTCTGGTGATAAACCTGATTACAATACCCTGTCAGAGGTGAACTTCCTGCTTAGCTATTAAAAAAAAAAAAAAAAAAGAGTACAGTGCCTCACCCTTACTTATTCTTATAATTGTTTTGAAGCAAAGATTCGGCTGAGAAAAAGTTAATGCTACATGCACCTGTTAGTCCAAACTTAAAACAAGACTTTCTTATTACAAAGGAAAATTAGTAAGAAATAAAAGTAATGTCAGAAGTAATGACAAAGCATGTTAATATATTGTTTATGGAGGAAGGATAAAATGATTTCCACATGTATCATGATTCACAAAACAGTTCACTTTGCATTTTTAATTTGCTGGAGTTATCTTAATGGTTGCAAATCTACCATGTAGTAACATAAAATACTTTTTTATGTTCAAAGTCTTGTCTGGAAGTTTGTGGTGAACACATTATGTGAAATATAGTCTTGGTCCTGGGGATGAGATTATTTTAGAAATACATTGTCAACTTGCACAAAGACAAACCTTATGAACAAACACAAATTTATGAACTGATAATGAATGAGGACTTGCCAACTAAATAGGGAATTACAATTTGTTTTGGGCCCAGGATGAGAGCTAGGAAAAACCTACTGGAGTTCTCCTTCTTAAGATTTGTCTGTTGTCCAAATATTCTCCTGATTGTGGCACATCTCTGTTCAAACTTCACATATCTGTACTAACGGAGATTAAAAGCTATTATCCAGGAAAGCAGATGACCCCCAAGTAATTTCTATTTGATTTTGGAAGGGTTATGTGATTATGTTTGCCACAGATTGACTTTTGTCATTACCCCGTTTTCTTTTGGCTAGTGTAAAACCTAGGTCCCATCTCTCTTCTCCCGGGAAGTGGAGGAGAGGGGAGACCCGGGCTGGGTGTGCTGGGTCCTGGGGGTACTGGCCGAGGATCAAACTAAATTACAGATAATCCACATGAAATCACCAGTTTCACATAGCAAATATGAAGTGTGATTTTCCCAAAAGAAGTATCCTCAACATAGCCTTACACATGTATTTTCTGACCAGAGTAATTCATTATTGGTTTTAGTATACTGGTGAACAGTACAAATTAACTGATGAGATTATTTATCTCACACACTGGTTTTCATGAGTGATAGTGACACACCCATAACTCACATTTTCAATGTCCTTGCTTATACATTGAAGTTATGTCCCTTTTACACTTATTGCTAAAATATTAGTAGAATGCTTTATTTTTTCCATCAAATGCCACTGTTTAATGGCCTCCTCATATTTTATGTACTAAATACATCTGAAAGTTTCCTACTTGGGTGGAAAAAAGCCCCCAATAGATCAATTTGAAATCTCCTGAAAATGAATTGTTTAAACTTATTGTTTTTTAGTTATTTCAAATAATTTAATCAATAAACACAGACTGAATCCTTACCATGTCTACAGAATTATATTAGGTCTTATGGATAAAAAAAATAGAAGCATTAAATGTTGTTCAAAGAGTAGTTGGGGATGCAAGACATAGGCAAACAAACCCACGCACCACATATTGTCTTTTACTCCTGTTTTAGAAATTCTACTTGGACAACATCCTCTAGTTGCCTTTAAAATCTTGAAAAATACAAGAGAATACATGTAACATACCTGTAATCTTGAAGCATGATAATAAAACGAACACCCATGAATCTACTACCTAACTTAAGAACTAGAACATTACCAACACCGCTGCATCTACCAGTACACCCATTCCCTACCCTTCCCTCTGCCTCTCCTCCCCTTCGAGGTATAACTAGTATCCTGAATTTTGCTCATCACAAACTTACTTTTAAAAAATACTATCATACACACAAACATACCTAAATAGTTTACCTTCTTTTTGAACTGAATACAAATACATCATTATGTGTGTAGTTTTGTGAATCTTGCCTTTTACACTCAATAGAATGTCTTTTAGATTCATTTACGTTGCTTATGGCTGTAGCTGTTTAATATACCAGTGTTTGTCCCATTTTATCCACTTTCCTGTTGACAGACATTTAGATGGTTTCTAGTTTTGTTTGCTTTGTTTTTTTCATTACCTAACTGCCTTCTTTAGCCTTTTATCATGAAGTACAAAACTCCATCAATAAAGAACTAGTTAAGTAAACTGTGGCATATTGTATAGTGCAGCTCTTAGAAAAATGAAGAGTTAACTAAATTGTAGTTATATAAGAGAATATCTCTATTCTTAGAAAACATACACTAAAATATTTAGGGGTAATGGGCCATGATAGATGTAAGCTACCCTCAATGATTCAGAAATAGAATTGCGCAGATAGACCAATAGACAGACAGCGAGAACAGCACAAATGATAAAACAAATGGGATAAAATGTTAACAGCAGTTGATCTGGGTTAAGGATATATGGGTGTCCTTTGTATTATTTTTACTTTTGTAACTTTTCTGTAAATCTAAAACTATTCCAGAATGAGAAGTTTATTTCAAAAAGATACTCCAAGATATAAGCAGAAAAGGCAAAGTGCAATGGTTATTTTTACCAAGACACAATCTCATATTATTTTTATGTTTATACTTTCTACCAAAATCTCTAGAAGAAATCACTTCCCTATATTACTCCTGTCCCCTCACTCAAGATTAACTTAAAATAGTCAACAAAAGATATTATCACTAGGGCAAGTATTTTGTGTAAACAAAAGCCCACAACCATGACCTTCCAATAATATGGTCCAGCCAGGGGAAAATTTTTAAGCAAAGATCAGACTAGTGATAACATTCATAAATAGATATTATATATATATTTTTTTAAATCCAAGAAATGAATGAGCAGTGAGATACTTTAGGCATTCAAGAAATAATTTTTTTTTAGGTAAAACTTCTCTAAAAAAAATCTGAATTTTTTTTTAAAGATTTTATTTATTCATTTGAGAGAGAGAGAGAGAGAGAGCACATGAGAGGGGGGAAGGTCAGAGGGAGAAGCAGACTCCCTGCTGAGCAGGGAGCCTGATGCGGGACTTGATCCTGGGACTCCAGGATCATGACCTGAGCCGAAGGCAGTTGCTTAACCAACTGAGCCACCCAGGCGCCCCCAAAAAATCTGAATATTGAGTCTACTTCTAAATGTCTAAAAATTAGTATCTGGCATGCTTCCATTTCTGCCCATCAAGGATTAAATACAGTGGAAACTGACGTCCCACCATAAACACAGAAGTGGAAAAATACATGAAATAACAGTTTCAGGCAGTGGACAACAGTTTCAGGCAATGGACAACATAGGACTATAATCCCTGAAAGAAGAGAAATAAATGGCCTAGTTTACTGCTTGGAGGCAGTTTCCAGGCTGCAGTGCAGGGAGCCAGAGAGTGAAATGGAGCGTTGTGGTCTTGCCAAGTTGAGGAGACAGAGATTGGAGCTCCTGAAAGCTGAGGTGGCTACACTTTGCAGGCAGAGTACCAGCAAAGATAAAACCATACACAGAGAGAACTCTGGAGATCTGCAAAGAGGTCCTCTCAAGTCTTTGACTCAGTACTGATTCATGCTGTGTGAGGAAAAACCTAAGGCCAAGGGGGGAAAAAAAATCACTGGATTCTTTCCCAATGAATCCAAACAATTCCCAGAGCTCATACAAGGCACCAGCTGCAGTGGAAAGACTGCACAACATTGGGGGCACCAGATAGAGCCTTCTGAGGGAACATGCCATAGTAGCAAAGATAAGTTAGAACAAAGGCCCTGGACCAGCAATGAAAAAGCTTAAAACCAAGCTTCTACAGGATCAAACTGATCTCCATACTACCTAATTATACACCAGAACAAAAATCCAGTATTCAACAACGTAAAATTCACAATGTCTGTATCCAATCAAAAATTACCAGGCATGAAGAGAAGCAGGAAAATGTGACACATAATCAAGAGATAAACCAATCAATAGAAACATACCCAGCAATAACAGAGACAATAGAATATATTAGACAAGAACCTTAAAACATCTGTTATAAATATGGTCAATATGCTCAAGAATGTAAAAGAAAACAAACATAATGAGGGAAATGGAAAAAATAAAACTAAAATGAAACTTCTGGAAATGAAAAGCACAGGATGTGAAATAAGAAACACACTTACTGGGTTTAACAGCGGATTAGACATTCAAAAAGTAAAAATCAGTGAAACTGAAGACATGACTATAGAGACTGTCCAAAACAAAACATACTGAAAAAGAAGATATAAAAAACAAACAAAAACCGCCGAAGCCTTAGTGAGCTGTGGGCACTATCAAATGGTGTAACATGTAACTGGTATCCCAGAAAAAAAATCAAGGGGAGGACAGAAAAAAATATTTGAAGAAATAATGAATGAAAAATTTCCAAATTTGATGAAAACTGTACATCCACAGATCTGAGGTCAATGAACCCCAAGCAGAAGAAACATAAAGAAAACCATGCCAAGGCACATCGCAATCCAACTGATGAGAAACAGTGATAAAAAGAAAAATTTTAAAAGCAGCTGGAGGAAAAAAGACACATTACATAGAGAATAGAAAAGATAAGACTGACAGAATAGAAAAGATAAGAATCAGAAATCGGGCAGGCCTATATCAGACAAGCCCACAGCTAACAGTGTACTCAATGATGAAAAGCTAAAAACTTTTCCTCAAAGATCAGGAACAAGACAAGGATGCCTACTCTCACCACTTTTATTTCAGATAGTATTAGAAGTCCTAGCTAGAACAATTAGGCAGGAAAAAGAAATAAAATGCATCAAATCAGAAAGGAAGAAGTAAAACTGTCTCTGTTTGCAGATGACATGACATGGTATTACATATAGAAAACCCTAAAGACTCCATCAAAAAACTATTAGAACTAGGAAAGAAATTCAGGAAATTGCAGGATACAAAATCAATATATGAAAATCAGTGGTGTTTCTATACACTAACAGAAAACTATCAGAAAGAGAAATTAAGAAAACAATCCCATTTACAATTGCATCAAAAAGAATAAGGGGCACCTGGGTGGCTCAGTTGGTTAAGTGTCTGCCTTCAGCTCAGATTGTGATCCCAGGGTCCTGCTCTGAGGGGAGCCTGCTTCTCCCTCTCCACCCCGCTTGTGCCCTCTCTCACTCTCACTCTCTCAAATAAATAAATAAAATCTTAAAAAAAAAAAAGAATAAAATACCTAGGAATAAATTTAACAAAGGAGGTAAAAGATCTGCACACTGAAAACTATAAGACACCGATAAAAGAAATTGAAGACACAAGTAAATGGAAAGATATTCTGTGCATGTGGATCAGAAGGATTACTACTGTTAAAATGTCCATATTATCCAAAGCAATCTAGAGATTCAATGCAATTCCTATCAAAATTCCAATAGCATTCTTCACAGAAATAGAAAAAAATCCCTAAAATTTGTGTGGAATCATACAAGACCCCAAACAGGCAAAAACAATCTTAAGAAAGAAGAACAAAGGGGTGCCTGGGTGGCTCAGTCATTGAGCATCTGCCTTCGGCTCAGGTCATGATCCCAGGGTCCTGGGATCGAGTCCCACATCTGGCTCCCTGCTCTGAGGGAAGCCTGCTTCTCCCTCTCCCACTCCCCCTGCTTGCGTTCCCTCTCTCGCTGTCTCTCTCTCTCTGTCAAATAAATAAAATCTTAAAAAAAAAAGAAAGAAAGAAAGAAAGAAGAACAAAGCTGAGGGCATCACACTTTCTGATTTCAAGCTATATAACAAAGCTATAGTAATCAAAACAGTATGGTATTGGCATAAAAACAGACACGTAGATCAAAGGAACAGAACAGAGAGCCCAGAAATAAATCCACGCATTTATGAATTAATTTACAACAAAGGAACCAAAAATATACTTGGGGAAAGGATAGTGTCTTCAATAAATGGTGCTGGGAAAACTGGACATCCACAGGTGAAAGTATGAAATTGGACCACTATTTAACACCATATACAAAAATCAACTCAAAATGGATTAAGGACTTAAATTTAAGACCTGAAACCATAAAACTCCTACAAGAGTTAGATAACCTAGGTGTCCATCCACAGATGAATGGATAGAGAAGGTAGGAGACACACACACCCACACACAATGTAACATTATTCAGCCACAAGAAAGAAGGAAATCTTCCCATTTGTGACAACATGGATGGAGCTTGAAAGCATTAAGCTAAATTGGATAATCTAGAGAAAGACAAATACTTCATGGTATCACTTATATGTCGAATCTTAAGAAACAAAAACAAAAACCCTGTCAAACTCAGAAACAATGAGTAGAAAAGCGCTTGCCAGGGGCTGGGGGTTGGCAGAACTGGGAGAGGTCGGTAAAAGGGTACAAACATTCAGCTGTAAGATAAGTAAGGTCTGAGGATCCAATGTAAAACACGGTGACTATAGTTGATAACATCGTATTATATAATTGAAATCTGCTAGGAAGGTAGAATTTAAATGACTTCACACACACACAAAAAGACAACTATTTGAGGTGATGGATGTGTTAGTTAACTCAATGGGGGAATCCCTTCACGAGCTACCCACAGAGCAAATCACCATGGTGTACACTTTAAATATCTTACCGTTTTGTCCATTATACTTCAATAAAGCTGGGGGGAAAAGAAAGAAAGAAACCAGGCAGGCCTATAGAAAATGAAACATCTTTAAAGTCCTGAAAGAAATTAAGTACAAACCCAGATTTCTGTACTAGTGAAAATGTCTTTTCAAAAACGAGGGCAAGGGGTGCCTGGGTGGCTCAGTAGGTTAAGTGTCTGCCTTCGGGTCAGGTCGTGATCCCAAGGTGCTGGGATTGAGCCCCAAGTCCAGCTCCCTGCTCAGCGGGGAGTCAGCTTCTCCCTCTCCCTCTGCCCCTCTCCCCTGCTCATGCCCACGCTCTTGCTCTCTCAAATAAATAAAAAATCTTAAAAAAAAAAATGAGGGCAAATAAAGACTTTTTTAGACCAAGAAAAGAATTCACTGCCAACGGATCTGTACTGTAAGAAATGTTAAAGGACTTTTTTAGACAAGAAGAGTGCCAGAAATAGCAAATATGTAGGTAAATATAAAATCATTTTACCCATTTTTATTTTTTAAAACGATAAATGAATTTTTAAAGCAAAAATAATCCAATGCTTTGTGAAAATTATAACAGATAAAAGTAAAATGTTTGAGGGGCACCTGGGTGGCTCAGTCGGTTAAGCGTCCGACTCTTGATTTTGGCTCAGGTCATGGTCTCAGGGTTGTGAGATGGAGCCTGGCATCCGTGCCATGCTCAGTGGGGAGTCTGCTTGGGATTCTCTCTCTCCCTTTCCCTCTGCCCCCCCCTCCTCGAGCTCTCTGTCTTTCTCTCTCAAATAAAAAACAAATAAATTGTAAAAAAAAAAAAGTAAAATGTTTGACACTAGAAGATGGAAGCAGGGAAATGAAAGTATACTGTTGCAAGGGTCCTACATTATACATGTACTGGTATACTAGTACTTGAGGTAGACTGTGGTAAGTTAAAGATGAATGTTATAAATTCTAGAACAATCTCACAAAAAAAATCCAGAGCTATAGTTAATATATCAATAATGGAGATAAAACAGATTCATTAAAAAAAAAAGTCAATGCAAAAGAAGGTGGGAAAAGAAGAAAAACAGAATAAAGACTAGATGAAACAAATAACAGCAGGATTTATAATTACATTAGATGTCAATGGTCAGACATGTAATTCTAAGGCAGAGAATATCAGACTGCATAAATAAAAAAAAAATCAAGACAACTACAAACTGTCTACCAGGAAGCCACTTTAAATATAAAGACACAGGTTAAAAATAAAAGATTTCCAAAAGGTATATTAGGCAAACTTTTTTTTTAAATTAACATTGAACAAGGTAGATATGAAAACAAATATTACTGGAGGGCAGAAAAGGACATTACATAGTAAGAAGAGTCAGTTCATCAAGAAGACAAAATATCCCAATTATTATGCACCTAAGCTCCAAAATACGTGAAGCAAAAACCAACAGAACATGAAAGAAAAAGTTGTAATCCTAGGACACTGGAGATTTCAACACACCTCTCTCAGTAACTGATAGGATGAGTAAAAATTAGTATTTGAATGGTTTCAGAGCATAAATAAAACATGCAAGTAAATGTAAAATAATGAATTTTGTTTCTTAATTTATAAAATTTAAGTCTCAAATTACAAAAATTTAGGAGGGGCAGAGAACAGTCTAGATCTGATACCATAGTGAGAACATAATATTTCAGGCTGAAACCCCGAATCACCACCAGAAATAAATGTGGCTATAACTGCAGGCACTCCTTCCCACACTGCCTATAGGCGGGCAAAGCCAATCTTGGCTAAAGGCTTGAGCTAGGCTTCTGGGAAACATAAGCCACACTGGCTATGACTGTAGCAGTCCCTTGGTTCTGTGCACTATAAGTCACTCCTGTAGTCATTTCAACATGTGGCAATAATGGGATCTATTACTATCTGAATGGACAAGGTATATATTTTTAAAAATAATTATTTTATAGAGTGAAATTTGAGTGTCTATTTGAGTATAAAGTGAAACCAAATTTCTTAATTCAAAAGGAAATTACTGGTTAGTAATTACTCCCAAGCATATAAACTCAGCCCAGGGAGCAATATCCTTTGCAAGAAGCTGAATTTATGGTAACCAAAATTATAAAACACTGTAATAAAAAGCAAGAGTCATATCCATGAACTTCCTGGCACCTCCCTGTAGCAAACTCAGAAATGGGCACATGCATAGGTTTTTTGTTTTGTTTATAACAGAGCTTTAAAATGAAAATTTTAATTTCCAAAAATGATACATTTTTTTCCCCTGAGTAGTTTGAGGATAACTCTTAATCTTTTCCTTAGAAGAAAAGCTTTTCCATCCTGGGACCTGGAAGGAATGTCCATTTCAATGTCTATGATATACCTGTATTTTGAAGATATTATCTCAAATAATCCTCAAGAAAACCCTAATGAGGTAGAGGTTTACCTATTCCCAAATCATTTTTTTCCTAAGCCTGTTTCCTTACTGAAAAACTAAGAAATGTGGACTAAGGCATGTTTAAATTTCCCTCAGCTTTAATATTCCATGATTCCATGTAAAAGATTCTGGTGTTTATCCCTAGAAGCTTATAATTTGGCTTGGGAGTTAAATATAAGTAAGTTTGGGCACCAGCAAAAAGTACAAATAACCTAAACCAAGCAAAAATGATCAATATAACTTGAGTCGTGAATGGTTCTGAGAAATCAGGCTAAAGCCCAGGCGGTTAGAACATAAGATACAGACCGGACTGGAAGCTAAGAGAGAAGAGAAGGAAAGGAGGATGGGAAGGGAGGGTAAGGGAGGGAAAGAGAGGAAAGAGAGAGAATTTTTTGTTAGCCAAGACTACACTGGAGAGATTAATGCAAAAATGATAACTGAGTTCCACTGGTCCCTCTAGAAATACTTAACTGTAAAGACACACACCAAGAATTATTGAACTAAATGTCTAGCCATGAACAATTTTTTAGCAGCTAAATTTGATACTACTAATTAGTGAATTATACAGATTCTCAAAGCAATTATTAAGAAAAAACCCCTTCTATGGGACAGTTTTAGGGTAGCATCAGTATTGTCCGAGGCATACCCATGAAATCCAGACGTGTCTCATTGAGCACAGGATGCTATTTAAAAAGATGAAAAACTAATCAACCTCGAATGCAGGCTAATTCTGAAACTAAAAACTTGTGTTTTTCTTTTCCTAGAGGCAAACAGGGCTCCTGAGGTGGTAGGGGCACCTTGTACTTTGTAAATATCTCCCTGACTTTACTCAAGTTCAGCTATTCCACCACATCTCTGAAAAATTATTTGGGGTCTGGAGTGCTGACTAGAAAAACAGGATGTGTCCTCTGTGTCCCTAGTCCTTTAAATAAATCATTGCAACCCTCCAGTTACGGAACGACTAAGTCACCGGAATAAGCTGTACAGCATCGGGACTCTGGTCGGTGACACTGTATGGTGACAGATGGCAGCTACACTGGTGGCGAGAACAGCGCAAACGTAGAGACACGCCGAATCACTCTGTTGTACACCTGAAACTAATGTAACATTGTACGTCAACTACTCAAATTTAAAATTTTTAAAAATTAAAATTAAAAATAAATGATCAGGGCGCCTGGGTGGCTCAGTTGGTTAAGCGACTGCCTTCAGCTCAGGTCATGATCCTGGAGTCCCGGGATTGAGTCCCACTTCGGGCTCCCTGCTGAGCAGGAGTCTGCTTCTCCCTCTGACCCTCTTCCCTCTCGTGCTATCTCTCATTCTCTCTCTCTCAAACAAATAAATAAAATCTTTAAAAATAAATAAATAAATAAATGATCACAACCTGCCTAAGCTAAGAAAATTTTCATAAAGACCCATCTTTCAGGAAGCCTATTCTGGCTACCTAGCCTGTGCTTCATGCCAGGACACATGTACCCACACTGTCACTTCTAGCCTGGACCATCCTCCAGCTGGATCCTCTATCCCCAGCCTTCCAGTTCTGGTTGCCATGTCTATCACAGGGCCACCTCTTGGTTTTGGTAACCAGTCCGGAGCCCAATGAGGGGATCGAACTCACAACCCTGAGATCAAGAGCTGAGCTAAGATCAAGAGTCGGAAGCTTAGCTGACCGAGCCACCCAGGCGCGCCTCCCCCGCACCCCCCCCCCGCCACGTCCGGAGCTTCTATATTGCCTCAATAACTTACTTCCACTTCCTGCCCCTGCTGTCCCTGCCCCACCCCTCACCCCACCCTTACTGCTTAGTATGGTTCCACTTTTTTTGTCTCCCTCCAAACTAAGGCTGCCTCAGCCATGCTGGACTATGTTCAGAGTGAGGATACTGGGCAAGTTACCTAATCTCTCTGTGTCTCAGTTTCATCATCCGTAGTATAAGCATAATAATAATACGGGGGCGCCTGGGTGGCTCGGTCAGTTAAGCGTCTGCCTTCAGTTCAAGTCATGATCCCAGAGTCCTGGGATCGAGCCCCACATTGGGCTCTCTGCTCCGTGGGGAGCCTGATTCTCCCCCTCCCTCTCCCTCTTCCCAGCCTTGTGCTCTCTTGCTATCTCTGTCACCATCTGTCTCTCTCTCTCTCTCAAATAAATAAATAAAATCTTAAAAAATAATAATAATACATACTTCATAGGGTTGATATGAATAATAAAAGAGTTTATAAAATATGTAAAACAGGGCCTGGTACAGAATAAGCACTACCACTATTATTATTATTATTATTTCTTTGTTTTTTCCAGGTTAAGTGGTAGCTGCATCTATCCCCCCTTCTCTGTGCTGCCCGAGTACAAGCGCACGTGGAGCTGTCCTGTCAGCTCTCCTGGCTGTGCGCTAAATGGTGACGACGAGGAAGCAGCCCTGGGGACCCCCCTCCAAACTTGCTTCCTCTCTCTAAATTCATAGGAACGGCTCCTGCACGAGATATTCTGAAGGTAGAGCCATTTCTGGCTTAAAAATCTAAAGTTCCCTACAAATCATTTATAGAGGCCAATACTCTAAAAGATTTTTATTTATTTATTTGAGACAGAATGAGAGAGAGAGAGCACATGAGAGGGGGAGGGTCAGAGGGAGAAGCAGACTCTCCGCCAAGCAGGGAGCCCGATGCGGGACTCGATCCAGGGACTCCTGGATCATGACCTGAGCCAAAGGCAGTCGCCCAACCAACTGAGCCACCCAGGCGCCCGAGGCCAATACTCTAAATTCAATGCAGATGTAAAAGGTTACGGAATGTTGCAAGCTTGTTTGTCTGCATTGCCAATCATCCATCACTTCTGGCTCAATGCTTCAAGAATATTTTTTCACAGCACCGATTTAGGCATTTAGAAGAAATAGTGTAAAAAGGAGGGCAGAATGGCAGGCAGAGAGAGCCAAGGATGATACAAGGAATAAAAGGCTCCAAGTCTGGGGCCACCAACCGTATGGCCTTGGCGTTCATTCGGTCTCCCTGAGGTGTCTGCTCATACGTACAACTGGGATGACAGTGAACCACACTTATGCAGAGGTTTGGTAGGGGTCACAAATGTCTCTTGAATCAAACCACAAATAATTTAAGGCTGTGAAGGTTAGGAGGGCCTATAAAAATAAATCCTTAAGTGGGCAAGCAGGATAATATTTAATGTTACTATTTAGCATACTGAAAACCTTCCGATGAAGAACAAAGAGAAGATAATCTTTGAGCACTACACATAGTGATAAGGACTCGTAATTAAAGGACAGAAGCCCTTCCATTGGAGACATCAAAACAGATCTAGAAAAAGACCAAGAAGCAAAGGACTTAAAATAGCACCTCTTGAAACAAGAGAATAACTTTCTTCTCTTTTCTCAAAAGCAATATAGTATGCAAATAACAAAAAACATTTTTAAAAAATTTGAAATTACCTAAAGGTCTCTATAGAAAACTTCTAAAGTTTAGTCTCAACCAAACACCTATTGACAGTGCACACACCTCACACCATAGCTGTATGTTCAGGAGAACCTAAAGGATTAGAAGAGACCACATGAGGGAAATAAAAAATAATAATCCCATTCCTCATTAAATTATGACTAATGTTCTACATACGGGCAGAACAAAAACTAGATGCCATTTTTAAAAACCCCCAACACCAAATAATAAGTCAGGAAAGGAATACAAATCACCATACCACGTTTGCATCTTACTAGGGACTACAAAGTAAAAAAGAAAGTAACTTGCCTCTATAGCAAAGATTCCTTTGTCACGCCCATATAATTTCATCTCTTCTGGAAAATGCTGAAAAGCATTTATGTAAGGAATATGGCCCTCTTCAACGAATCTGTATTTTCGAAAAGAAAGTGTCAATAAGAGTACGTACTGATTTAGCAAAGTGGGACAAACGAGCTGAAGCTGTGTTTCAAAGACCAGGTGAGAACCAGTTGAGCACGTTGCATCTCCCACATGTTTTTAAGGAGGATAAATCTGCAAAGATCAGTTATTCTCTACACCCATGTGTGGAGAAAACGTTTAGCCAATTATCTAATGATACCTTAAGTTTCTGACTAACGAGATGAAACATTTCTATGAAGTATGTGTCTTATTTGTCAGTTCACCACCTGGCTTGCAGACACAGCATCCTTCTATGCCTAGCTCCCCTCACATGATGAGCATCTGCTCTTCTAAATCACTCTCTTGAGGAGACCTCCCTGGGTCCATTTTCCTTTTTAGAACACCTCCCTTGTCTACCCGCCTGTCCTCAGTCCCTCCAAGAGTGCACAGGAGATGCCTGCCCCTAGAGATAATTCAGGGAGGGGACCGTGCCCATTTGCTTACCACTCCATCCCAACGTCCAGTACATAGCAGCTGATCAAATATTTTGAGTAAATTGAGTTTGGAGAAAATAGCACATATATATAAATAAATACACATATATATTTATTTACAATTCATTCATTAAGTCACAGAAATTTATCAAGTACTAAAACCCAGCACTATTTGAGGCTGTGGGCATACAGCAATGAACAAAATAGGAAAATATTCTTGTTCCCAAGGAGTTTTATGTTCTCATGAAAAGAGATGGCAAACAAAACAAATGAATGAAATCTATAGTATGTTAAGTGGGTAAAGATGGCAAGGAGAATAATAAAGCAGGGAAGAACACAGAGTGAGGAATGGGGGTATTGCAACCTAGGCCATATATATATATATATTAGATTTTTTTAAAAGATTTTATTTATTTATTTGACAGAGAGAAAGAGAACACGAGCAGGGGGGAGGAACAGAGCGAGAGGGAGCGGGCTCCTCAATGAGCAGAGAGCCAGGCGTGGGACTCGATCTCAGGACTCCAGGATCATGACCTGAGCCGAAGGCAGACACAACCAACTGAGCCACTGAGGGACCCTTATCTATTAGAGTTTTAAAATATGAAAATGGTTAAGGAAAATAAGATAAAGACAGGAATAAGTTAGTATACAAATGTTTTGCATTAAAATCTTTGTTATTCTTACAGCTAAACTGACATCTAACTTCTAGCTTTCTGTGTGTGAACGAATATTGATTCAACTTTAATTTCAAATTAAAAATGTGATTTCTTTATTTTAGTCTACTGAAAGTTGAGAATTAAAGTAAATTTTATGTAAAAATGGTGTTGGTTGAAGTTTAACAATAAAGCAGGCTTCCTTAGAACAGCGCTAGAGGGAAAACCATCCTCATTTAGACTTTTATTCATTTCTTTCATTTACATAAAAGTATGTGTGCATTGTAATCAGTATTCATATTATTTCAGAGCTACATTCTTGGTTTAATATTATTTCATATACAGGATGTATTGCATGCTTATCATTTTATAACTATGTAGTACTCTATGATGTTAATATATTCAAAATTTACATAGTCATTGCCCCCATATGATAATACACATATGCCAGCCCTGTGTGAGGATTAGTTCAGAGTCAATAAAACATGAAAAGCCCCCACCATGGCCCTAGCAGGACAGGCAGACAGCCTGTGGGTGCGTCAGTAAAGACAGTGCCGCAGTGCCCCACAGAGGCACATGCACAGCGCTGTAGGAGCAGAGGAAGGAATGAGAAACCTGACCAGGGAAAGCAGAGAAGGTCTTGGCCATCTGGGGTTTTAACAATTTTTACCACTTATAATAGTGCTGCTTGTAATCTCTTTTCAAGTTTGGTGGGTTTTTAAAAAATTTCCTTTTAGAAAAATATATACTTTTCCAAAAGATAGCTATTGAATCAAAGCTCTGAATGATCAATTTCATTTTGTCAAGTATCATCAGATGAGTCTCTGAATCAATCCAGGAAGTTGACAGAGGATTTGCCATAGACTAAAAGCATCCCATATGCCCTGCCTGGCCATGTCCCCTGAAAACAGAGTCTCTATTTATAATTTTGTTGTATTTTTCAGAAGTTTCAATCTGTGATAGATTGGAAATTTAACAAATTGGTTCATCACAGATAATTTAAGAAGTACTGCACTGGCGTTAGGTCGTGTCTACCTGCAAAACATACCCAGAGCCCATTCACCTTGTTCCATTTCACTTGCCACCATCCTACTCCAAACCACTATGTCTTGCCAGAAATATAGCAAAAGACCACCTGGGCTCTCTTCTTTCACCCTTGCCTCCCTAGAATCCATTTTTCTTATAGCTGCTTGAATGGTCAGAGAATGTCTTCCCTGCTAAAATCTTCCAGGGGCTTACTATCACACTCAAAAGCCAAATTCCTAATGAATATTGGGTTTCCTTCGGTAGTGATGATTATGCTCTGAAAATAGAGGTGATGGTTGCACAACCTTGTAAATATCCTGAAAACCACTAAATTGCACATTTAAAAGGGTGAATTTTACCATATATGAATTATACCTCAATTAAAAAAAAAAATCCAAACTAGCCTGGCTCACAAAGACCTGTACCTGGCCCCTGCTTATTGTCTCTCTGTCCTCACCCTCCTCCTGCTCCTTCAAATTCTTACTCCTGTTGCATGAGCCTCCTCTGCTCCTTGATCACAGACAGACCTTGCTCTTGCTTGGGGGCTTGACACTAGCAGCCTCCTTCCACTTGGAGCGCTAGTACTGCTGATACTCACCTGCCGGCTCGACTTCCATTCAAAGAGCCCCTCAGTGAGGCCTCCCTAATGACCAGTCTAAAGGAGCCATCACTTGATGCCAGTCTTCTGCATAGCACTTCACCGTTTAATCATTATTTATTGAAATGCTTGTCTGTTTCCTCCTTTAGTCTTGAACTTTACGAGAGCAGGACCTTGTTCTCTGTGGTTCACAACTGTGATTCAAGGGTCTAGACTCTAGAAAAATACCTGCATCTAGTCGGTATTCAATAAATATTTGTGGAATGAATACACGTTGACTATTCTTATTTATTATTGTTGCTATCACTAGGTAGGCAGGGTTCCTTATTTTTATTCTTTTAAAGATTTATTTATTTGAGGGGCGCGTGGGTAGCTCAGTCGGTTAAGCGTCTGCCTTCGGCTCAGGTCATGATCCCAGGGTCCTGGGATTGATCCCCGAATCGGGCCCCCTGCTCAGCGGGGAGCCTGCTTCTCCCTCTCCTTCTGCCTCTCCCCCTACTTGTGCTCTCTCTCTCTCTCAAATAAATAAAATCTTTAAAGAAAATTTATTTAAGAAAGAGAGTGATCAAGCAGGAGGAAGGGCAAAGGGAGAGAGAGAATCCCAAGCAGACTCCCCACTGAGGACAGACCTGACACAGGGCTCAATCCCATGACCCTGAGATCATGACATGGGGAGCCGAAATCAAGAGCCGGTTGCTCAACCAACCGAGCCACCTAGATCCCCAGACAGGGTTAATTAAAGGCTACTTTGAGTTATGAATTTATCCTAAGGACTATGGGTACTGCTAAAGAATTTAACCTGGGGAATGATATGCAGGATGAGTATAAGATATAGGGGTACTGGGGCCAGACTAATAATGTGTTTCCTTCACGCCAGTGTTTTTAAAATACTTTTTCCCAGTTCGGTGGTAGTTCTCAAACATTAGCATCCATAAGAATCCCCTGGATGGCTTATTAAAAGAGTTACCAGGCCCTACCCCCAAAGTTTCTGATTCAGGTTAGAATGGGTTAGAATCTGGTTAGAATTTACATACTCCTAAGTTCCTAGGTGATGCTGATGCTGCTGGTCAGGGAACCACACTTTGAGAACCTGTGTCTTAGAGCTCCGTGTCTGAGAAAAATAAAGTGGATCAGTGGTAACAGCCCCCTTTCCTGTTGCTCCAAGCACTTAGGCTCAGTTCCCAAATGTGTATCCCACAGAGCAAAACAAAAGCCCTCCAGCTAATTAGATCCATTCTCCTTGAAGGCACTTCAAAATTCTCCTTTAAGGGAGGGGAGGAAAGAGGAAGAAGGAGGAACAGAAAGGGAGAGGGAGAAAGACAAATGTGTAGGATCTTACCCCTATCCTTCCAACCACATCTAATATTCTCCCTAAGAAGAATTACAGGTGAACATCATTTTCTCCATCTTGTTAGGTTTCTAGGAGTCTCGTTACTCCCTTACAGATTGCCGTGGGTAGTTAGACAGCCCCTCTACCCAGCTCTAGTGACATGATTTGATTGTTGTTTCTGTAAGACTCCTGTGGTATGGAAAGGAAAATGTATAGGAGAGGCACAAGACTGTCGGCACAGGGCCCGCTTGGGAGGTTGCTAAGTAATCCAGGTGAAGATATAGAGGGAATGGCGAGAAAAATGGTTTCAAGGGTTGTTTTGGAAGTATAATTGACAGGATGTAATGACTGACTGTAGCTCTAGAGAGAGGAAAGAGTCAAGGATGAATCTTAAGTTTCTGGATAGGAAGAAACGGAGTGTGTGATATTTACAGAGGAAAGAAAACACTGGAGAAGGAGCTGGATTAAGGAGAAAGATGATGAAAGATGGACTTCTTTTCATCATGCTGATTTTGAGATATCATAAAGACACCCAAGTAGTGTCCAACAGGCAGTTATATGTATGAATATATGGGTCTGACCCTCACTAGACAAGTCTGGGCTGCAGAAATAAATTTGGGCATCATCATCAACATATAGATGGTAATTAAAGCCTTGGGAGAAGATGAGATCACCCAATGAAGGCATACAGAGCAAGGTGAGGTTTTTAACAGTAAAATTCCCTGAATAATGGACTATCTGCATGCAGAATTAATCATCTCTGAGAAAAGCCTTGTTATTTGGTTGACGTGGCCAAATTCAAAGGCACTATCATCATTTACTGGAGGCATTTTATTTAATCAAAGGGCCTAGTACTGATGATGATGATGATGATGATGATGAAGAAAACAAAACAATCATAACTAGCATTGAGTTATTATGTGCTAGGCACTGTCCTGAGTGCTTTTCATGCAGTAGTAATTACTGGAAGTAGTTACAACTCTGTGAGGTAGATGTTATTATCAGCTCCATTTCACCAAGGATGAAACAGAGGCAAAGAGAAATTAAATAATTTACTCAAGGTCACATATAAGTGGCACAGCTAGGATTCAAACCCAGGAGTCCGGTTCCAAATCTGTGCTCTTAAAATCACTCCAAACACTGACTAAACCCAAATGTTATTATTTAGAATACATATAAAGCAAGGGAAATATGAACACACT
The DNA here is from genome assembly GCF_003265705.2 of Callorhinus ursinus. NCBI lineage: Eukaryota > Metazoa > Chordata > Mammalia > Carnivora > Otariidae > Callorhinus > Callorhinus ursinus. Next base: position 7,693,822 of record NW_027397072.1, on the reverse strand, counting down.
AATGATTTTGGCACATCCTCTATTTAATGAGAAAGTCTTATACACAGTGCCCTAATTAACTCATTAACTATAAAACACTGTAAATTATCTTGAAAAAACATAAATACCGACCATCTACTAACAGGTTTTTCTAAGAGTTCTGTTTTCAGTTTATCTTATAAATACAGAGAACCTATATTCTAACTTTTACCGACACCAATGTAAAAGCTACTATGGAGCTACTAGTAACCATTTGCCAATATGAAGGTCATCTGTTCATCTTCTCTCTTAGAAAAATGCAAAACACTTCATACTACCACTAAGGTACTTCAGTGTCACTTTTCATCTTTAGAGCATTTTACTCACATTAGATAATTAATTTTCCAATACCCTGTGTAAGGTAAATAGCATTATTGCACTATATAAATAAGGAAACCAAGGAGATGAGTTACCAGCCAGAAGAAGATTACATTTCAGAACTAGAACTCAGGCTACCCAATCCTTCCTGTCTCTCCCTCAATTTAAGCCTCCTTGTAAAATTCAAGATATCCAAACGTTGTCCCTTAGTTCACACAGATAATCAGCAAAGACATCATTATACGAGAGGTCGAGCTTACCTCAAAAGATCTGAAAGAGTAATTGTTTCTCTCTGCCATAGTAATGACAGGTAGCAGAAAGCAAGTGTCCTTGGCACTGTCATCTTCACAATTCCCTTCTCCTTTCGCAGTGAATATTCAACTCCATCGAGAGATCCAGAACAGATGGATGCTGTTTCTTAGGGGATAATGAAGAATTTTTTTAAGTGCAGGTAACTGTTTGGACAACAAAAGAAGCAAAACAACAAGAAGAATCCAAAGAAGCATTTTCAATATCTTAAAATCAAGTTATAATTGATACAATCTTTAAAAGAACAATTTGGCAATAAAGTGCAATGACGGCTTAGAGGAAATTGACTAAAAACGTACTCATTGGTTCTTTATGGGAGTGGGATGGGCTGAGATTCTAAAGAGGGATTTTTAGAATGCTTGAATTTCTTATAGTGAATAGGAACAATTTTTCAAATAAATACAAGAATAAACAATTACAAAGCAAAGCAAAAAGTATATAACTGCTTTGATGCAGGCCCCAACCCACATGTCCCTTTAAAGGTCTGAGAGGCTCTCCAAAACACTAGCTAGGAGAGTACACAGGACTTTGTAAGTCATGTTTTGTACTTTGGATTTTATTCGGGATATTATAAGAAGTTTCTGGAGAGTTTTAAACAGAGGAACAACCTGATTTCATTTGTATTTTTAAAAAGCTCTCTCTGGCTGCTACAGGAAGAATGGAGCTATAGGAGGGCCAGAGTGGACACAGACCACCACCATTAAGGACAGCAACGACACACGCTTGGACTGGAGTGGTGGCAGTGCAGGTGGTGAGAAGTGGCTGGACTCTGGACATATTTTGAAGCCAGGGTCAGAAGAATTTGCTGGTGGACTGGATGTGAAATATGAGAGAAAAAGAGAAGGCAAGTGTGATCCTGAGAGTTTGGGCCTGAGCAACCAGGAGAATGAAAATGCCACTTACTGAGACAAGGGAGAAAGCAAAAGAGCAGGTTTGATGAAAGAAATCAAGGTTTTAGAATGGCATGTGTTAAATGTAAGATCCTATTAACTGTACAAATGGAAATGGTAAGTAGGTAGTTGAATATAAAAATCTATAGTTAAAAAAAAAATCTGTAGTTCAGAAAAGAACCTAGAGATAGAAATTTCTGAGTCATCAGGATGTAGCTGGTATTTAAAGCCAGAAGTAGGATAAGTAGAAAGCAGGACTAAGAATGACCTCAAGAGACTCCATGCTTTCTTGGACAAAACTCTCCAAATTATTTCTCAAAATTCCTCTTTCCAAATCCTATAAATCCTTTCTTCAGAGCATTTATCGATAACTGAACTTCTTAATAAATGTTTGCACTTACTGTCCAGCTCCTCCTACAACAATCTAAGCACCTTGAAGGCAGACAACCTTGCTCATCACTGTGTCCCCAGGGCCCCAAGCAGGCTCTAGCACAAAGGAGGAACCCAATAAATATTTGGTGACAAAGAGGCTAGCAGTTCAAGATTTTCACCAGAGTGAAAAGATTTTTAAAACGTGCAAAGAGGGGGCGCCTGGGTGGCTCAGTCGGTTAAACATCTGCCCCTGGCTCAGGTCATGATCCCAGGATCCTGGGATCGAGTTCCGCATCGGGCTCTCTGCTCAGCAGGGAGCCTGCTTCTCCCTCTGCCTGCCGCTCCCCCTGCTTATGCTCTCTCTCTCCGACGAATAAATAAAATAAAATATTTTAAATAAATAAATAAAATATGCAAAGATTCAGGGTCAAGGCATGTTGTGGCAGTACTGTTTATAATATGAAACAAATTTAAAACAACCAAAGTGACAGTAGAAATTTAATTAAATAACTCTACACAATGGAATACTACATACCAACTCACTCAATGCTTAAGTCGGTGGTTCTCAAAGTATAGTCCCTATACCAGGTGTATTAGCATCACCTGAGAACCTATTAGAGATGCAAATTATTGAGCCTACCAATCTATATATATATAGATTTCAATAAAGTATTATGTTAATATATGTGTGTATATATATATAAAATAGAGAGAGGCTCTCCAACATATAGAGGCTTCCAGTGAAGATGGCAGATTGAAGACACACAGTAGCCTCTGCTCTGTTGCACTACAACAATTACACAGGAATTTTTAAGATAGATATAAACTCAAGAACTAACAACATGGAGGAGACAACAGCAATAAAATTTTAAAAGCCAGAAAGCATATGTACAGGTAATTACTGCCTTAGCAGTGTTGAGAAAGCTGGATTCAAAGCTAGCAGAAGGGAAAACTATAAACCAATGTAACTTTCCCCTGGGGACCCCTAAAGAAAGCTCCAGAACTGGTTAAATCCTGGAAATTGCGTGAAAGTAGGTCTAACACAAGAGAAATTGCCCGAAAGTTGATTGAGAAGCAGTCAGATACTCAGGCTCCTGCCCCAACTCTGTGCAGCAAATGCCTGCCCCCCACTTCCTAATCTGGGCAGAAAATTGGAAGTTTCTCCTCTGGAGAGAGTAAAACAAAGGGTCTCTAGAATAGGGCACATCAATCATATACACAGTTGAGAATAGGGTATATTATTAAAAACAGGAAGATTAAGTGAAAGTGTACATATTGAGTACTGAGACAGCCGCCAACCCCCACACACCCCTCAGGCCTTCTACCCACCTAGTTCCTAGAACAGCCAGGATTACACCCTCCAAACAGATGACTCAAAGAGATTTCTCTTGAAAATCCTATCAGCTCAGGTGGAAAAGATTTAAAGACGATAATGCTGGAGGCTTGCTAAGAAAATAATCCAGAGAGATCATGCACAGCACAACTGACAAAACTCTCCCTGGGTAGAAGGCTTTCACTCAATTTTTTAGTCTCCATTCTTAAGAAGACTAGCCATAATAGGCTCATTAACATTTGAAGAAACCCTCTAATACAAAAAGCAGAGAACAAAAGGATCAAGTCAAGGGGGAATATTATCAATATCATAACAATATCCTCAGTAAAATAAGAAAAGATGCACTACAAAAATGGTGGAGTAAACCAGGAAATGATGAAACACAGTCAAGGAAATAAGGAATTTAACAAAAGAGGGATAAGAAAATCTTCAGGATGTTGGTAAAGAGATCCCAAAGATAGCTGGGTCATAGGTTTAGAGATATACCCTTGTAGATTAGAGTAGGTCAGAAGTTCCATAAAGATTTTTTCCAGAATATGAAATTGGTAGAATATCTAAGAAATTGAGAGATTTTCAGAACTGGGAGGAAATGTGGAGATATACTACTAATAAATTATAGATTAGTAATAAAATAGAAAACTAAATAACAAGGCAATTATCAACTCTGGGAAAACAAAAATATTGTATAGAAATGTAATCATAGTAAGCTATATGGCTCACATTAAATATTGGGCTAGTAAAAAATTATAATTATATTGGGAAGAAAAAGAAAAAGAAATGCACAATTGTGTGCTGGTGACTACATGGGGAGAGGGGCAGTGAGGAATGTGTGAAACAGCCAAGACTTCATCTTTTATAGTGGGAATTTAATAGCTAATGTCCAAAAGCAGAAATCAAGATGTAGTACTAGAAGCATATGATATGGAGCTATGGAAGTTGCAGAAGAGCTGAAAATGAATGCCTCTTAGGAATAGCACACTTAGGGGAACAAGGGACTATAACTCTTCCAAACAAGCTTTATAAATATTTTTAAATTACATGCACGTAGGATTTTTTTCTAGTATTTTTATTGTTATGTTAATCACCATACATTACATCATTAGTTTGTGAATGCACGTAGGATTTTGATTAAAAGTGTAAAGAATAGCACACATTTTTGTAAAAACAAATAATAAAACTCTTTCCCTCTCTCTATATATACATGAATAAAAAAACTTTCTGGAATGATCTACCACAGCAATGTGGTTATTTTTGGATGGCACAATAACTGGTGATTTTTTCTTTGTGACTATTTGTATTTTAGAATTTTGAAATAAAGGTTATATTCGTAGTTACTTTAAATGTAAAAACTAAAATAAAGCTGTAAGGATCATCACTTACTAAAAAACAAACATACAAACAAAAACTCTTAACATAGGTAAACAATCATGGTGCTCTAAAAGGCCTGGATGATTTGAGAGTCCTAGTTGTCTGGGACAATTTGAGTTCAGGCCTGCCTGAAAGCATGGAGCCAGAAACTCCAGAGATTCACTGCTGCCCAATTATTCTATGATCCTAACTTCTTTCTTTCTTTGGACACAGAAAGTAACTTATCTGATATCTGTGTCACTGTGCAGTCCAGCAAGTAATGCGGATATACTGATAAAAGGAATTTTTACTCTTTGGAGGGCAAGAGGCTTGCAAAGCAGCAGTCCATACAAAAAATGTTTTGTTGAAAATTTTATATAACCACACAATCCAGATTTCCACAATCCCTAACACCAGACGGTTTGGAAGCTATTTCCCAAAGAACTCTGTCAGCACACATCAAGATTCTAGTAATCTATAATAAGAGCCTGGTCTGTTCTTTGAGGTCTGTTTTCCATCATGTTGTTTTTAAAAAAAAAAAAAAAAAAAAAAAAAATATATATATATATATATATATATATAGTGTGGAAACCACAAAAATCATGAATAAATACTTTGAGAAGGTCTACATCTGTTACCTTAAACATACTCCTTACCTATTTTAGATTATGGAATTAAATCAGAGAGTAAAACTCACACACATACACATGATACGGTAAGTTTTGCTTCAGTCTACACTTAGAAATCGGACACATCGTCTTTGACTCTTACCTACTTGACCATATGGCCAAGATCTATCATCTCTCTATTGCAACTTTTCTTTGAAAATTCTGAGCCCACATATCTATGATCTCTGTTGAGCTGGCTTCCTTCTCTCTGGATCCACGTATTATTTAAGTTCCTTTAAAAATCACACAAAAATACTCATGTAGAAACAATGTACCTTTTTAAAAATTGCACTAAGATTTCATTTAATTTACCTTTCTCGTAGCCTAATGATTTAGCAAATCATTCTTTCTTCCTAGGCCAAGTTCCTTTTCTTGGAATATGAAAAGATTAGACTAAACTATTTTTAAGGCACATTATCAGCTTTAAAATTCCAGATAGTCTGATTCTCATTTTTACCTGATTGTGATGCTTTGCTGATGGGGAAAGGCTTCTGAGGGCAGCCATCAGGCTGAGAGTCTGTTCCACTTTCAACAAAAGAACGGCAGCTAAAGTCACTCAGCAGGTCAGGCTCACTATCCCAGTCTGAATGACTTGGGTTATCTTCTAATACCTATTTGCAAAATATCACAGATAAAATTATTACATTGGAATTTAAAATGCAATTGATTTCCATGAGCTTCCAAGTCCTGCCCATCTGAAACACCAAAAAGTAAACTACTCTAGAGAACTGCAACCATCTGCCATGTTCCTAAAACTAAAAGACTTTTACCTCCACAACATGCTCCCCAGCTGTTCCTGGAACACTTCTGGAGAAAGGCTACAGACAAGGGTGAGCAAGGGAACAGGCTGCCAGCAGACACATCAGGCTTCCTTCTCCCTCTAACTAACATCTCTCTTGTAGCCCTAGTGGCCACACCAATAAAAACATCAATAATGACTCCTGCACAATGCTGGCTTCTCTTCACTGAGCCTACCTGGGAATTTTTGCTTTGTATCTTTGTTAATTCCATTTCTCCTGCCCAGACTAGCCTTTCTTCTCTTTCTCTCCAACTCGTTATTTACTCTATCATGCAGTCTTTCCAACCAACTCTTCTTCAGTGAGTTCTTGATTTCCTGAACTCTTGTGGCACTTTACATTTATAACACTTAACTGACAGGGATATACTAACTGATACCATTGTTTAATTTTTCACGTATGTATTGTTGAAATGGTGGTCAGAGTGTTCCTAAGAAAGGTCAGCTGGCTGGCTACCTAAAGGCCTCATTAGCTGACATAACCTTGGGGAAACTAATCACAGTTAAAAAGCCACATTATCAGCCACGCAGACCAAGAAACTCAATCTTAACAAGAGGAGGTAAGACTAATGTTAAGGAAACTCACAAGAGAATAAAGCAAAAAAAAAAAAAAAAAAAAAAAAATCAGGGATAAGATGCTTGTGTCATCTGTCAAGTACTTCCCCTCTCTACAGGTAAGCATATGAGACAAGGTACACCATAAAACTGGCAGACAAGCATGGACTCATTGAGAAATTTGAAGGAATCACAGAAGAAAATGTCCACAAGCTTATGCAGACAACCATCTACCAGGAAGTTGACCACATACTCTACTCTCTGTTTGATTCTTCTGGTGGACTATCCAAGCTGCCATCTAAAAAGCCAGTTTCGGGGTGCCTGGGTGGCTCAGTCGGTTAAGCAACTACCTTTGGCTCAGGTCATGATCTCAGGGTCCTGGGATCAAGCCCGGCGTCGGGCTCCTTGCTCAGTGGACAGCCTGCTTCTCCCTCTCCCTCTGCCCCTCCCCACCACTTGTGCATGCTCTCTCTCTCTAATAAATAAATAAAATCTTAAAAAAAAAAAAAAGCCAGTTTCTCCCTCTGGGCACCCAATCCCACCCTTTCTACTCAAAGATTATCCCTCATTTCTATTTTCCCTCTCCGCATTGAGAATCTCTTCTCTCCTGTATTATTTCTATCAGTACACAAATATGCTATCATTTATCCACTTAAAAAAAGAAACACTTTCCTTGACTCCAGCTACAATATAATTTCTATGTGCTTCTTCGCAGCAATATGCCTTGGAAGAGTTATCCAGACTCACTGTCTCCAATTTCTCTCTTCCCAGTCTATCTTACACCTCATTCTAACCAAACTTGTGACTCCACTGTTCTACTCATCCACTTTTAGCCCTTTTTCTTCCTGACCAGGCAGCAGCATTTTCCAGCTGATCACTCCCCTCCTCTTGAGACATTTTGCTCCTTGGACTCCAGAACGCCCTCTCGCTCTCCAGGCCTCCTCCTAATTTACCAGTTGCTCCTCAGAGTTCTTTGTAGGTTCTACTTTTATCCCAGACACCTTCATCCGACAGTGGCCCAGAGCTCAGCCCTTGGTCCCCTTGTCTTCACTCCTCAGTGATGTCATCTGGTCTTGTGGTTTTAAACACTACCTTCAACGTTGTTTTCGACTCTAAAATGCACTGCCTTTTCCCCATATTTTAGTATCCCTGACATCAGGGTGTATCTTACAACCAATGGCATGTCACAGTTTGATTTGCAGCATTATTTTCTTTCTTGGGGATGTTTAAAATAATGGTGTATCTTCCAAACAATGGCATTTAAGATGTGATGATTATAATGTACATTAACAACATTGAAATTTTTATCTCTAACATAGTCCTCTCTCCTGAATTGAAGACCTATAAATCTAAGTACTTGGAATTTCCTCGTAGATATCTACCAGCTGTCTCAAGCTTAATGTGTCCAAAATGGAACTATAGATCTTCCGGTTCCACCTGTTGTATCAGGCCCCAAACTTAAGTCATCCTTGATGACTCCTCTTTCTCTCACACCCTACATCCAACCCATCAGGAAATTCTGATGACCCTATCCAAAGTTTATCTAGAATCCTAGCACTTATCATTTCCATTGCTACCACCTTGTCCCAGCCACCACGTCTTATCTGGAAGAGGGCTTCTCAAACTTTAGTGTGCATAGGAAGCGCCTAGGAACTGTGTTAAAAATGCAGATTCTAATTCAGTAGGTCTGGGTGAGGCCTGAAATTCTGCATTTCTTCCCCCAGATATCCCTCATGGCTTACTCTTACCTAAGATTCCTGATCAGGGAGGGGAGGGCTTCCCTGAACACATCACAAATAGCACCCTTTCCAGCCACACCATTTTCTATCTCCCTTACCGTACCCTGATTTATAATAATTGCTTGTTCATTTTTTCTGGAAGTTTTAAGTAATTTATCTCACCCAAGATCACACAAGTCACAGTAGTGGAGCCAGGATTCAGATGCAGGCCTCTTACTATTCTTGGTGCAGTCACATTCAAAGCATGAAGAAATTACTGAATATTTGAGAAGACTTAGCTTCTTTTTTTTTCAATTCTTTTTTTAATTTAAATTCAATTAGTTAACATATAGTGTATTATTAGCTTCAGAGATAGAGTTCAGTGATTCATCGTCTTATATAATATTCAGGGCTCATTACACCACGTGCCCTCCTTAATGTCCATCACCCAGTTACCCCGTACCCCCAGGCCCCTCCCCTCCAGGAATGCTCAGTTTGTTTCCTATGATTAAGAATCTCTTGGCGTGCCTGGGTGGCTCAGCTGGTTAAGCATCTGCCTTTGGCTCAGGTCATGATCCCAGGGTCCTGGGATGGAGTCCTGCATTGGGCTCCCTGCTCAGTGGGGAGCCTGCTTCTCCCTCTCCCACTCCCCCTGCTTGTGTTCCCTCTTTTGCTGTGTCTCTGTCAAATAAATAAAATCTTAAAAAAAAAAAAAAGAATCTCTTATGGTTTGTCTCCCTCTCTGATTTCATCTTGTTTTATTTTTCCCCTCCCTTCCCCTATGAACCTCTGTTTTGTTTCTTAAATTCCATATATGAGATCATATGATAATTGTCTTTCTCTGATTGGCTTATTTTGCTTAGCATAATACTCTCTAGTTCCATCCACGTCATTGCCAATGGCAAGATTTCATTTTTTTGATGGCTGAGTAATATTCCATTCTATATATATAAACCACATCTTCTTTATCCATTCATCGGTCAATGGACATTTGGGTTCTTTCCATAGTTTGGCTATTGTGGACATTGCTGCTATAAACAATGGGTGCAGGTGTCCCTTTGGATCGCTGCATTTGTATCTTTGGGGTAAATCCCTAGCAGTGCAATTGCTGGGTGGTAGGGTAGCTCTATTTTCAATTTTTTGAGGAACCTCCATACTGTTTTCCAGAGTGGCTGCAACAGCTTGCATTCCCACCAACAGTGTAAGAGGGTTCCCCTTTCTCCCCATCCTCAACAACATCTGTCATTTCCTGAATTGTTAATTTTAGCGATTCTGACCAGTGTGAGGTGGTATCTCACTGTGGTTTTGATTACTCCCCGATGTAGAGTAATGCTGAGCATTTTTTCCTGTGTCTGTTGGCCATCTGTATGTCTTCTTTGCAGAAATGTCTGTTCATGTCTTCTGTCCATTTCTTGACTGGATTACTTGTTCTTTGGGTGTTAAGTTTGATAAGTTCTTTATAGATTTTGGATACTAGCCCTTTATCTGATTAAGACATTTGCAAATATCCTCCCCCATTCTGTCAGTTGTCTTTTGCTTCTGTTGACTACTTCCTTTGCTGTGCAAAAGCTTTTTATCTTGCTGAAGTTCCAATAGTTCATTTTTGCTTTTGTTTCCCTTGCCTTGGAGACGTGTCTAGCCAGAAGTTGCTGCTGCTGAGGTCGAAGAGGTTGCTGCCTGTGTTATCCTTTAGGATTTTGATGGATTCCTATATCACATTTAGGTCTTTCATCCATTTTAAATCTAATTATGTGTATGGTATAAGAAAACGGTCCACTTTCATTCTTCTGCATGTGGCTGTCCAATTTTCCCAACACCATTTGTTGAAGAGACTGTCTTTTTTCCGTTGGATATTCTTTCCTGCTTTGTCGAAGATTAGTTGACCATAGAGTTGAGGGTCCATTTCTGGGTTCTCTATTCTGTTCCATTGATCTATGTGTCTGTTTTGGTGCCGGTACCATACTGGAGAAGAGTAAGCTTCTTCTTCTTCTTCTTTTTTTTTTTTTTTTAAGATTTATTTATTTATTTATTTGATAGAGAGAGAGCGTGTGCATGCACACACACAAGCAGGGAGAGCGGCAGGCAGAGGGAGAGAGACAAGCAGACTCTCTGCTGAGCAGAGAGCCTGATGTGGGGCTCGATCCCAGGACCCTGAGATCATGACCTGAGCTGAAAGCAGAAGCTTAACCAACTGAGCTACCCAGGTGCCCGAAAGACTAAGCTTCTAACTTAAAAGTACTCGTTCCTTTTTCCTTTCAAAACAGAGTATGGGACACCTGGGTGGCTCAGTCGGTTAAGCGGCTGCCTTCGGCCCGGGTCATGATCCCAGGGTCCTGGGTTCGAGTCCCACATCCAGGTCCTTGCTCAGCAGGGAGCCTGCTTCTCCCTCTCTCTCCCTCTGCTTATGCTCTCTCTGTCAAATAAATAAAATCTTTAAAAAAGAACAAAAAAACAAACAAAAAAAACCCCAAAATAGAGTATATTCAAAATAGCTGTACTCTTCAATAAACACTATATTGCCAATTTGTACATCAGGTTAAAATTTTGCTTACTGCTTATTTATTCATCAAGAAGATTTTAGTGTGATGCCAGTATTACTTTAGACAGGTGTTTATTCAAGTTAAGAAAACCTTTTTAAATATCTTAAGTTACACTAACAATGTTAAAATGTCAGAGAGAATTCCAGGTTCTGATTCAAATTTTCTATGTGCTAGGCAAACCCCCAGCGTACAAATATAACCAACCAATACCTTAGCTATGTAATTCTAAAGATCAGATTTTTTAAAAAGGATTTTATTTATTTGAAAAAGAGAGAGAGAGAGAGCGTGCGCGCACATGCGTGCGCACTTAAGGGGGGGAGGGGCAGAGGGAGAGAGACAAGCAGACTCCCTGCTGAGCAGGGAGCCTTACATGGGGCTCCATCCCAGGACCCTGGGCTCATGACCTGAGCCAAAGGCAGACGCTTAATGACTGAGCCACCCAGACGCCCCAAGATCAGATTCTTAATAGCCTGGATGGCTCTTTCTTTTCTATTCTCTTTCGAAGTGTCACCTGAGAACCACATAGCATCTTTTGTTTTTCTTTTTCTTTTTTTTAAGATTCTATTTATTTATTTGACAGAGAGAGACACAGTGAGAGAGGGAACACAAGCAGGGGGAGTGGGAAAGGGAGAAGCAGGCTTCCCGTGGAGCAGGGAGCCTGATGCGGGCTTGATCCCAGGACCCTGGGATCATGATCTGAGCCAAAGGCAGATGCTTAATGACTGAGCCACCCAGGTGCCCCATATCTTTTGTTTTTCTTGAGAAGCACCTGCCTCCTGAATCAAGAGAGGATAATGTTTCATAACTCTATCATTATAAAATTGTCTATTCTAGTAAATTCAAGTTATTCCTCTTGAGTTTATTTAAATGCACTGTCCCAGATTCAAAAAGGAAGTTGCCTACACTAATTGCTTAGGTCAGTCCCCCTTCCACCATTGTCTCTCTCACGGCTTAGCTCCTCTAAACTTCTCATTCTCAGAACTTATTCCTTTCTCCCAGACCTGGGTTTCTCAGTCCTGGATCACTCAACTCTGCATGTGGAACCTAGGCAACCCCAACCAAACAAGGAAACACTAGGCCAAGTCTCCAAGCTCTTAAGAAATGTGTGTCAAATAGATTCAGAATCTCTTCTCAGCCCTGGAGAATAAGCACCACACATCAAACCTATCAGTTTATCAAACTTGCCTTTCTCAGTGGTGGAATCTTCTCCTACCCCAAATAAAATGTCCCATGGCACATTCATAAAGCAGTTAAATGCAAACTAAAAATATAAATGCTCTGGGGGATGTGGGAGGGGGTGGTGAGGCATCCAGACTTATTTTCTTCACATAAAGACTGCTGAGTAGAGACAACTGAGCTGAATAATGAAATACCAGGTACGTGGGTATTCCAAGCAAAGGGAAAAATATGCAAAAAAAGTTTTTTTCTAGTACTACAATTAATGGAAAGTCCTTAAGCTTCTATTTAGAACTTAACTACAAATTTGTTTCAACTAGTCAAATAAGAAGTCAAAATTAATTCCAATGTCTAGATCAGTGACCCTGTCCTTCTGAACTATAAGAGAAACCACTTCACTGACAATTCTGTGACAAGCATCATAAATCCAGATGAGGTTGGACCTGTCTTCATCTCTACCTCACACTAGAAATGGCTTTTCGTCCTGCTTCTCAGACTTGTGACTTACCGTAGCTTTTCTTCCACTCGTATAAACTGGGTTTTTACAATATGCCTGCTTGCTCTTCTGAAGGTAGCGCTTCCAAAAATTATGTAAAACTTCATTCTAAGGTAGAAGGGAAATGAGTAGTGATTATGACAAATACACTGGTACATCTATACCACTTATACTTCATATATTGCCCTCCATCTAAATGTATTCTTAACTTTCTACCTATAAAAAGAATTATCATCACAAAATCAGGTATATGGGAAACACTGAATAAATTCTTCATAATCTTAGATTTTTAAAGAAGAGACTAATTCCATAAAGATCACCTAGTTGAATCCCTTCCTTTTGTAAGTTTAGTATATTAAGAATGAGAAAAAGAAAGCAACTTATTTGTGACCACACTTCTAGTTAGAGGCAAAGCTGCTCTTGGGTCCAAGTGGAAGGAAAATAAGGTAACAAAACAAAACAACTTTTCTATTTATTCATCACCTACTAGGTATGAGGCATCCACTAGCTCTAATACAACACTGCAAGATAACTACTATCTCCATTTTACCACTAAAGAAACTGAGTAAATTGGCCAAAAATGACCCAGCCAATAAATAGAAAATCCATTAATAGGATTTGGAGTTAGTTTTGATTCCAGAGCCTGTGTTCTTAGCATAATGCCATTTCTGTGCCATTTAAATGGACAGGTCTAAACAGTTATGTTCACTGGCTAATTTCAGACAAACTGTTTTCAGAATTAACCCTGATGAAGTGGGTAGAAAACTATATCGGAATAAACCCTACTGTAGTTATTTGGTCTAACTATATGAAATTATAAATTACAAAGCATTTATAACATAGGATGACTTGAAAGAAACCAGTTTCACAAACCCCCAGACTACCACCATGGGTACCATCTGGTCTCTCATGTTTTTGTATTTTTAAATCCTAAAATACTTTTCAGGGTCAGCCTGTATTGATCTAGAGGGCATTCTTTGCTGGCTTGCCCCAAACACTGGTTTGAACAGCAAAGGCTCCTTTATAAATCTTTCCTTGGTGACTTCAGTCCACATTGATCTTTCTACCTTCTCTTTTTGCCCTTAATGTCACTTATGATCACATCGTCCTATCATTTCATGTTTACTCATTCCACATATGCATAAAACCCTCTCTCCAACTAGGCTGGATCTCTTAGCACCTGGTTTCCAATAATGGGCACTAAGCAAGTGTGCAATAACCACTTGTTGCTAAATAACTGGCTTTTTTTTTAAGATTTTATTTATTTATTTTGACAGAGAGAGAGACAGAGAGAGAGGGAACACAAGCAGGGGGAGTGGGAGAGGGGGAAGCCGGCTTCCTGCCCAGCAGAGAGCCCAAAGCGGGGCTCGATCCCAGGACCCCGGGACCACGACCAGAGCCAAAGGCAGACGCCTAATGACTAAGCCACCCAGGTGCCCCCAAATAACTGGCTTTTTAAAGAATTCCTGAAATGGCTTCAACCAGATGAACCAACATGAAATTCACACAACAGCAGGGATACTGTGGTACTCTGGAGGGGCAGCAAAGTCCAAGTGTGGTCCCTGGACCAGAAGTCTCAGTGTCACCTGGGAACTTGCTAGAAATGCCCTCCTCCAGACATACTGAATCAGAAACTAGAATGAGGTTCAGTAATCTTGTTTTAACCAACCTTTCAGGTGATTCTAGTACACTTTCAAGGTTGAAAACCACTGGTTTAATATATTACTCCCCAAAGCGCATTCTGGAACTCAAGTCCTGATCAATGCTACATATATATATATACACACTAAAGGATTTTGTTCTCAAATTGTTTTTTGTTTTTACTTTTTTTTAAAGATTTATTTATTTATTTATTTGACAGAGAGAGAGAGCACAAGCAGGGGGAGCGGCAGGCAGAGGGAGAGGGAGAAGCAGGCTCCCCACTGAGCAGGGAGCCCGATGCGGGGCTCGAGTCCAGGACCCAGGGATCATGACCTGAGCCGAAGGCAGCCACTTAACCATCTGAGCCACCCAGAGGCCCCTTGTTCTCAAATTGTGAATACTGCATACTACACATCCCCTTGGAAATCAAAGAAGCACATTAACACATAAAAGACACCAAGTAGTCTGCAAAGTTATTTGTTTTACTTTATTTAACCCAATCTCTCCTAAATATCTGAAGATTAAAACCTTTTTGATTTTCTTTTGGTTGTACTGCTTATTTATATCCCGTAGAACACACTTTGATAATTAATGGTCTAATAAAAGGATTAAAGCAAAAACATCAGAAAAAATGATTCTTCCAGGAGCTAGTGTCATTATTGATAACCCTACTTTTCTCCTTAGTTTCACTCCACATCTTATTGTGCTTCAAACAAAATGTAAGGCTAACATCTAGACACGAACGGACTTACCTTTAATTCTGGGCCTACTCCAAGGGTCTTTAAGGCTTCTGCTTGTTGATAAAGTATCTGCTGAAAACCTTCACACACATACCAATCCCAGCCTTTCTCTAAATGACAAATAACATGGTTCAGACATTTGCACTCCTATTTACTACATGCTACTACAGAGTTACAACTGTGTTTTACACATCACAGCTGGGATTGTTTTGTATTCCTGAAGAGGGTTTCCATCCTTATACTCCCGTTTCCAATCCGGCAAATATGTACACAGATGCTAAAGCTAAACCCCATTTTTATTTTTCAGATTTTAAATATTTTAAATTCTCTACAATTTTTCTGAAATATTAATGTAGGGCAGAAAAATGAATAGTCACCATGTTAAAAAATGAAGTAAGTTTTAAAAGTATGTACTGAACAATGAAATGTATTGTACTGGACAGTACTCAGCAGAACCCTAAAGGAAAGAGTGCTCAGTACTCAGCCTCTGCTTCTCCCCTTCTCTGTTCGAACTCACAGAGAAAGGGAACGATGAGTATTTAGAGAATGAATGAACAAAAGCCAAGATGTGATGGTCCAGGAGTGCAGGAAAGAGCAACAAGAACATACAGAGAAAACAAACTGTTTGATGGCATTCTGCTTTTCTGGAAATAGTTCTAGGCTACAGGGAGACATTGGAAGCAAGGAAATTAATACTTACTGAGCCCCGCCTAGGCATCAAGTATGTACTAGGTATTTTAAGTAAGTTCTTTTCTTTAATCCTCAAAATAACCCTAAGAGACTGTGAAGAAATATGCCACCACCACAGACAGAGCTACGTGCTAAAAGAGAACTAGAAGGTAAAGAAAATGTTAAAATCTGTTAAGAGCCTAATGTTTTACTCCTCCCTGCTGGATAAATATTACAACTCTTTGAAAAACATGTTATCAGCACCTTTTACACTTAGCTTATGAAGTCTGTTACTAGGACCCCAAGATCCCCCTCCCCTGCAGAATGTCACAGGACTCCTAGTCCTCACCCTGCTGACTACCTCAATTTCTTGGATTATATATAAGTAAAAGAGAAAGCCTCTAATTCTGATGCATTCTGAAGTTGAGCAAGTTTAAACTCTTCAAACTGTACCTGTGCGCACTCTTCTTCCAGAACATGGCTCCTATAAACTGGTAAAGTCGTATTTTGAATTCAGAGTTTCTGTTTTATGTGACAAATGGTATTACATTTTCATTTTACAGATGAAGAAACTATGCAGGGTCAAAGAAGTTGAATATAAGACACCTGACAGCTAATTTGAAGCATCTAAATTTACTGTAGCAATTTAAGTTGAAACTATACATTTTAGTTACCTAAGTCAAATCCAAATTAATCAAGTTTTACTCTAATAAAATTTAGTTAAAAAGTAACCAGCTTCTAGCCTAATAAAAATAGTCACCATTAAAGGTTAAACAGAAACACAAGTTACCATTTAGGCATTCTCTCTGTTACTCAACTAAGAATATCAATGTATTTCATAGAGATATTTCACTAACACTTATATATCTGTATTTCATGTGTGTGCGTCCTTAAAGCTACCTCACCTACAAGGATCCACCACTATCTTTAGCCTGGTTTCAAACTGGAGAATCTGGCCCTAGGTAGTCACAGAAATAAAAAGCATCAGTTAGACTTTACCTCAGAATCTTCTCAATAATGGTTAATTATATGTACTCACTGGACTAATGAGGTAGATTACCTTTCAAAGCACACCCATGCTGAGATTATTTTAAGGAAAATAATTTTCCTATTTTAAAAGGGTGTGTTCAAAATTCAATGTGAGAAATAGATTTCTAAAAGTTGAACATCACGTTGAACTTGCCTAACCTGACAGTTCCATACATGAACCATTTCAGAAAGTAAGCGTTTTTCTTTAAAAGCACAGAAAATCATATTCTGAATAGAGGACATAGAACAGAGAAACATATGCCGACAGATAAGAAGGAATACACTCCATTATGATTTTTTTGTATAATAGTTGCTCCACTGGAAAAGCAACTCACAACCATAAGCAGGATAAAAACAGGATATGCTTAAAGACATTTACTTCCAATTTTACCATCAACGATTACCCACTTTAATTCTACTCTGGATGACCTGTCTACAACTCTGGCAACCTCTCGAGAATCTACTTAAGATTTCACTGCACATCCCTAAGCACACACGAAGAAAGGGCTTACCAAGTTTTCTTTTTCTTTTAAGTCCCCGGCTGATGGCTTGTATTTTAGTATTAGGGATAGCCCCAGTGTTTATGACTTCCTTAGATCTCTGCAGGAGACAGATAGACCATTAAAAAGATAGTTTTACATCTCCCAAAAGGTTTTTCCAAGCATGCTCTGGGAAGTACAGTGAACCAAACTGTGAGTGCCAGGACCAAGGACAGTAACATTTTGGGAAAATTATATCAACTGTAACATTTTGGTTAACTTTTACGTTGTTTTTTCATTCAGAATTTTTCACGATTCAAAACAGTACCTGGAACACAGTAAACACTAAACAATAGTCTGGAAAATGAATAAACTTTTATTTTAAGTCACTTTCTAATTTTTTCAAATGAAACCTAACGGTAAAGTCAAATTTGTTCCCTTTTTCCTCCATCCAAACACACTCCGGAATTAGGAGAACTGTATGTATTGTAACCAGCAATCACTATGCTACATACAGATTCGTTTCATCCTGCTTTTCTATGTATTTGAATAATGCAGTTTTCATTTCTGAAACTATAAAAGTACTACTTTTTATTTTTAATCAAACCTACACAATTTTAGAATGACTCAATAACGAGTACAATTCATCCCATAGTCTTCAACTCCAAGTGCTCTCAAGGGCTGGTACCTAAGATTCTGCCTTTCTCACAACCAAAATAAAAGAATTAAGTCTTAATGAGGGAAGAGAGGTGAAGATTTTTAACCAACAGGCAACATTTATATATTTCCCTAAACTTAGAGATTGGAATGAAGTTTATCTTCAGCCTTCATTAAGAGTAAAAGAAATATCTTTAACAATAGGATTTGGGGAATGTATTTCCTCTAGTCATAGAAACCACATCCGAAGCCATTCTGGTGGGCTGGGTTGGCCACACTGAAAACATAAGACACATCAGAATACATACCAAAGCAGTTACCCTACAAAGACAGGTACAATGTAGAAAGAGTAGGCAGGGATAAAAAGGCTTAAAATCTGGACTAAATGAAATGTGAAATAACTAAAAGCTAGAAAAAGCTAAATATCTAAAACTGGATCTATAATTAATTAAATTACTAAATGGTTATATTGTGGGATATATATACAGGCAATTAAAACTGTCCACAAATGTTTAGAATAACACAGGAAAATATTTAATTAAGACAGAAGATTCAAAAGTGCTCACCCACATCCCCTTTCCCTTCCATACATAGCAAAAAAGAGTTTAAAAGGAAGTGATTAAAATGTTGTATATTGAGATTACTGGTGATTTTATTTTTATTATTATTTTTAAAGATTTTATTTGACTGAGAGAGAGAAAACACAAGCAGGGGGAGTGACAAAGAGAGAGGGAGAAGGAGACTCCCCACTGAACAGGGAGCCCGATGCGGGGCTCGATCCCAGGACCCCAGGCTCATGACCCGAGCCAAAGGCAGACACTTAACCCACTTAGCCACCCAGGTGCCCCAAGATGACTCGTGATTTGAGCTCTCATCTTCATTAATTTCTAAATTTTCTACAATAAATCTGATGTTATAATCCTAAAAATCTATTGAACTCACAAAATTCTAGCCTACACCTTTATGAAATACCTACAAGAACATCTATTGTCTAAATTGGCCAGATTTAAGACCTGAAAAGGGTTTTCCTGTTTAAAATACACCAATGTAACACTCTTGTTCTTTTACTAATTCAAAAGGCCGTTTTCCAGATTATAGCGAGTATCCATAGCTTGAAAATTACAAACAGGCTAAGAGCTGGAGGGCAATGAGGGTGCAGAAAAATAGGGAAAGTTGCACCATGACCTCTACTCTTCATAGCTAGAACTACATCCCACTGGCCCTCCTCCACCCACTGGATATCAACATTGCCACACTACAGCACCACAAACCAGGCAGCATGGATCACATCATATCCTATGTGAAGAACACGCCTGGGGTACCATAAAGCCAAGAATAACCACTGAAGTTGTACAATACACAGCTCTGCCTATCATATGGGAAGGCACTGAGTTAGGTTCTTGGCCTATATATAGATGCTGCCCATCTTCAGGAATGCTACATTCTTGGGGCACCTGGGTGGTGTAGTTGGTTAAGCGTCACAGTCTTGGTTTCAGCTCAGGTCATGATCTTGGGATCGTGAGATCAAGCCCGGCACCAGGCTCTGCGTTCAGCTCGGAGTCTGCTAGAGATTCTCTCCCTCTGCCCCTCCCCCTGTTCGAATTCTCTCTCTCTCTCAATAAAATAAATAAATCTTTAAAAAAAGAAAGAATGCTACATTCTTGACAAGTTACTCTATACAGGTTGTCTTTCAAATGTGGAACTAGGTAATGTAGTGGTATTAGGATCTTTCAAGTTAAAATGACTGCAGTAGACTTTATCAGACAGAATTAAATAGGAACATTATCAAAGACAGAAATAAAAGAGGCAATTAGTTAATGTAGTTTAATTTCCACAAAAATAGCATGCTGACTTCATCTACTAATGGCAAATAGTCCAATTAGACACAATCATCCTTTGCTGTGTTTACATTTGCACTGCTGCTGCAAAAACAATCCTGGGTAAAACTGTTAGTGCCTCACATGCATCAAAGCACAGAGGATCAAACTGCATGTGTTTAAAGTGCACACGTTGGGGCGCCTGGGGGGCTCAGTCGGTTGAGTGGTCTGATTCTTGATTTCAGCTCAGGTCACGATCTCAGGGTCATGGGATCGAGTCACAAGTCAGGCTCCACACTCAGCGAGAAGTCTGCTTAAGATTCTCTCCCTCTGCCCCTCCCCACACTCATGTTCACACATGCTCTCTCCCTCTCTCCCTAAAATAAATAAATCAATCTTAAAAAAAAAAACAAGCGTAGGGGCACCTGAGTGGCTCAGTCAGTTAAGCATCTGTCTTCGGCTCAGGTCATGGTTCCAGGGTCCTGGGATCCAGCATCGGGCTCCCTGCTCAGCAAGGAGTCTGCTTCTGCCTCTCCCTCTGCACTCCCCCCCCACCACCACCATGCTCTCTCTCTTGCATGTACATGCACTCTCTCTCAAATAAATAAATAAAATCTTTAAAAAAAATAAAAAACAAAGTGTATGAGTTGATGTATATACATATGCATATACATCTATGTGTATCTATCTATCTATCTATATACATATATATACATCTTTACGAAACCATCACCATAATCAAGATAATGAAATATCCACCACCCACAAAATTTCACTGAGCTAGCATTTTTTTAATATTCTGTGACTTAAGTGGGAAGCAGGGAGAAGAACTTCAGCTGCATACTGAAGAACAATGATTGTTTCAAAAAAAAAGCTCTGTGTGAGCAACAAGGTGAATTAGCCACTTTCCTCAAAGGAAATTTTTTTTGTAGTTGTTTTATACATATTTTGCTCAAGTTTCTAGTTGATTAAAGTAGGAAGGTAAATCTGGTTCCTGTTACTCCATCTTGGCCAAAAGCTGAAGTCTACACAGTTACTTTCATCTGTCCCAAATTTGCCTTTCTTAAGTCTATATGGTAAATGTTAATACTTGTTCCTTCCTGGCTCTGTAGACTTTGAGCAAATCTTTTTCCAGAGAGGAGTCCTGGCATGTTCAGCCTGTCCAGTAGCAGACTGTCCACAGCCTTGATTATTTTGGTTATACTGTCCTGAATGTGTGGTAAATGGAACAGGACCTCGCACTCCCAGTGTGAAGGGGGCCTCACTGACCAAGGTTACACACAAGACAGTATGACAAGCTCTAGTGTAAGAGGCAGGTGTAATGGGGTCAAATGACCACTGCAGTCAGAAGACTCAGGTTCACAGCCTGGCTCAACACCTTATACCTGTGTGACTTTGGCAAGCTCCCTCAAACTCGTAAGCCCTACTTGCCCCATCGATGGATAGGCATAAAAGTATATCTCACAGGTGGTTATGAGGAGAAAATGAAATAAGGAATAAGAAAACACTTTGTAATCTCTAAGGTACTGTACAAGATAAAATGACAGTGAAGTATATTTCCAATACTCCCAATAGTCCTCAATCTTTCTAACATTCCATCTCCCAAACCTCTAAGCTACCACAATATATTAAAAACTCTTACATGAGTATTAACTAATAAAAAGAAATGCCTCACCTTCTAAGTACAATTTTAATTATTTTCCCTTATACTACACAGTCGGAATCATGAAATTATTTACAAATGTGGCCCAACATCATTTCAAAAACCCATCCTAAATCTAAATTACTCATTCCTTAGCTCACGTGTAAGTACTTGAAGACTACTTACATTCTTGGAATTTGGGCATTGCAGGAGTGACAAAAATACATTATTTGGGAACGATGCCACATATCAGGCTAAAACTGTAATTTTTAAAACACTAGCAGATTCATAAATGATATATGTTACTTACCTCTGTAACGTTGTGGCAAGAAGTACAATAATATTTGCCTTCATCAGTAAGACCCCAAGAGACAGCAGCACACTGAGTGCATCTTTCTTTAAACTCTTTCTATAGGAGAAGATAGAACAGGTGTTACTATCAAGCCATATTCAATACATTGCACCTAAACCCTGCAGTTCTACCTAAAGCGTTCCCTGCAATTTACCCTACAGATAAAAAAAACCATAGAAAATAAAAAATGTATCAGAGAGATTAACTATACACAAAGAGAAGAACAGTTCAGTCTTCTGAATAGTTGGAAATGGAATTAAATGATTAAAAAAGTTTCTAAAATACGCTGTGTTTGAGGGGGAAAAAAAAGTTGAAAAGGTGGTAGGGGTAAAATGGAAAAAAATGGTTGAGTTAATAAGACTCCCGGGAAGTGCCCTGAGGAAAAAAAGAGGACAAGATTTAAGTAAAGACTTTAAAAATAAAAATTGCATACCATGTGGAACTTTCTCAATGACACTAAAAACACATACCACAAAAGAATCAGATTTTTATGGGGGCTGTTCCAAGTTTCGATTTATTCATTCAGCAATATAAGGAGAATTACCTATGTATGCATGAGGCACTTAACTAGGTGCCGGGGATTCAGTGGTGGGCAAAACAGACATCCCTACTCACAGCAAATGCAGGTTAATGGTGAGATATAATTATTAATTTCATTAACTTAGCATGTACAGACGTTAGCCATCCATCATTCGATAGACATTTATTGAGCATCTATAATGAGCAAGGCCTTCTATCACCGTACATTGATGGGCACTAAACTACTGGTCCCGAACTCTCTGGTCTTCGACCTTATCGTTGATCTAATCGCCCAATATTCCTTTAATACGGCCAAAGAATGCAGCATTTTATGTAGTATGTCAAAAATGAACGCCGTATTTTCAACAAGTCGGTAAAGTTTGCAATGACCCCGTACTGATAACTAGCATTACCCTGGAGTGGCCCAAACCCTAATTTGGATCCCCAGTGAGACGGGCGGGGATGCGGGGTGGGTACTCAGGAGCCAGCGGGCTCCAACCCCGGCCCTCCCACGCCCACCCTGGCATCAAAGGGAACTTGTGGGTGGCCCGGCCGAGAGGGGATGGGCCATGTGGGTGGCCAGCCCATAAAACCCACAACTCCATCCCCCTCCTGAAACACACCGACATGGACTAACGCCCCGCCCTCCCTTCACCCACAACCTCGCCCAGCCAGAAACTCCAGTCTCTCTCCCCAAAATGCTCGCGCACCCGGCCCGCCAGCCCCATCCCTTTCCCCGCCCCGCAGCCTTCTGCCCGCCCTCCTCCGGCCAGTGGCGCCCCCACAGCCAGTCGGCGTCCTCCGGCCCCTGCGCTCGGCCTCACTCCCCTCCCGTCCCGCCGCGGGGCCCGCAGGGCGCCCGGCTCCCTCACCGCCTCCTCCAGGTCCATAACGGCGCCCTCGCTGCTGCCGCCGCCGCCCCCCCCCCCGCCGGCCCGTCACCCGGGCAGCGAGGGCAGCTTCCGGGAGCGCCGGAGGAGCCGACCGGGCGGAAACCGAGACCGCGGCTTTGGATTCCGGGCGCCTGGAGCCGCGAGTTCGTCTCCGCTCGCTACGGGAGGGAAGCTCCGCACCCCCTGCAGCCCCCTCCCAGACTTCATTCCTTCCCCAGTCGAGGTAACTGGAGCCGAGCTCGGGAAGAAACTGGGCGCCCCTACTGCTGAGCTGATTCGGTCCGGCTCGGCTCGATGCGGGACCGTCTTCCCCCTGCATGCTGCCGGGGGGGCGGGGGCGGGGGCGGGGGCGGCCCACCCTCCCCAGCGTGGACGCGGGCGCTCCCGGGTCCGCTCCGTTCTGGCTTTCACTGGCACGGGAGAGGCATGGGGTTCTGGAGGAAAGAACACGGCTGTTGAGGTAGAGCCGGGGGCATTCTGCTCCCTGTGCCTCAGTTTCCTCCTCTGTAAGAATCAGATACTACTAGTATTAGGTGAGGATTTTACTTGGAAGCTATTGGGTGAGTTACACGACCTGACTTAGGTTTGGCAGACCAGTCTGACCCTTGTGGGGAGAAGAGACTGAGGGGGGCGAGGGCAGGAGACAAGTCAGGAGACTAGGAAAATAATCCAGACAAGATCCAGTGGTAAGTTGAACCAGGTAAAAGCACTAGAGACAGTGAGAAATACAGAGGTTCTAGAAATACAGATCGTGAAGGTAGAGCCGTAAGGATAACTTGATGGACAGGAAGTGGGCGGTAGGAGAAAGAAAAGAGTCAAGGGTGACTTCCAAGATTTTTGACCTGAGCTCTGGAAGGGTGAAGTTATCACTGAGTGGGGCAGGCTGTGGGTGGAACCGTTTGGGAGTCGGGTAGAGGAGGAACTAAGAGTTTGACTTTGGACCTGTTAGACATGCTGGTAAGACCTCCAGGTAGGATGAGAAGACAATTTGATATTGGAGTCTAGCGTTCTCAAGTGAATTCTGGACTGGAGATAACACACTTGGGAGTTCTCTCTGTCTAGATGGTATTTAAAGTCATGGACTAGATGAGAATAGAGAACGACTGGCTCTCTATTCACTTACTCCTTATTTACTTGTCAATTCATTTATGTCACAAAATTATTAAACACCCACTGTATGCCAGGCACTGTGCCAGCAGTTGGGAAATGAGAGATAAAGAGTCCCAGCCTTCAAGAGACCCCCAGTCCAGTGGAGCAGTCTCATTATTTTATCATGGCACTAGACAAACGTTCTGTCCATTTGTGTCGCCCCCGTCATTTGCCAGGCTTGGCTCTGTGCAACTTCAGACTCTTTCTGAAAAACTTTCCCTTATCTTTACTGCATTAAGGACTGTCCCAAGAAAAGCTTGATCATAACCCTTTTATTTTCTAGATCAGCCCTGATTTCAAATGTTGAAATATTAGAACAGGAAGGGGTGGTACTGAATGTGCAACTGAGGAGTTAATGTACTGAACTAAAATACAAGATCAGGAAAGTTTGTCTTTGTCTTTTTGTTTCTTGCTATATATCCAGGGCCTGGAACAGTTCTTAGCTCACAGGATGTGATCAATCAATATTTGTTGAAGAGATGAATGACTTTGTAAGATTTTCATGTATATGCAAAAGAGTTGAAACAGTTGACAGACCTTGATTTGAGACTTTGGACATGTGGTGACACAGAAATGAGTCACAGATTTTTCCAGCCATTCTTTCAGAGAAAATTGAGTGTTTTGAGCAAAGTCAGCCCTTTGGAAGAAAATGTTTTCTTAGACTATAAGACTTCTCTGTTAAAACCCTTAGAGGAGGGGTTTAACAGAGAAGCTTTAATATGCAGGTCTTAAATCTCTGGCTCAGGTGTCATTTTTGCTTATCAGATTGGCACAGATTTTTTTTTTCGTCTAATGGAAATGATCAGTGGCGGAAGTGCTCAGTGAGCTGTATTCTGCCTTATGCTGCAGGTGAGCTTGAGGTATATTTCTTTCTTTTTTTAAATTTCATTTATCCATTTGAGAAAGAGAGAGAGAGAGCATGAGCGGGGGAGGGCAGAGGGAGAGGGAGAAGCAGACCCCCCCCACTGAGCAGGGGGCTCCAGGACCCAGAGATCACAACCTGAGGTAAAGCAGACGCTTAACCATCTGAGCCACCCAGGCACCCTGTGGGTAAATTTCTGGAAAACAGTTGAGCTACATAGAGGTGGTATGGTGGAGCAACATTGAGGTAACCCCAAGAAGAGGAAACAGGGAAATAAAATTAGAACAGAGATAATAAACCTTTAAAGGAACTGAGGAGTTGAGCAGTCTGGGCCAATATTTTATTGAACACCTTGATTGAACATATTAACATATCTAAAGAATGTGTATATCAGAAAGAGATATGTTTAGCCCTTCTAGCCTAATAAGGGTGGACTTAAATCCTAGCAAGGACCCCAGCTCCGCTTTTATGCACAAGCAGCTACTATACCCAAGTTTCCACATAAGTGACAGACACAGAAGCCAACACTAACCATTTCTCAATTCTGTAATAGAGCCAGTAACTCTAGGCCAATAAATTTGAAATTTTGATGAGATGGACAAATTCCTAGAAAAATACAAGTTACTGAAAGGTATATAGAAGAAATAGAAAATCTGAACAATTCTATATTTATTTAAGAAATAGATTCTATGTATAAAAAAACCTCACTAAGAAAACCCCAATTTCATATGAGTTAAAGATGGTAAATTCTACCAAATGTTTCAGAAAGAAATAGTACACATCGTACACATTTTTTTTTAAGATTTTATTTATTTTTTGACGAGAGAGATAGCAAGAGAGGGCACACAAGCAGGGGGACCGGGGGAGGGAGAAGCAGGCTCCTGCTGAGCAGGGAGCCCAATGGAGGACTTGATCCCAGGACCCTGGGATCATGATCTGAGCCCAAGGCAGGCACCCAACGACTGAGCCACCCAGGCGCCCTGTACACAGACTTCTAAATAATGGGAAAAGTGAGTGCATTTACCAGCACATCTTATGAGGCTAGCATAACCTTGACATCAAATCGTGGCAAGGATATATGAAGAAAAGTAAAAATTAAAGTCCGTTCTGTCTCAGAAACAGATGTAAAAATTCCAAACAAAATATCAGCAAATTGAACGCATGTCCTTTGTTATATTGAGCAATGTATATAAATAGGTTAATAAATCAAAACCAAGTTGGGTTTATTCTAGAAATCTAAAGTTGGTTTAACATTAGAAAATATATAAGTCAAACAGTAGTGCAAGAATGGACCAAAAGATCAATGGAACAGAATAGAAAGTCCAAAAACTGAGCCAAAAACATGTAAGATAAACTGATTTACAACAAAGGTGCTACTAAAATTCAGTGGGGAAAGTATAGTGTTTCAATAAATGATTCTGGATCAGTTGCACATTCATATGAAAAAAATATTGACCCCTACATCACACCATATAAAAAATTAATTTGAAACAGATCACAATCCCACATATAGTAAGTAAAGCAGAAAAAAAATCAGAAAATATCTTTCTGAATTGAGATAGGACAGATTTCCTGAGGAGCACAATCCTAAAAGCACTATTCATGAAAGAAAAGATTGTTACATTGGACTTCATTAAAATTAAGAACTTTAGTTCATCAAAATTGTTAAGGCAACCCACAGACTGAGAAAAGGTATTTACAAGGTATTTATATCCACTACAAATCAATAAAAAAAAATTAAAAAGTAGGCAAAAGACTTTAACAACTATTTCACAAAAGAGGATAGTTAAAAGACCAATGAATACATGAAAAGCTGCTCAACATCATGACTCATCAGAAAAATGCAAATTAAACCCACAGTGAGATGCTACAACACATCCACTGGGATGGCTAAAGTTAAAAAGATACGAAGGTTTGGCAAAAACATGGATACACTCAGTCTCTTCTACATTGCTGATGGGAGTGAAAATTGGCAGAAATATTTTGGAAAATTGGAAGTAATGCTAACTGTAGGCTAATTATGACTCAGCAATTCTACCCTTAGATATATGCCCAAGAGAAATTAGTACATATGTTCGCCAAAAGATATGTACAAATATTTTCATTAAACTTTCTTTATAACGGCCCCAAATTACAACCAACCAAAAGTCCATCAATGGGAGAATCAATAGCAAGTTGTGATAGTCATACCATGGAATCCTATACAGTAATGAGAAAGAATGAATACTTAGTATAGGCAACAACATAGATGAATCTCACAAAATCATGATGTGCAAAAGAAGCCTGTGGTGGATTTAAAGTAGACTTATGTTCTTTGCCACTCTTCCCGTTGAAAGATGCTGTCCATCTCCCTGCCCCTTGAATCGGCCATGGTCTTGTGGCCAGCTTTCAGCAACAGAATTCTGAGTCAGTGGTGTTATATAACTTCTAAGCAGTGTCTTTGCAGCTTTTGCTTTTCCTCAGATGTGCTGTCCTGAAAGCCAGCGGCAAGAAGTCCAACTCCCTTGAGACGGCCATGCTGTGAGGAAGCCCAAGCACGCCATGTGTACGAGCGAGGCGACACAGAGGACTGAGGTGTCAGACACGTGAGTGAAACCTTCTTGGATCTCCCAGCCTAGCCCGGTCACTAGCTACACGCAGCCCTCGCCCCATGCCGGGTAGGACAGAAAACCACCCAGCCAAGTCCTGCCCAAATTCATGACTGACAGAATTCCAAGTCAACAAAATGGTTATTTTTTCTAAGCCACACTAAATTCTGACATACCTTGTTATTATAATAGTAGTTTGTTACAAAGTAATAGGTAAGCCACAGAAATTGGTTATCGGAGTAGAATGTTATGTAACAAAACCCTAAAATATGTCCCCAGAGCTAATCCTATCCAAATGCCTCTTCCTCTAGATAGTACACTCTCAGAAAAGAATTTTGAACATATATCCCCATTATATAGATACGTATTTTTGTATAAATTATACACACGCAGGACTGTTCTAATGATGTATATTATAGGACACTCATAAATATCAAAATAAGCTAAAAATATAAATTATTAATTAAATAACCTCCGTTCCAATGAAAATATTAGTACTATTGTAATTAATCTTGTCTTAACACTATGTGATACAGAGATCTGTAGTTCTTGTCCTAAATTTAGTTTACTTTAATACTCCTTTTTATGGTGATCATAGCAGAAAAAGATACCTCACAAAGATAAAGAAGACCAAGTACTTTCATACCAATGGAAACGTTTGTAAACATTCTTTCTCCAAATGTAGCCTCCATAGCACATATGTCTTCCAAAAAAGTGATTACTTTTTCATTCCTTACACAAAGGAGTGCCTAGCAGGTGCCAGACACTGTTTTAGGGACAGGGAATAAAGCAACGAACAAAAACAATCTCTACCTCATGAAGCTTACATTCTAGCTGGTAGAGTCACATAATGAATGCATAATTAAGTCATTATAAAATATGTCAGGTGGCAAAAAACTTCCATGAGGAAAAAGAAGGCAGAATATGAAAATAGAATAGACGGGAGGAAAGGTTGGAGGTGGGAGTTGCTATTTTATTTTATTTTAAGATTTATTTATTTATTTTAGAGGGAGGGGAGGTTCAGAGGGAGAGGGAGAGAAATCCCCAAGCAGACTCCCTGCTGAGTGCGGAGGCTGACACGGGGCTCGATCCTAGGACCCCGAGATCATGACCTGAGCTGAAATCAAGAGTCAGACACCCAACCAACTGAGCCACACAGGCATGCTGGGAGTTGCTGTTTTAGACAGAGTGGTCTGGGAAGGCTTCTCAAATAAAAGTGATATTTGAGAGGAGATTTAAAAGAAGCAGGGGACTGAGCCATGCAAATAGGTGGGGGATCAGCACTGCAGGTGCAAAGACCTTGAGACAGTGAAGTGGCCCTGAGAAAGCAAGGAGGTGTGTGATAGAGGCCATGAGGTCAGAGAGGCAGCCAGGCCAGATGAGGGATAAGGTCTTGGGGATAATAGGAAGGACATCAGGTTTTATTCTCAGTGAGATGGAAGGCAGAAGAGTGACAGCAGCTGACTCATATTTTAGAAGGGTCCCTCTGGGGACAGTGGAAAGTAGGGGGGATCAGGAAGGAATAGGGGATGTAGGGAGCACGGGAGAGCAGGGAGATCACTTAGGAGGCCACTGAAGTGGCCTACATGTGGGCTGAGGGCAGAGCGAGGGTGTAGACACTGAGGAGAAACAGTCAACCTCTGGACAGATTTCAAAGTCACAGTCTTCCTGATGGATCGGATGTGGGGGGTGAGAGAGAAGACAGTGAAGGTTACTGCAAAGTTCTGGGTCTGAACGTGCATGAGAATGCAGTTTCCGTTTGTGGAGACCAGGGAGACACGTGTGGGCTTATGATAGAGTGGAGGAAAGAATCAAGAGTTTGCTGGGATGTTTAAAAGTTAGCAATGCCTACTCAGTATCCAAGTGGGGACGTTGACCATGCTGTTGAGTAGGTGAGTTTGATGTTTGGTGGAAAGCTAACGACTGGAAGTAGGAATCTGCGAATCAGGGGCTGCATAAAATCATCAAGGATGTGTGGATAGAAAAGTCCAAGGACCGAGACCCGGCCACTCCAACATATTTAAGTAGGGAGCAAGAAGGAAGCTGAGAATGAATGCCCAAGAAGCAGAAGAGAACCAGGAGAATGTGGTATCCTGGAAGCCAAGCAAAGAAAGTGTGTCCAAAAGGTGGGGCCATCAGCTTCCTCAAAAGTTCCTGAGAATTGCAAGATGAAGACCAGGATGTGAGCATCAGATTTGGACATGGGGTCATCACTGCCCTTGACAAATGTGGTTTCCGTGTTTGGGATGAAGGGCAGAAGAAGAGTGTAGACCACTCTTGTGAGGGATTTCATCGTAGACAGAAGCAGGGGTGCCATCGCTGGGAGACAACGTAAAGTCAAGGCAGACTTTTGTTTGTCTGGTTTTATTTCTTTGCTTGCTTGTTTCAGATTTGGGAAGACAGGGAATGATTTTAGGGGCTATCAGT
Source organism: Callorhinus ursinus (assembly GCF_003265705.2). Taxonomy (NCBI): domain Eukaryota; kingdom Metazoa; phylum Chordata; class Mammalia; order Carnivora; family Otariidae; genus Callorhinus; species Callorhinus ursinus. Next base: position 7,663,822 of record NW_027397072.1, on the reverse strand, counting down.
GAGCTGGGAAGGGATGGGTCCGCAGCTCAGGCAGAGGGATTGGCCGGAGCATAGACAATTCAGCTGTGACAGGACGGTACCACAGCTGTGGTACAGGCCTGGTGGGGACGTGAGGAAAGGGCTCTTCTGACTGCTTCTGGTGAAATGGGAAGGAGGTCATGAGCTGAGTGTGAGAGTCAGGAGGGTTGCTCGAGGTCCAAGGAGAGGTCAGAGGTGTAATACCTCTGGGGAATGGGAGAGTTAAATCAGAAAAATCAGAAATCTACTAAATTGTCAGGCACCTTTAGGGCCCCCCTGGACATCTGAGATCGTAAATCCGAAGATAAGGCCAGTCAACACACCCAGCCATTCAACTGCTCACTTTGTTGAAACAGCCCCTTTACCCCGAAGGGACAAATTAAGTATATTCACAATTTCAAAAAGACCTGCCAGGCAGTACTACTGACAACCACTTGTCATTGCAGGAATACTTGCCTTTTTGTTTCACGAGAAAAAAGATAACTCATCTGTAAGTCTGACAGGTCTTTTAAGTATTTTGCCACGAGATAGACAACAGCCTTCTATGTGGAACAAAAGATGTTTATGGGTATTCGGCTCATTACAGGTTACGGTAAGGATCCCATGACATCTGAAAGGCCCCGTGTTTATAAAATCAGCTGCATCCAGGGCATTCCACAGTCACGCGTGCCCCTCTGCCTGTAGCCTCCGCTGCCATTCGCTGCTGGGGAAGGAGGCGGCGGGCGAATCTCCCTGGTCGTCTGTAGCCTCATCCCAGAGCTCTTCTGTCATTCTAGTCAAAGTGGGTCTAGTCAGTGAGTCCATGGACATGGTATCTCCAAGTAGCTCTTTTTTTTTTTTTTAAACAGTTTTCAGGTTTGTCTCTGCTTTTTTTTTTTTTAAGATATTTATTTATTTATTTATTTATTTATTTATTTATTTGACACAGAGACAGAGAGAGAGCACAAGCTGGGGAACCAGTGGAGGGAGAAGGAGAAGCAGGCTCCCTGCTGAGCAGAGAGTCCGATGCGGGGCTTGATCCCAGGACCCCGAGATCATGACCTGAGCCAAAGGCAGGAGCTTAACCGACTGAGCCACCCAGGTGCCCCTCCAAGTAGCTCTTGTATAAAAGATACGATTTACTGTGGAGAACATATGTTCTCTGATGCATCTTCCCAGGAATGGCCCCTCAGAAGCAGTCCTTCCCATGTTCCATGACTGAAATGGAACCCAGTGACTACCACAAGCAGGGACTTGTTAGAAATATCTATATTTTATCCTGCTGGATAGCAAAACTTCACATTGCAAACCTGTGATATAACACTCGTTTTCTTCTAAATTTTCAGCAGTTTCTGCATCTCTTAACAGAATTTGCAGCAGTATTTGTCATCTGCTCTTTCAGCCATATCATGGCAGAATGATAGAAAACAGATAAATATAAAATACAACTTTAGGGAGTCATTCATGCTTTAAAGCCAGGTAGGTATGTAGGGTGACTGGGGTGGGGTGAAGTGAACAGAATTTGTATAGGGTCATGAGGAAGACTTCCCTGAAGAAGGGCCAGTAGAGCCAAGATGGGAATGTGAGAGCCATGCAGGAATGTGGGGAAATGTATCCCAGGGAGAGTGAAAAGGCCCTGAGGCTGCACTAGGCTTGGTGTGTTTGAGAAACAAAAGGAAGCCAGCGTGGCCAGGATAATGGGTAAGAGGTAGAGCTGTGGGCCTCAGGGTGAGAGCACTGGGCAGGGCCCTGACTGCCCGGAGGTCCCCTGGCCCCACAGGACTGATACCAGCCAGTACATCCATGGTCTGTCCCATGCATTATACCAGCTGTCCCCGGTAGATCCCACCTCCTGGCTACCATCATTGGCCCCCACAGGGGAAGTGGGAAGGGAGAAGGGGGACCTCATGGATCAATGGGGGGGGGGCAGTCAGCAGGCCATGGCTGCCTTGTACTTCCCACTTAACCGGTGCCAGCCTGTAAAGATGATAGCCTTAATGGAGTTTTGGCTCAGAGAGGGCTGGGGGAGCAGACAAGTGGGGGGCCCACACAAGTACTAGCCAGGCATTTGGGGCTTTGTTGGCATAGCAGTACTCCCTCCACAGGAAGGAGGCTGCAAGGAAGGAAGAGCCCGAGGTTTCCAGAGTGCAGCTCCCACTTTTCACCATTCATACTCAATTTCACTTCCAGTGAAGGGCATCCCTTTGTCAAAACCCACCACAGGCCTTCTAGTCAAGGGCATTAACAACAGGGTTTTCCTAGTAAAGTGAGAGCTAATGCATATCTAGCATTTTCTGAGCCAGGCACCATTCTAAACTTGTTAACTCACCATGAGCCCCATTTTCCAGACAAGAAAACTAAAACAAAGGTTATCTAAAATTTGTGTAAGCGTCTGAGCCAGGAGTCAAAACTGAGTAGCCTAGTAGAGCGCGCAGTTTTGGCAGCCATTCTCTGAGCCTCTCAGGAAGGATCGGGCTCAACATCATTAGACATGGGGCTCCACAAAAGGTTTTGTGACTTAGCCAATAATAAGATGTTGAATATGGAAGAACCTCAGATGATACTGTAAGGATCAGAAAATATTTTAATATAATTGTTCTTGGTTGAATAGCAGCTGAGAGACAATTCATTACCACAAACAATATTGTTATTGAGAGAAATTCTCTAATTTTGAGACTACAAGTTAACCTAGTGGCTACTGATTTATTGGGGAAGTTTTTGGAAAAGTTGCATGCATTTCCCTCTGTCAAATCATATCTCCAATAGGGACATTATTTAATTTGTAAGACTATATCAAAAGATCACACCAATAATTTCTGAAAACGAACAAATGACCTAGAAATTATTAGACTGATTTGGTGAATGCTCTGTTGTAACTTATTTTGTTGGCAGTTTTATTCTTTTTTTAAAGATTTATTTATTTGGGTGCCTGGGTGGCTCAGTTGGTTAAGCAACTGCCTTCGGCTCAGGTCATGATCCTGGAGTCCCAGGATCGAGTCCCGCATCGGGCTCCCTGCTTAGTGGGGAGTCTGCTTCTCCCTCTGACCATACCCCCTCTTGTGCTCTCTCTCTTTCACTCTCTCTCTCAAATAAAATTTTTTAAAAAGATTTATTTATTTATTTATTTCAGGGTTGGTGGGGAAGGGGCAGAGGGAGAGGGAGAGACAAAATCTCAATTAGACTCCACACCCAGCACAGAGCCCCACACGGGGCTTGATCTCATAACACTGAGATCATGACCTGAGCCGAAATCAAGAGTTGATTACTTAACCCACTGAGCTACCCAGGTGCCCCGCAGTTTTATTCTATAAACAGATTTAGTTTGGGTTATTTAGAGAATAAAAGGGAATACATTTTAAATTTCCATTTATATAGACTCTTATACATGAATATATTATTGAATATGGGTGTTTTGAATATTCCTTCTGAGGCCATGGTTAGGCATTTCAATTTAATTCTAAGTGTGCTGAGAAGTCATTGAAGGATTTTGAACACAAGAGCGGCATGGTCTAATTTACACTTTGAAGTATTGTTCAGGTCTCTGTGGGGAATGGACCAAGGAGGAGAAGAAGGAATGAAAATGACTCACTGGGAGGACCAGTACTTAGTTTTGTGGGCAAGGAGAAATAGATATACTTTGAAGGTGGAGCCAACAATGGACTGGGTGTAGTTGTGAGAAAAAGAGAGAAATCGAAGATGGCGTGGTAAGGTCATGGTGGAGCCCTTCACTGGGATGGTTATGGGCAGGTTAGGGGGTGAGATCTAGATTTGGGCGATGTTAGGTTTGATATGACTGTAAGAAATACAAGAGGAGATACTGAATAGGAAGTCGCACAAATGAGTCTGGAATTCAGGGGAGGTGTTCTGGCTGGAGATGTGAATTTGGGAGCTGTGGTATAAACATGAGATTTAAAGCCCAGGACTAAATGGAGACACCTAGGGAGTGTAGATCATAGATGAGGGGAAAGGGACCAGGGCTGAGATGAGGGCATTGTAACAGGTAGAAGTCAGAACAGAACAATCCAGCAAAGATGGTAGAAGGAGAGAACCAGTGAAGGGCGGTAACCAGAGCCACATGAATAGTGTTTCAAGAAAGAAAAAAATGTCAAATGCCATTAAGAGTTGGGTGAGCTTAGCCCAGGACCCAGCAAGATAGTTGTCATGGACAAGATGATTTCGGTCAAGTAGGAAGGGTGGAAGTTTGATTGGCATGGGCTCAAGGCAGAATGGGAGGAAGCAGTAGACAGTGAAGACAAGGCCCATGGGAATTTTGCTGAAAGGAAGATTAAAGAGTTGGTCAACCCTGTAGGAAGACACAGTGGGGTTAAATAGGGAAGTTGCAACATGTTTGTGTGCTCGTGGAAAAGAAATATTGGCTAGTAGGAGAAAGAGGGGAGATTACAGGCAAAGTCCAAGCAAAGCCCTTGAGTGGGTGAGAGGGACAGATCTGGCCCCTGATGAGCCTGAGGGGCTGCATTATTCTGTCCTGACCAGGCCATGGGAATTCCAGGAATGTGACCACCACTCCGCCAGGCAGGGGCCCTGGTGGCCACATTAGAGCTGGTCCCACTGCCTTCTCCTGACTTCCTGATGCTGCCAGCATCCCAGGGCTTGGAACCCAGCACACCTCAGCTAAAAGTTTAGTAACGGAGGTTCTACTAAGTGTGGGAATAACTAAATACTATTTCAAGGAGGCAAAAGAGCAGAGACTCTGCAATAAGGAGAGTAGATTTGAATCCTGGCCCTGATAACATTTGGGGTAGCTACGTGACCTGCACAGGTCACTTCTCCGGGGCCCAGTTTTCTCACCTGCAGTGTGGGGATAATAACTTCCACAAAACACCTTCTGAGATTGTAAGGTACAAATGAGGTGATAGATGTTCAAAGGCTTTGTCAAAGCTCCGTGAACTGGAAAGTGAGAATGAATGCCGTAAGTTGTCATGAGGCTAAATTTACTAGAGCATTCCCCCCATTTATCTCACTGAACAGGCACAGCCGGTGGAAGAGGCATTTCTAAGGACACATTCCCGGGCCATGCCTCTCTGTGGGCTTAATTTTCATAAGTAGACTTTTAAGGTTTTTTTTTTTTCAATAAAATTAAGAGCAAGTCTTTGGCTTGCTCCTTGCCAGAGCCTCCAAATTTCATTACAGACGTTAAGTGTATCACTTGAAGATCATCGGTTGAAAGATCATCATAGGTTGAAAGGGAGGGGAGACATATTATTAACTTCAAAGCTTTCTTGGAACCTATTAAATGTTAATCACAAAGCACAGGGATGTTCCTGAAAGCAAACACCATCCGGACACTTCTCAGATGCATGAGACTTCGTCCTTGGGCTCCCATCAACATTTCTGCTGAAGGGGCGCCTGGGTGGCTCAGTTGGTTAAGCGACTGCCTTTGGCTCAGGTCATGATCCTGGAGTCCCGGGATCGAGTCCCGCATCGGGCTCCCCACTCAGCGGGGAGTCTGCTTCTCCCCCTAACCCTCCCCCCCTCATTTTCCCTCTCTCTCCCTCTCCCCTCTCTTCAAATAAATAAAAAAAAATTTAAAAAAAAAAAAAAACATTTTTGCTGAAGGGAAGAGAGACTCTAGTACATCCCCTCCCAGTGAATGGACCTTCTGGGTGTTCCCAGGCCTGCTTGTGGCCTGGTCTGTTCACAGCTGAAGCTGAAATCTTTTGTGGTTTGCCTAGTGCTGGGAAGAAGGCTGGAGGAATGAGTAGTTGCTGGGCACATTGTGTGTCAGGCACGGCACCAGGCCCATTACACAGGTCATCTCAGCATTGAACTGGGAGGCAATTATTCTCTTCTCATCAAACAGGAAGAAAAACTGAGCCTCAGGAGGTCAGGTCAGGTGGTGCGGCCAGGGGGGGGGGGGGGGGGGGCAGGAGGGCTCCAAAGAGTCCGCTCTCCCTGCTCCCAGAGTAAGTGCTTCGTAAAGGTTTCTTTAGTGAATGAGCAGATGGATGAATAAAGTCCTCTGGATCCAAAATCGCCTTGTCATAAAGGACATCAACCGCCAGAAGGCACGGCCCCAATTAAACAGAAGCAAAACAACCTTCTAAGATTGTGTGAGGTACTCCCGAGTTTGCCTTAAATAACTCAGGAGTTTCCCAGACTCTTGAGTGATAAGATCTCAGGCAAGTTGCAGAACCTGTTGGGGGCTGGTTTCTCCATTTCTAGTCGGGAGGTGCTCCTCTCCATGCTCCTCCCTCCCTTTCAGGAAGCAGACTCAGCAGAGCCACAGGACTTGTAGCTCCGGCTACGGGCTATAAAATCCTTGAAAGAGGAGTCCTGGCTGGTGACCATCCTGTGGCCAGGACTACCTACATAACTCATGGGGCCCTGCACAAAATGCAAGTGGCACCCCTGGTTCAAAAATTAATAAAAATTTTCAGGCCAGAGCAGCAGACTATTAAAGCTCAGGACCTTTCTGAGTATAGGGTCCTGTGTGACTGTATAGGCTCCACACCCACGAAGCCAGCCTTTACCTGTAGCCCTTGATTTGGGAGAAGGGGAGAAGAAATCTTAGAAGGGGGTTGGATGGAGGGGGCTCCTGGGTAGCTCAGTGGGTTCAGTGTCAGAGTCCTGATTTTGGCTCAGGTCATGATCTCAGGGTTGTGAGATCAAGCACCATGTCTGGGCCCCACACTGGCTGTGGAGCCTGCTTAAGATCCTCTCTCTCCCTCTACCCCTTCCCAACCCCCCAAAAAGAAGGGGATTGGTGGGACATCATGAAAGCACCAAAAATAGGACAAATTAAATAGTTACGGAGGGACATCTGGGTGGCTCAGTCCGTTAAGCTTCTGACTCTTGGTTTCAGTTCAGGTCATGACCTCAGGGTCCTGAGATCGAGCCCCGAGTTGGGCTCCCTGCTCAGCAGGGAGTCTGCTGCCCCTCTCTCTTTCTCCCTCAGCCCCTCCCCCCACTTATGCACACACTCTTGTCTCTAAAAATGAATAAATAAATCTTTTTAAAAAATGGCCATGGAGATCAGGTTCTGATCTCTTGAAACATACAATTCCAGGATATAAAGTTTCTGAAATTCATCTAGAACAATTCTTCCATTTTATGGCTGAGGAAGTTGAGATCCAGACAGAAGCAGTGACTTGGGGAATCATGGGGTCCCACAAAGAAGGCAACCCCTCTCTGAATCTCAGTCTCCTTATTACTGAAACAACACAGGGCAGGCTGAATAATGCATTATTTCCTATTTCCAGCAAAATAACAATCACATAAAAGCGTCAAGTCCACAAGGACCAAGGAAATGGAAGGAGGAGGTGATGGCAATTGAAGAGGAATTGGAGAGTGGGCAGGTGGGGCAGGAGGAAGCACAGTCTGGGAACTGGAGAATTGAGTGAAAATCTGAATACTGCTCTTAAATTCCTTTCCAGAATGTCGGTAGCAAGTTTTACATCTCCCCAGGCAGGAAATGAGAGTCTTCTCTGGTGTAAATTCCAGAAACGACCATTTGGGATTCTTCATAGTGGGTTTGAACTCTGTCCTATTAGGCGGAAGCCCTAGGGCCCACATCTGGCTTATGTGCAAAGAGCTTTCTAGGCTCCTGAGAGCTGATGGCCAAGCACCTCCGGACATGGGAAAAGGCTTCTAACTTGAAAGGCAGAAAACAAGTGGAAAAAAGAATTGGGAGAAATCAGACAGCTTCAAAATAAAAACTAAATATAAAAAATAAATTCAGAGAACATTCCAGAGCAAAAAGATGAAAAAGATGGAAAATAGCAGAGAAAAGATAAAGCAAGAAAAGAAGTCTACAGGATTGAAAGCCATCTGCTAGAAATGCCAGATAGAGAGCCAAGGGGAAAAAATTATCAAGGAAATAATATAAGGAAATTTCTCAGAACTAAAACCTATGTTTCCAACTCAAAAGGGCTAGCATAAGGAATGAAAAAGTCCCAGAGTCAGGTCCATCACTGTGAACTTTTCAAATACCAGGGATACAGAGAAGATGCTGTAAACTTCTAGGGAGGAAAAGAAAATCAGAATCCATTGACCTCTCCGCACTGGACTGTAGTGGACAAGAGACTGATGACTTCAGTGTCCTGATCTGCACCCTACACCTCTGTATTCAGCCAAACCATCCATCAGGTAAGGGTAAAATATTTCAGGCATGCAAGAACTAATATCATTTCCTTCCCTTGTACCCTTTCCTTGTATGTTTAGTGGACTACTAGAGGTGATGATCCAATAAAGAAGGGAGTAAACCAAGGTGGGAACCCACAGAATGGAGGAAGCAAGGGATCTACAGCGTAAGAGGCAATGTGAGTCCCTATGATGATGGTGAATGGAAATTTCCAGACGACATCTGTATAATGTCCAGTCTAAATTGAAGAACATGGAAGGAAGGCTCTGAAAGGAAGGTCTCCGAGAGTAAGATGCATATGACATATTGGAGATTATGGAAAACATTGATAGAATTGAAGTAGACTTTGTTAGAACATGAGGAAAAATTAATGATGCATAGAAAATCAGGCACATGGGAAGAAAAGGAGGAAATGGGTAACTCCAGTAAAAGTGAAGGACTGGATAAGAAATTTGGTATGAACATAGTGTTAATGTGGTTCTCTAGTAAATGCCATTTGTGCAGTCATGAGCAAGTATATATACTGACTATCGATGTAACATTGTTTTGTAACTATGTTGGGGGGTAGGGAATGGGAAGTAGGGAGGTATAGGAGACTCAGTCCTTATTTATCATTGTAGGAACTCAGTATAGTATCTCAAAATGTAAAATAATGCATTAAATATGGATAGCTCCAGTCCCATGGTTTTTTTAAAATTTTTTTATTGTTATGTTAATCGCCATATATTACATAATTTGTTTTGGTGTAGTGTTCCATGATTCATTGTTTGTTCATAACACCCAGTGCTCCATGCTCCAGTCCCATGGTTTTAAATACCATCTATAAGACTTCCAAGTTTAAGAAGGTGAGGAGAAGACATTCCTACTTCTTTTTCTCTCAAAAATTACCTCAAAACAACGAAGAAAATAAACAGAAATACAAACTCTATCCTTGATGTTAGAAGACACTGCAATTCTGAACCATTACATGTGAAGCTAAGTGGCTAGAAGAATGACAAATGACAAAAAAAAGTGAATAAAGATGAACCCAAATGCCAGTAGAAGTATAATTTATTTACAATAAAATTCACAATTTTAAGTGTACATGATGAGTTTTGGCATATATATCTACTACCAAAAAATATGATTTAGAACATTGCAGTCAGGGGCGCCTGGGTGGCTCAGTTGGTTAAGCGACTGCCTTCGGCTCAGGTCATGATCCTGGAGTCCCGGGATCGAGTCCCACATCGGGCTCCCTGCTCGGCGGGGAGTCTGCTTCTCCCTCTGACCCTCTTCCCTCTCATACTCTCTATCTCTCATTCTCTCTCTCTAATAAATAAATAAAATCTTTAAAAAAAAAAAAGAACATTGCTGTCAGTTCCTATCTCTAAGCCCCAAACCCCTAGCAAACACTGATCTGCTATCATCACCATAGACTTGCCTTTTCTTTTTTTTTTTTTTAAGATTTTATTTATTTATTTGAGAGAGAGACAAAGATTGAGAGAGAGCATGAGTGAGGGGCAGGAGGAGGCAGAAGGAGAGGGAGAAGCAGACTTCCTCGCTGAGGAGGAGCCTGAGGACACAGGGTTCCATCCCAGGTCCCCTGGGATCATGACCTGAACTGAAGGCAGACACTTAACCAACTCAGCCACCCAGCACCCCTAGACTTGCCTTTTCTAGAACTTTTCTAGAACTTCATATAAATACATACAGTGTGTAGGGGCGCCTGGGTGGCTCAGTTGGTTAAGCATCTGACTCTTGGTTTCAGCTCAGGTCATGATCTCAGGGTCATGGGACTGAGCCCTGCATCAAGCTCTGTGCTTAGTGCAGAGTCTGCTTGTCCCTCTCCCTCTTCTCCTCCACCCCCAATTGCTCACTTTCCCGCTCAAATAAATAAATAAAAATCTTTAAAAAAAAAACACGTACAGTGTGTATTCATTTTGGATCTGGCTTTTTTCACTTAGTAATGCTTTTGTGATTCATCCATGGTATTGGGTATATCAGTTCATACCTATTAATTGCTAAGCAGTATTCCATTAAGGTATAGATTTTTCTTTATCTACTTATCAACTGATAGACTTTTGGATTGCTTCCAGTTTGGGGCTACTCCAAACAAAACTGTTACGAGTCTTCATGTATAAATCTTTGTGTGGACATAATGTTTTCATTTCACTTGAAAAATACCCGAGAGTGGAATTTCTGAGTCATATGGTAAGTGAATGTTTAACTTGGTAAGTAAATGTAAACTGTTGCTTCACATTGTAGCCAAACCTTGGCATTATCAATCTTTTAAGCTTTATCCACTTCAATGGGTATGTAGTAGTATCTCCTTTTGGTTTAAATTTACACTTCCCTAATGACTAATGATGTTGAACATCTTTTCATGTGCTTATTTGGCATCTATATTTTTAAAATAAAATGTCCACTCAAATCTTTTGCCTAATTTTAATTATCTTGTCTCGCTATTGAGTTGTGAGAGTTATTTATACCTTGTGAACACAAATCCTTTATTTTATGTATGTTTTGCTAACATAGTCTCCCAGTCTGTGGCTTGCTTTTTCATTTTCCTAATTGTGCTTTCAAAAAACACATATTTTTTATTTTGATGGTCCAAAGTATTGATTTTTTATGTGTCCTACTTAAAAATTTTTTGCCCAATTCAAGTCATTAAGACTTTCTGCTGTTTATGTCCACAATAGCCAAACTATGGAAAAAGCCTAGATGTCCATCAACAAATGAATGGATAAAGAAGATGTGATACACACACACACACACACACACACACACACACACACAGGAATATTATGCAGCCATCAAAAAATGAAATCTTGCCATTTGCAACGATGTGGATGCAACTAGAGGGTATTATGCTAAGTGAAATAAGTCAATAAGAGAAAGACAAGCATCATATGATCTCACTGATATGAGGAATTAGAGAAACAAGACAGAAGATCATAGGGGAAGGGAGAGAAAAATGAAATAAGATGAAACCAGAGAGGGAGACAAACCAGAAGAGACTCTTAATCTCATGAAACAAACTGAGGGCTGCTGGAGTGGAGGGGGGTGGGAGGGATGGGGTGGCTGGGTGATGGACATTGGGGAGGGTAAGTACTATGGTGAGTGCTGTGAATTGTGTAAGACTGACGAATCACAGAACTGTACCCCTGAAACAAATAATACAGTATATGTTAATAAAAAATTTTTAAAATTGCTACAATATAAAAAGGAAATATTCTCTGCTTTCTTTTTTTAAATAAGTTTTATAGTTTTAGTTCATTTTTGTGCATGTAGCCAACCAATTATTCCAGCACCTTTTATTGAAAGATCATCCTTTCCCCATTTTTTTTTAAAGATTTTATTTATTTATTTGACAGAGACAGACACAGTGAGAGAGGGAACACAAGCAGGGGGAGTGGGAGAGGGAGAAGCAGGCTTCCCGCAGAGCAGGGAGCCCGATGTGGGGCTCGATCCCAGGACCCTGGTATCATGACCGGAGCTGAAGGCAGACGCTTAACGACTGAGCCACCCAAGCGCTTCCATCCTTTCCCCATTTAACTGTCTTGGCATCTTGCTGGAAAATCAATTGACCATATTTTTGTGGGGGTCTCTTTCTGGACTTTCTAGTCTATTCCATTGGTCTGTATTATATGTCACCTTTAGTTCAGTACCATACTATCTTGACTACTCTTAGCTTTATAGTAGATCTGGAAACTAGCTAGTGTAAGTCCTCTAACTCTGCTCTTTTTCAGTATTATTTTGGATTTCCACATACATTTTAAATTTTGCTTACTGAATTTTAAAATAACCCTGCTAAATTTTGAATGTCATTGTGTTTAATCTATAGATGAGTTTGTAGGAGAACTGGCATTTGGGGGAGGGGGGAGGTAAGAATTGGTATTTTAACAATATTGAATCTTCCAGTCGATGAATATGGTATATGTCACCATTTATACTTGTCTTTAATTTCTCTCAGTAATGTTTTATAGTTTTCAGAGTACACTTATTGAACATATTTGTTAAATTTATCCCTATTTCATAATTTTCTTTCTCTCTTTCCCTCTGTGTGTGTGTGTGTGTGTGTGTGTGTGTGTGTGTGTGTGTTTGAGAGAGAGAGAGAAAGAGGGAGGGAGGAAGAGAGGGAGTTTCCTCTATGTTTCCCAAAGTTGAGTAAAAGAAAATTGGCTAATTAAGGATGTGGTTAGCTGAATTCCAGTTAAGTCAGATTTTACTGTATTTGGCATTCACACTAATAGCTCTGATTATGTCATGCCCATGTTAAAAAACCTTCATTGGGAAATAATTATGGATGTGCTCAAAGAATGTAGTATCAATTTACAAAGCAGAAAATTGGAAACAACCGAGCTGACTAACTAGATGGTGCTATATTCTTACCATGCAGCCATAAAAATGACGTGATGCAACAGTGGTTTTCAGAATGGGGTCAGGGTGTCTTCCAGGGTCAAGCAGGCATCAGGGCCTTCACTCATGCTCTGACCACAATAGCCTTATTTTTATCCTTTTTGGCTTTTGTGGTTCCTGGTAGGATTTTGTTTAAACACAGAGTTCCCAGTGCATCAAATGTTTAAAAACCATTATTGCAAAAGAATTTTTAATGACCAAGAAAGACATCTGTGGAATTATAATCAGGTTAGAAAAGAATCAGTGTGTTGTGTCTTTGGGGAAAAAAAGAAGATAATTGTGTACAGAAAGACATTGGAAGGTTATACATGTATCAAACATTAATAGCAATTCTATTTGTGCAGATTGTGGATTATTTCTAAACGTTTTTGTATGTTTCTAAATGTGTACAATGTATAGTGTAGTGTTCTTTAATGAGAATACAAATTCCTTGAGGGGCCATTCAACTCTCTCCACCATCTGACACTGAATGTCTTTCCAGACTCCCTGCTAGGATGCAATTCCTCACTGAACCACAAGGTTAGCCTCAAAGAATTATTCACCATTTCCTGAATATGCCCTGCCTTTCCCTGTCCCCACACCTTTTCTCCAGCTAAGTTCTTAGCACAGCATTCACTAATCACACACCATCACTTCCTACTGGAGTTCAACCCATTCAAACTGTATGTGATAAAATGTAAGTTAAAGAGAAAAACAGTTCAAAACTATGTCAAGAGTGTGATTTCAGGGGTGCCTGGGTGGCTCAGTCGTTAAGCATCTGCCTTTGGCTCAGGTCATGATCCCAGGGTCCTGGGATCGGGCTCCCTGCTCAGCGGGAAGCCTGCTTCTCCTTCTGCCACTCCCCTTGCTTGCATTCCCTCTCTTGCTGTGTCTCTCTTTGTCAAATAAATAAATAAAATCTTAAAAAAAAAAAAAAGTGTGGGGCGCCTGGGTGGCTCAGTTGGTTAAGTGACTGCCTTCGGCTCAGGTCATGATCCTGGAGTCCCGGGATCGAGTCCCGCATCGGGCTCCCTGCTCAGCAGGGGGTCTGCTTCTCCCTCTGACCCTCTTCCCTCTCATGCTCTCTGTCTCCCATGCTCTCTCTCTCTCTCTCAAATAAATAAAATCTTTAAAAAAAAAAAAAGTGTGATTCCAACTAAAGAAAAAAAATGCAAAGGAAAAAACTGGCAGGAACAATGTACATCATGTACAGTGGCAACACCTGTGTATTGGGATTATAAGTCTTTTGTTTTGTTTGTTAGTTTGGTTTTTGCATTTTATTATGCTTTCCAAATCTATAATGACCTATTCAAATAGTAAAAAAGGAAAAAAAATCATACTCATCTTAAGACCTGTATCAAATGTTAACACCTCCAAGAACGTTTCATAAAGAACAATAAAAATACATTTCTTGAACTCTCCAGGCTGTGTCTCCAAACAATTTAACTGTATCAGTGTCACATGATACAGTCCAAAACACCCTGAATCTAGAGGCAGAGGCCCTCCTGTTTAACACTGGCCTCTCCCTACTGAAATCACCTCACCTCTCTGAGTGTCTAGCTCCTCCCAGTGTTGTAGTAAGGATTAACTGAGACCCTGTGAATATGCTCTGTAAACTGGAAAGTCCTATTCAAGTGTAGGCCATGTCTGATTCCCATATGAGGCTGAGGCTCAGTCACCCCAGACTATCCACCACAGATGACACTCAACAAATGGCCATTGATTTAAATCTCCCTGCAGTTCCAAAAATAGAGCAAAAGCTTCTCTGTGTCCTGAGATGTTACCAGTAGACTAGGATTTGATAAAGGTCTGTGCTCCAGAGAGCCCATGATTTTTATCGAGATTTGATTTTCCTTTGCTATTCCTAGTACTTGTGGCCTTAATAAGCAAGCTAGCACTGGGTTAGCAATCAGCGGGCTCCTGCACAGCCCCCCTGGGGGGCGGTGGGGGGAGGAGGGTTGCTCTTCAGTGTTTATTAAAAATAGGAAACAAGACTAGAGCAACACTTACTCTAGTAAGTGCAGCCCTGGGCAAAGTCTATTCCTTGTGTACTTCTTGAAAAGAGATGACCTAGAATAGAGCCAGCCTTCAGGCTGGCCCGGCCATGGACTTTATTAACTGGATGGACTTCGGGAGAGACCGAGGGGAGCCACTTGAGTTGTCCAGTCCGGCTTCTTGCTCCTCGGAGGGTGCCTGAAGCCCCAAGAGGGGATGCGGCTTGCCAAGGGCACATGCTAGTTAGTAACAGCTAGTTAGCACTGGAACTAGAGCTTGTTATTTGGGTCAGCTGGGATTGCTCTAAGGAAGCAGGAATTTCCACTGGACCCCGTCTCCCTCCGCATCAAGCAGAGCCTGGTCCTAGCTGGTCCTCCATGAGTGTTTGTGGACACAGCCGTGCGCGAGTCAGCACACCTCTTTCCTTGAGATCCAACTACAGCCCTCAGCAAAAATTCATTCCAGACTAAGAAAGACCGAGCCACCTGTCCGGGACCAAAGCTCTCTAAGCTCTGGAGTGATTTACAAACATTGGCTATCATGGCTCTATTACAGGTGGAAGCAACCGTGAGCATCATGATGATGAGAACCAAGCAGAGCAGACACACCAAAGAAGGAAGACCTGCTCAACAGAGATAAGAAGAGACTCCAGGGGCGCCTGGGGGCGGGGCTCAGTCGGTGAAGCGTCTGTCTTCGGCTCAGGTCGTGATCTCCATGTTCTAGGATCGAGCCCCGCATCGGGTTCCCTGCTCATGGGGGAGTCTGCTTCTCCCTCTGCCCCTCACCCAGCTTGTGCTCTCTCGTGCTGTCTCTCTCTCTCAAATAAATAAATAAAATCTTTAAAAAAAGTAAACAGGAGTAAAAAATAATAATAATAATAATAAAAAAATAAAAGTAAATAGGACTGAGGCAATAGATGCCCATGAACTCCTTTCATGGCCCATTCTGATATTTCTGGGAGGGAAGGAAAGAATCCTTGACCCCCGACGGCTCAGCTTTCTGGTGCTCTAACCTGTAGCCTGCTGTGGGGGTCCTGCCTATGTGACCTAGTGCTGTCACCTCATAGCCAGATGTCAAGCAGGCCCTTGAGACCCACAAGGCCCATGTTCTAGAAATTTCTAAAAAGTCTGCGATTCACAAATGCCAACAGAGCCTACAACTTCTAACAACAAAGGCAAAATACGAACTGAAAACATTCACAAGACCTGTTGGTCCCTTGGTGAGCACAGCTTTGCTGTAGAGGCCTGGGAGCCCCACAGCCAGCCATGCTGGGATCATGACTGTTTGGGCACCTGTCACCAGCTCTGTCCCCGACCACCCCATAGTGTGTCAGGAAAACAACACGTTACCAATGTGTGGTGGCTTCCAGGAGAGCTCATGTGAAACAGAGACTCTGAGAGCAGGACACCTCCAGGGAGCCTTGGTCCTCAAGAGTGCACCTGCATATTCCTTGCAGCCAGGAAGCCTCTTTCAAGATTTCTCACAGCATTTCTGTCAATTTCCACATCTTTGAACTCTTCCATGGAAAACGCTGCAGATGACAAAAACAAAAACAAAAACATTTTTGGGTGTCTCACCACTGCCATAAGAATTGGGGGGCTCAATAAATGAGCTCCTTTTCTCTGCACACAGAACCCAGAAAACGGAACACAGGAAAAAACGCAGCATGCATGCCATCCTTTTTTTTTTTTTTTTGTATCTACATCCTGGCAGGAAAGGGAGCTGCTTGGGAAGAAAAACCAAATGTGAGGTCTGGCTCTGTCACAACTCAGTTCCTTTCAGTTTGACAAATACTGATCATTGGCCTCTGTCGGCACGACTCTGTGCCAAGTACCTGGGGGAGCTACCCCAGTGAACCTCTAGGAAGAAAAGCAGCTGGAATTACCGAGTCCCTGCTGGGTTCCCAGTGAGGTCCGATGCTTTTCACAGCGATCATTTTACTTCATCATCATGCAGTCTTAAGAGGCTGGTTATGATCATTCCTGCTTTACAGAATGAGAAATCTAACACTGGACAAGAGGAAGCATCTTGCCCCAAATAACACCACAAATAAAATGGGTAATCCAGAATTTGAACGCATTTCTATGTGTCTCTGAAGTCTGGGAATGAGTGAAAAGGAAAGGGTCAATTTCTGTAAGTGTAGAGAAAGCACTAGAAGGAAACACCAAAGTGTCAACAATGCTTCTTTCTGAGTGGTGGGGCCACAGGAATTTCTTGTGCATCCTCGGGCTTTTCCATCTCCCATCTTTTCTCTTTCCTTGGACTTCAGGTGCAGAGGATGACATTGATCCACTCCTCGGTCCGTGGTAGACAGTCATCATTGGTCTTTAAAAAACCCTTCTGGAGCTTCATTTAGGATGGAGCTAGAGGGTATAATGCTAGGTGAAATAAATCAGTCAGAGGAAGACAAATACCATATGATTTTACTCGTGTGGGATTTAAGAAACAAAACAAATGAACAAAGGGGAAAAAGAGAGAGAGACAAATCAAGAAACAGACTCTTAACGATCAAGAACAAACTGATGGTTACCAGAGGGAGGGCGTGGGGGGATGGGGTAAATAGGTGCTGGGGATGAAGGAGGGCACTTGTCGTGATGAGCACCAGGTGATGTATGGAAGTGTTGAATCACTAATTGTATACCTGAAACTAATATTACACTGTATGTTAACTAACTGGAATTTCAATAAAAACTTAAAAAAAAACTTAAAAAAAATTAACTCCCTTTATCCTCATTCCCTACTCTCAAGTGTTAGATGCTATGACTTTGGGCTTCTTGTAAAGTGTGTGGCTGTTTTGTGTATACGTATTTCATTTACCTAAGTGGGATCTGCTAAAAAAAAAAATTCTCATTTTGCTTATTATGTTTAAAAATACCCACCACAAGGGGCACCTGGATGGCTCAGTCGGTTAATCGTCTGACTCTTGATTTTTGACTCAGGTCATGATCTCAGGGTCCTGAGATTGAGCCCCTCGTGAGCTTATGCGCGCTCTCTCTCTCAAAAAACAAACAAACAAACAGACAAAAAACTCTGCACACAAAATTGTTTTTATTATAGAAATTTTCAGGCATTTAGAAGTAGAAAGAATAATATAGCCCCAGACATATCTATTACCCAGCTTCAGCGAGTGCTGGTCCATGACCAATCCTGTCTATCTATACCTCCTCCCACTTCTTAACCCTCTGGATTATTTAGAACCAAATCACAGACCTACTATTTCATCCCAGACATGTCCCAAGCATGATATTTCACTCAGTATCTATCTTTAAAAGATAACCATGCCTTAGGAAGAATAAACGCAATGCTATTTATGACACATAAAATATAATGCAATTCCATCATATTATTAAAAACCTAGTCAGTGTACATAGTTCCTTGATTGCCTTAAAAATTTTTCTTTGTTAACGTTTTCTTAAAACTTCCTCCATTGTGACTATTTGCTATTTTTTTTCAGTCTCTTCTAATCCATTGGCATCTCTATTTTATTTTCCTGGTAATTTTTTGTTGAAAAATTTTTTGTTGGAAAAAACCTAGTAATTTCTTGTCATCAAACTTCCCACACTCTGGATTCTGCTAATTGAATCCTGTGGTATTCGTTAACAGGTCCCTCTGACCCTCGTATTTCCTGTAAATTACTGGTTAGATCTAAAAGTTTTTCAGACTCGGGGTTGTTTTGCTTTGTTTTGCTATTTTTGTTAGTTTGGGGAAGACCACTACCTAACTGGTACCATCGGAGGTACCTATATCTGGTTCTCTTTCTTTTGTGGTATTATCAGTCATGATGATCATTGTCCAGATCCATTAATTCATACAGAGTTGCAAAATGCTGCGTGTGTTAATGAGCTTTCTCGGGCTGCCATAACAGGATACCACAAACCAGTGGCGCCCGGGGGGCTCAGTTGGTTAAGCATCCGACTCTGGATGTCGACTCAGGTCATGATCTCAGGGTCATGATCTCAGGGTCATGGGATCGAGCCCTGTGTCAGACTCCCAACTCAGCACAGAGTCTGCTTCTCCCTCTTCCTCTGCTTCTACCCACCCCCCACCACGCTCGTGCTTGTTCTCTTAAAAAACGAACGAACGAACGAATAAATAAATAAATGAATAAATAAATAAATAAATAAAATCTTAAAAAAAAAAGAATATCACAAACTCAGTGGCTTAAACAACTGAAATGTATTTTCTCACGGCTCTGGAGCCTGGAAGTCCAAGATCAAGGTCCTGGCAAGGTCAGTTTCTGGTGAGACCTCTCTCCTTGGTTTACAGATGGTGACTTTCTCACGGTTTCCTCATGAGGCCTTCCCTCTGTGAGCGTGATAAGAGATCTCTGGTGTCTCTTCCCCTCCTTATAAGGAAACTAGTCCTATTAGATTAGGGCCTCACCATAAGGCCTTCATCTAACCCTAATCACCTCCATAAAGGCCCTATCTCCACACTGAGGGCTAGGGCTCCAACATGTGAATTTGGGGGGAGCAAAATTCAAGCCATATCAGTAATATTTTAATTTCTATCCTTCCTGGTTTGTTTATTAGTTGGAATATGTAAATAAAGAGAAACATTTCTTCATTACCTGTTTGGTTGTATGTTTGTTTGTACCTCAGGTACGATTCATATCAGGAAAGCAGGAAAAATACTTAATTCTTTACCCTTATTTATCCATTTTCAAAATAATGAAGCGGTTTCCTAGTATTGTCTAAGGGGTAATCAGTACTGTTTTTGCTTGTTTGTTCTTTTGGTATGATTATAAATTCATGAATATGAGTACATTTGATTGCTTCCATCGGTTGCAGTGATCAACTTTATTAATGTGCAGATTGTCTTATCTTTGGCCTGTAGGGGTTTCTTCAGGTTGGACGTTGTCCTTTAACCTGACTGATGTCTTCGATTGCTTGTGAATCTGATCTGACCTACCTAGACCTGGAATCAGTCACAGACTTCCCCGAGGACGGGACCACAAACAAGGCCGCAAAGAACATCCTTGTCCACGTGGAGAGGTGGAATCGCTGGTATAATCCTATACTGGATTAACCTCATTTAGAATTAGGTTAAGCGATTCGATTAAAAGTTTCCAGATCAGGGGCGCTTGGGAGGCTCAGTGTCTGCCTTCGACTCAGGTCATGATCTCAGGGTCCTGGGATCGAGTCCCCCATCTGCTCTCTGCTCAGCGGGGAGTCTGCTTCTCCCTGTCCCTCTGCTCCTGCCCCCTGCTGCTCGTGTTTGCTCTCTCTCTCTCCCTCAAATAACTAAATAACTAAATAACTAAATAAATAAATAAATAAATAAAATCTTTAAAAAAAATTTTCCAGATCACTCCAGAGGAAGGCTGCACAAAATTCACACTCTGACCACACAGCATGAGGAGGCTTTACCCACTTCCTGCCCCTCCCCAACGCCTGGTTTATTTGGCCCTTTGGTGTGGGAAACCAAAATTTTGTTTTTCTGGTCTACTTTTCTCTGATTACTGATGAATTGAACAGAATATGGTCACTTGCCTTTCAGGTTTCTTTCTTGTAAAGTGCCAGTGTATCTTTGGAATAGATTATATGGTGTTAGGTAAGGAACAAGTTTGTTTGTTTGTTTGGTTTTTCTATAGGGAACCAGTTTTCCCAATACCATTTACCTAAATACATATTTACATATATAATCTTTTCCCTATTGATAGTGATGCCAAATTCTTGTACTAGGTTGCCAAATATTCATGGGTCTGAGTGCTCCATTCTTTTGCCTTGGTCTATCTGTTTTAGTGCTATTTTTATTAAAATGGCTTTGTAGTCTGTCTTAATTTAGGTCTATCTTAAGGTCAATCTTCTTTCCTTTCGGTTTTGTAAATTGACTTACGGGGTGCCTGGGTGGCTTAGTCTGTTAAGCGTCTGCTTCTGCTCAGGTCATGATCTCAGGGTTGTGAGATCGAGTCCCATGTCCGGCTCCCTGCTCAGTGGGGAGTCTGCTTCTCCCTCTCCCTCTGCCTCTCCCCCTGCTTGTGCTCTCTAGCTCTCTCTCTCTGTCAAATAAATAAATAAATAAACAAACAAATAAATAAATAAATATCTTAAAAAAAAGTTGACTTACCTAATCAAGGATCTTTTATACCTCTATGTAAGTTTTAGGGTGAATTTATAAGTGTCTGTAAAAAAAATCTCATTCTTTAATCTGGAGAATTTTCTCAGCCTTTCTTTGTGTTTCATGACACCAACATATTTGAAGAATACAAACCTGTTATTTTGAGAATGTCTCTCAATTTGCATTTGTTGGATTGTTTCCTCAAGATTTGATTCAGATTATGTTATTTTGGCAGGAATGCTACCTGACCTCCTGTTCTTCTCCACAGGTTACACCAGGAACTATGCAACTTCAGACTGTTAGGTTTATGTTTACTTTGAGCACTTGGCAAAGGTGGTGCCCTCTAGATTTCTCCACGGCAAAAATATCGGTTGTTTCTCTTATTTATTTGAGAAAGAAAGAGCACAAGCAGGGGGAGGAGGAGAGGCAGAGGGAGAGGGAGAAGCAGACTCCACACTGAGCGTGGAGCCTGAGGTGGGGCTCGATCCCACAACCCTGAGAATACCACTGGAGTGGAAATTGAGAGTCAGACATTTAACTGGCTGAGCCAGCCAAGACCCCCTTTTTCTATTTATAATTACTAAGTAGTCTCTGGGGAGATACTTTGAGACTGTAAAAATCTGGTTACCTAATACTCTTTCACTCAATGGTTTCAGAATTCTTATTTGAATCCGTTGTTTGATGATGGTTGTGAACTGTTTTTCAAGCTCTCATCTTTCTACATTTGTTGTCTTTCTGCTATAAAGAAAAGCTTTCCTGTCTCCCCCAACTTACTTGTATGTTTGTTTCATTTTTAGAATCAGCATGAACTCGTGCATTCTTGTTGATTCCATGTGTTATCACCCGTTGCTGTCATCATCCTTCTGGATGATCAGATTGTCGCAGCTTTGGCCAGGATCATCCTCTCTAAGCGGACTGTGCTGTTGACATGCCCCCACCATTTATATATCGCTTCCTCTACTCTCAGGTGTAGCAAAAAGCCTGGTCTCATCTTGTACTTTTCTTTTCTCTAGCCCTGAAATCAGGACAAGAAATCCTTGTCCCTTTTAATGGAGAATGGTACTTAGGAACCAAGATCTGGGTGTTGTTGTGCTTGCCACTGCTGAGGTGACTTAGAGGCTGAGCTTGGAAATTGATTTTTTTTTTTTTAAAGCATGAGTTCATTACGATACCTCTCCTCCCAATCCAATATCACAAAGTTTTTCATTACCGTTATGGCTTTAACTATTTCCCCCCAAACGATGTTGAGGTCCTAATCCCCCAGTAGTGAATGTGATATGATTGCGAAAGAGGGTCTTTGCAGATGATCAAGTTCATACGAAGTCGTTAGGGTGGACTCCAATCCAATATGGCTGGCATCCTTATAAAAAGAGGAAATTTAGACACAGACCCAGAGAGAAAACCCCGTGAGGATGAAGGCAGAAATGAGGGAAATGCTTCTACAGGCAGGAAATGCCACGATTACCCACAAACCACCAGAAGCTGGGCTAGAGGCCAGAACAGATTCCCTCTCTCAGCCCTTAGAAGGAATCAACCCAACCTTGATCTTGGACTTTCGGCCTCCAGAACCGTGAGACAGTAGGTGCCTGTTGTTGGCCCTCCCCAACCCCCACCCTCTGTGGTTCTTCATTCTGGCCACCTGGGAAACAATCCACTGACCTTTCTCCATTCCTTACTTCTATCTCTTTTCTCCCACAGTGAAAATTCTGTCTCCTAATAACAATGTATTTACCCATTTTTTCAGTCTTATGATACACAGAAATTGTTTCAGAATTGTTATATCTCCCCCAACTACAAAATTATTAAGTAAAATTCAAGATTTTCTTTTTTCCAGTTCTTTTTTTTAAAGACTTATTTATTTATTTGAGAGAGAGAGAGCGTGTGCACAGTGGGGAGGGGCAAAGGGAGAGGGACAGAGAGGTTCCCCAGCAGACTCCCTGCTCGGTGTGGAGCCTGATGCAGGGCTCGATCTCACGACCCTGAGTTCATGACCTGAGCTGAAATCAGGAGTTAGACACTCAACCAACTGAGCCACCCAGGTGTCCCTCCAGTTCTTTTTGTGTTTAGATTGAGGGTATAAAGTACTGTGTTCAAAATTATTTGAATTAGTTCTTTTTCTTGTGTGGTTAGGTTATCCATTTGCTACAGAGTTTAGTTTAGTTGTTTTGGCTTTATTCAATTTTAGGGCTGACCTCCCCATTCATACTGATTGAATTTCATTTACTGAATGTGTTACCTATTAACAAGGTTCCAAAGTTTGTTAAAACTGCAAAAAAGATGCAGTCAGAGAAATATCATTCTCTCTCCCTTCCCTTTCCTTCCACTCCATTCTGACCCACCCCATTAGGTTATTTGTTTTATTAGTTTCTAGTTTACCCTTCCTCTGTTTCTTTTTGGCAAAAATAAGCAGATTTATATGTATATCTTCTTATTTCTCTTTCTTACACAAAAGATAGCATATCGCATATGCATTTTATTTTTTTCTGCTTAATAGATTTTGGAAATCATTCCATGATGGTTTTTAGAGCTCTTTCTCATTTTTTTTTACAGCTGCCTACTACTTCATTTTGTGGACGTACCACATTTTAATTCATTCTGTCTCAGATTATGGGCATTGAGGCAGTTTCCAAGAATTTGCTGTTACATATAATGTTGCAATGAATAACCATGGGCATATGTATTTTCATGTTGTTGGAAACATATCTTCAGGATAAATCCCTAGAAATGGGATTGCTAGGGCAACGGTTAGATACACATATAATTTTGTTCTATATTGTTAAATTATCCCCAGAAGTCTTTACCATTTTGATTTCCACCCACAATGTATGAGAATGCCAACTTCTCCTCGTCTTCTCCAATACGGTGCGTTGTCAAGCTTTTGAATTTTTGCCAATCTGATGGGTGAAGATGCCATTTTAGTGTAGTTACGATTTGTATTTCTTTCATGATTAGTAAAGTTGAACATTTTTTCATATGTTTCAAGAGCCATTTTATTTCATTTTTTGGTGAATTATATGTTCATTCATTTTTTTTTTTTTTTTTTTGCCCAGTTGCTATTGGAATTTTGGTCTTTCTTTCCAATTTTAAACTTTTTTTTTTAAAGTAGACTCCATGCTGGGTGTGGAGCCCAATGTGGAGCTTGAACTCACAACCTTGAGATCAAGGCCTGAGCTGAGATCAAGAGTCAGATGCTTAACCAACTGAGCCACCCAGGTGCTCCTCTTTCAAATTTTAAAGAGTTCTTTAAATATTAACCATATTAGTCTTTTATCTTTGATATATATCATAGTTTCCCCTAGTATGTCATTTTGACTTTCCTTATACTTGCCACATAAAAGTTTCTTTTCTTTCTTTTTTAACATTTATGTAGTTGGATTTATTGGTTTTTAAGACTACATCTGGGTTATATTTCAATCGTTAGCTGGCTAAGCATTAAGAGCATCCCGGGTAAATCCTTCGCAAACAACACTGGCTTCACTTGATTTTGTCAAATGCCAATAATTCTGGCCTGAGTTGATCTGCTCCTCTGTCTGAAACTATTATGGCAAATAATGAACAACAAGACTTCATCCTATACCTATTTGCCTTTGTAGGAGGCAAATATCATCGGTCTTAGAGCTACAGAGACACGGTTCTGAGCTGGCCGTGATGAAGATTTATCACAGAAGCTTGAGTAAGTGACTTCATCACACTGAGCCACAAAATGGTCCCTCGCTCTGGGTTCAAAGTGTAACCACCTTCCAGTTTCAGGACAGGGATCTGGGGCAGGGCAGACCTGAATGCTAACATGGGGCCAGCTGGTCAACATGCTGTCCCTGTGAATTAAGCGGGAGATGGACTTGGGAAGCGAGAAGAGTCCTGGGGTCAAAGGAAGCTATTTTTACTGGTTATTCCAGGAGCCTATTTCTCTGATAGGATTTGAGGCCCTTCAGAAGGCTTCTATCTTCCACAGTTGGTCATCCCCAAATATGGGCCTGCCATTCTTCCTGAAACTTCACGAGTGGTCACAGCTTTGGACTACGACACTGCACGAGGGAGATTCCCGTTAAAACGGCCGCCATCGCCAGATAGTGCCGCGCGCGCGCGCACAGCCTGTTAACACAGTGGCACAGGCTGACGGGAGGGCCCGTCCGCTCGCTCTTAGCAGAGCTTTGAAGGGATGGGGTGTACGGAGGACACACTTGGATGGGAAGACTGGGCTCAGGGCTGGAGAGGCGCGATCGGGGCACTGATGGGGAGGATGTGTCCTTGTGTGGCCCCCCGGAGAAGGATGTGGAGCTAGTGAAGACATGGGGCGGCAGGTTCAGAGAAGGGGACCAAAGAGCTTTGGGAAAGGGGGGGATGGGTACAATCTCTGCGGACTTCCTCTCTGCCCCCCTTCCTCGTCCAGTGCCCCAGTTCAGGACACAGCTTCTTCCCTAGTCGCCTACCTTTTTTTCCCATCCTTCCCTCACATGTAGCCTTTCCGAGGCTCCCTGGGTCTTCTTGAACAAACGCCATACCCTGGCTTTTAAGGCCTGTCTCTCAAGGATCTTGTCTCCCCCTCTCCCCACCCGTTTTGCCCACAGACCTAGAAATATCCTCTAACAACATTGAGGCGCGTGAAATGACAAGGACACGGTATCACCATGACTGGAGTACTGTGATTTTTAAACTAAGACCTTTCTCACAAATCCGGGCTCAGGCCCATCAGGGCTGGGAACTGTCTGCAAGACACACTTTCTCACCCCCAGGTTCTCACAGGGCTTCCTCGGCTCTGAGGACCCTTTCCGCATCACCGGGCTCACTGAGCCCCAGCATGAAAGGCTCCAGGATGCCCCTCCAGGCTCAGCCTGGAACCCAGGCCCCAGGCTCCTCACAGAATGCAGGTGGGCTCCGTTGGCCCTGGGGGAGGGATGCGGGTGCCACCTCGTGGCCGCTCGCCATCATCGCACCAAACGCAGACCCTTGACCCACCAATCTGCGGATCCTAAAGCTTGGGGGCTGGGAGGATCCGCTCTGCCAGCCCGCCTGTCCTGACACCCCACCCCTGCCAGGACAGGCCACTGGGGGTGCGCAGAACCTCCTTCCAGGGAAAGAAGGTTTTAGCCCTTGGAAGGGGAAGGTCTCGTTTGTTGGTCCTGTTCCTACAGGTCATGATGCCTCTCTTCCTCCTCCTCCCTCCACCCCCAGGGTTGCACCAACTCTGAGGCCACCAAGTAGGGTGCAATGTGGGTGGGAGTGCAGTGTGGGGTGGGAGATGAGGGTGAGCTTGGGAGGCAGGGAGGCCTGGGGTGATCAGCTCTGCCATCTCTTGGGGCCTCAGGTTTCCATCTTTAAAAGAAGGTAATTACTTATGCCCTGGAGCTTTCCTAAGAATTGGAGACAGGGATGTAAACTCTTGGCACCTAATAGGTGCTAACAATGGCAACTGTTAACATCATGAACTTGAATGGCAGCCGTACATCTTCAGGAGCGCAGTCCCTGCCAGGACCCCTGGGTGCCCCCGTCGTACACACACCTGAGCTGTGTTGCAGCCCACTTGTAGCCCCCATCCCCACCCCCACCCCCACCCCCACCCCCACCCTGGGAGGTGGTCAGTGACAAGTACAAGATCATCTTCCACTGGGCCTGGCACCGGTCTCAGGTCAGAGGCAAGTCCTGACACGGGAGCTGTGAGGCCAGCATATAATGGATGAGAAGTTTGCCTGCAGGTCCCCTAAGAGATGGTCAGTGAGAGAAGTGGGGTGGCCGGCACTCCCCAAGTTTCTCTCAGGAGAACCTGAGAGTTGAGACGCCAACCACGAGACCAGAGCACTGCACCACAGGATCCAAGCAAAGAGGTGCTCGCCCCCCCAGGGCCAGACACAAATGAGACTGAAACTGAGCTCAGAGTGGTGAAGTGACTTGCCCACGGTCACACAGCTGATGGGGACAGATGCCTGGTTTGGTAATAGGTCTGCCTGTTCCCTCCGGCCAAGCTCAGGACTGCCCACCCTTTTTGAAGTCGGGGGGTATGTTAGTTTCTTGGGGCTGCTGTAATAAAATTCCACAGACCAGGAGGCTTACAACAAAAGAAATGTATTCCCTCGAAGTCCTGGAGGCTGGAAGACCAAAATCAGGGTGTCGGCCTGCCATGCTTCCTCTGAGACTCTGAGCAGAATCCGTCCTTGCCTCTGGCCAGCTTCTGGCTGTCAATCCTCGGCCCTCCGTGGCCTCCTGCTTTCACTCCGGTCTCTGCCACATGGCACTCTCCCTGTGTCTCTGTCTCATACGGCATTTCCTCTTATAAGGACACCAGTCACACTAGATTAAGGGCCCACTTTCACGGCCTTATCTTGACTTGGACTACATCTGCAAAGACCCGATTCCAAATAAAGTCACATTCACAGGTTAGGAACGTATCTTTCGGGAGCAGGGGGCACAGTCCGACCCATAATGGGGAAGAGACTAAGCTGTGGAGAGATCAGGCACAGAGGATGGAGCTGTGAGTTCCAGATTTGATGTTTCTTTGAAGTCTCAGTTTTTAATCTTAAACATTCCTATATTTTTAACATCATTTTCTATTATAAGTTCATGTTTGTTTTAGTATGAAATAATATCTCTTCAGATCTTTGGCACTTTGGTGAAGGGACATGTTTTATCCTATGGCTTCATGAGCCTTCAATGCATTTCTGAACTTTTTCAAGTGAATTTATAGCCCAGTTGGAGAAGTATAAACCAACATAAATTCACTTCACATAGTTCCCATAAGAACCCAACAAGGCCGGTATATTTAACTGAAGAGGAAACTGGTTCATAGCGGTTATTGAGCTGCTAAAGTCACATCCTAATTGATCAGGGGCCAGGATCAGAACTCAATTCTCTGGCCGCCTGATCAGCTTTTCTACTATACACATCTGACCAAGGGGAGATGAGAGGAGACAGAGCCCGTGTGCCCTCCCAACATTCCCACATTGAGGAGAGGGATTTTAATACTTGTGGAGAAAATCAATTCCATGAATTGCGAAACATAAACACAGTTTTCTGCATGGCAAAACCCATAGCATTTTCATTAAGACAGAAAAGAAAACCCACTCACACCCCATTCAAATATTATATTCCCAAATATTCATGTTAGAAATGCCCTTCAAAGTGTCTATGTGAGAAGGAGGGGGCGCATTGTTATTAGTTCTGCTTGTTATTTGGAGGTTGCTTAAAAGATCATTAAGCGGGCTCTTTTTAGAGTGGTTTCCAGCCACTACCAAGAGCGTCTCTAAGTGAAGTTCCTTGTTAGAGCGGCGTCACTACTACCTTAACACCCCCGCCCCCCATCCAAGCTGCAAGCCTCCCCTGGGCACCTAGCTGCACCAGGAGATTTGCCACTGAATGACATACACCCCTGCCCGGGTAGGAAGCTCACACACGGGGAAACAAGTGCCCTTGTACCCTAAAGAGGAGCAAACCCTCAAACACGTGGTGGGGGGAGACGCTGGGTAAACTGCGCTGTCAGCCTGTGGGCGCGGCTGAGTGTGCGAGTGCGCGCATGCGCATCTGAGTGGGTGTGCGCCGCCCGCCCCCCCCACCCCCCCACGCCCCCCCACGCCCATTAGCCCCGTAACTGCTTGTCTGCTCAGTTTCGCAGTCATGCCAGGCCCCTCCCATAATCTGCTTCCGTAGGGGGGCTTGAAGCCAGGACACCTGCTGCCGACGTGAGCACCTGCCGGGTTGCCCTGCGCCTTTCCCAAGCCAGCCCCCAGGGGAATCCAGGCTGGGACACCTGGACACCCTCTCCCCGCCTTGGGGGTTTGGGCAGCCTAGTCCTGTCTTCCTCCGCGTTGCCAGGCTGGGCCCAAGCAGCCTGTGTCCCTTTTTGCTCCCCGAAGCCAGCGACTTTTGTCTGGGGGTTGTGTGAGCCCCTGGTTTATCACCCGCAGAGCCCAAGGGGTCTCCAGGCAGGATTTGCTACAGGAAGGAGGTAGTTAAGGCGGCGCCCATTCTGGGAGGATCAGAGCGAGTCTGTGGCCTGTGTGGGAGGCTTTTGTTTCTGTTATACTATCTCACTGGGTGAGGTAACATCAACTCCTATTTCTGAGTATCTGTGTGAGGCACGGTGAGCGCCCACTACAGACACTATTGCTAATCCACTCAACAGGAATTGCAAGGCAGGAATTAGCTGTTTCATTTTGCAGAGAGGTTGAGTAACTTGCTCCAGGTCCCCCAGCCAGGAAGTGGCGGAGCAGGGCTGCCTGCTATACCCTGCGGCCTCTTGGCGATTTCAGCTCCTTGGTCCTGCCCTGGGAGAGAACAACCACTAGCCAGCGGCTACCCTGGGAACTGAGTGCCCACCAAGTGGCTTCTGGAGCCCAAGGCTAGTGTTCCCAGCTGAGCTGCCGGGGCAAAGCCAGGAGAAGCACAAGCGGCAGGTGCCAAGGAGGTGTGCCCCGGAGGAGTCCAGGGGGCCCGGGGGCATCTGGGTGGGACCCGGATGGTGTCTATTACAGGGAGCAAAGCTGAGGGAGGGGCCAAGGGCCGGCCAGGTTGATCCTCGGACCCCAGCGTGTGCCCACTCTGACTTTATCCCCGTTGCCCTCCCAGCCCATCTCCAAGCCTGGGCCACTTGCGCTGTTTTCTCCAGGGACTCCTACCGCGGACTCCCACGGAAGGGAGGGGATAGTCTCTGTCTGGGCTGCTGTCCTGCTCTGCCGGCCCTTATGCCAAACTTTGGTTTCGCGTCAGTCCCTTTGCCTTCATTTGCTTCCAAACAGTCTGTGAACGCTCACTCACTATTGTCTCTTTGTCTTTGTGTCTCCGCCATCCTCCGGGGGCTGGGGGAACCGTGGGTGATACACACGTGGCCCAATCCACTGCTGCATGGGGAGCCAGTGCCCTAACTCTTCTCCCATCGGCCTGCCTGGGACCAATGCCCATCCCAGGGTCAGAGGCAGAAGCGGAGTTGGGGTTTGGAGCCAAGGTTCTGAGTCAAGCAGAGATGGGCTTGAGTGAGAAGTCAGGGTGGAAGGCCGAGGCTCCACGTGACTGCCAGGCCAGCCTGAGAAGTGGGTAGGCCAGCCTGGCCAGCACCGAGCACACAGAAGATGGGGCAGCGTGGCCGGGCAGGGCTGCCCTCGGAGGCCAGGCCTCAGGCTATAGGGTCAGGACACATCCTAGATGAGCAGGCCTGAGGAAGCTGGAGGGAGGTAGTTAGCTGTGGAGCTCCAAGCACCGCAGGAGAGATGGAGGTGTGCGAGGGGCTTGGTAGGCATGGCAGGTGGTGTCCTAGCGCTGGGGCAGCAGAAGCAGTACCTCCTGTGCTCAGGACTGAGGGTGAGCTCTGCTTTGGAGCAGAAGCTGTTGTCCACAGCCCTCCATGATGGCTCCTGGTCAAGGTGGGCCGTTGGCACTGCAGCCCAAGGGGAGGCTAAGCAAAGGCCATGCGCTGGGGAGAAGAGGCCAGTGAGGACAGGAAGAAAATGAGACAGATAGTCCAAGGGCTCAAGGGAGTGTCCCTGTGGAGGAAGCCACCCAGTGGCAGGGGGCTAAAAAAACATGGCGGACTTTCCTTGGGGAAGTCCAGAGACCAGAGGGCTTTGCCCCTTGTGGGAGACTCTCAGAGGAGAGCCCGTTTATTCAGAGTTCCATTAAGATTCATCTTTTTTTTTTTTTTAAAGATTTTATTTATTTATTTGACAGAGAGAGACACGGCGAGAGAGGGAACACAAGCAGGGGGAGCGGGAGAGGGAGAAGCAGGCTTCCCGTGGAGCAGGGAGCCCGACGCGGGGCTCGATCCCAGGCCCCTGGGACCATGACCTGAGCTGAAGGCAGATGCTTAACGACTGAGCCACCCGGGCGCCCCTAAGATTCATCTTTGACCACCAGGGTGGGGAGAGGCAGCCTGTGGGCGCAGCCACAGAGCCCACGCCGGGACCCTCTACAAAGGCCCATCCTTAAACTCATCCTATGGTGTGAAGGAACATTGAGTGAACAGCCAATGCGGGCAGGTCAGGGGGGGACAGTGTGCTGCCGGAACAGACAGGCATGCTCCCTCCTAGAAAGGCTGCTGCAGGGCCTGGCCCTCTCAACCTTAAAGGACTTACCCATCAGAGCCTGTGGATGCCAGTCTTGCAGGCTCAGAACCAGATTTGTCAACTTGCCAAGACGGATCCTTCTCTCAGAGAAGGAGTCGTACTGACCCAGTTCACGTGACTGATGTATAAAACGTCAACACATCCTTTTCTAATGAGAAATGAATGTCCTAAAGACCAACTTTTTTGCGTAGGTGTGATTAGTGCATTTTTATTTTTAGGAAGCAGAAGTTCACTTGATGAAAATGGAATCAGAATGTAGGAGTTGCACCCCTTGGATATTTAATGGCATCAGACTGTTCCAGCCTAATGGAGTCAGCTCCTGGATGGGGATGGCTTTGCCAGCCGGTCAGCCAGATAGTCCCGAGTTGGTTTAACTAAGCCCCTTGGATGGTGTTTGAGGGGTGTGGCCAGCTTTGGCCCCTGTTGTTTCTCTTTTTCCTATTTCCGTGCTTGAACAAGCTCTTAGCCCTACCAATGAACACTTTTGAAGAAATAGCATTTAAAAAAAATTCAATCAAAAGAGAAAAAGTCTTTCATTCTGTCCTGTCAGGGTTTTTTGATGGCAAGAGGTAAAACTTTGGTTAATGTAAGCAAAAGTTAATTTATTGGAAGGATATGTGAGAGACTGTATTTGGGTTCTCCAGAGAAACAGACTGAGGCCGAGAGAGAGAGAGACAGAGAGAGAGATTTATTTTAAGCAATTGTCTCACATGGTTGTGGGGGTTAGCAAGTTCAGATTTTGCAGGCAGGCTGGCAGCCTGGAAACTCAGGCAGGATTTCTCTGTGGTAGTCTTTTTTTAAAAAGATTTTATTTATTTATTTGAGACAGAGAGTACATGGCGGGGGAGGGTTAGAGGGAGAAGCAGGCTCCCCGCGGAGCAGGGAGCCCAATGTGGGGCTCGATCCCAGGACCCCGGATCATGACCTGAGCCGAAGGCAGCTGCTTAATGACTGAGCCACCCAGGCGCCCCTCTCAGTGACAGTTGAGGAGAACTCCTTCAGTCTATCTCGTTCTCACATTTTAAGTTCTGGAGGCCAGAAGTCCAAGGTGAAGGTGTCAGCAGGGTTCGTTTCTTCGGAGGGCTGTGAGGGAGGGTGTGCTCCAGGTGTCTCTCCTGGGCTCATAGACACTGTCTTCATGTTTTCTCAGGGTCTTCTCCTGATATGTGTGCCTGGGTCCACATTTCCCCTTTTGTAGAGACACCAGTCATACTGGATGAGGGTCCCACCCACCTGCAGGACCTCATCTTAACTTATTCTATCTGCCATTATCCCATTTCCAAATAAGCTCGCATTCTGATGTCCTGGGGGTTAGGACTTCAGTATATGAATTTGAGGGAACACAATTCAACCCATCACAGAGATAAATTCAGAGGAGAGTAGAGGACCAGGCTTGGGCACGGCCAACAGCCAAGGTGGTTCTAGAGGCTTTGGAGCAGGCCTCCCCTCTGACTGGGCCAGCAGCTGCCTCTTAGCTTCCTAGGAGGGCTGGCCCACTGCGTCCAGCAGTTCTGTCCCTCATTCAAAATTCACATTCTAGGAGGGAACAGGTAGCTGGCCTGCTTGAAGCATGAGCCTGTCCCTTAGCCAGGCAGGAGGCAGTGGGGAGGTGAGGAGAGGCCACCTTGGTGGTGGGGCCACCAGCACGTGTCCCGTGTGGGAGAGGCCATTCCCGTCTTGCACACTGGGAGCTGTGAGCGAGAGGGAACGGAGGCAGGTAGCAACTATGTCCAGCCCTGTCTCCCTCAAGAGGCTGTCACCCCTCCACTGAGGTCCGTGTGTGTTGACTTCATGGCCTGGTTCTCAGAGAGGTTTCACAGATGTGGACTCTGAGGCTCAGATATTTGAGCAGCCAGAGATCTGGCTGGGAGCCAGCAGGCCCAGGTGGACCGGACGGCCTCGGGTCGAGCCCTGGGCCGGGGCCAGGCCTCTCTTACAGGGAACATTTGGGCCAGGTGAGTTCTCAACACCTTCTGGTCTGAGTATTGATACTTGCAGTGTGTGGGGGGAAAGCTCTGGGCTGGGCCTCC
Source organism: Callorhinus ursinus (assembly GCF_003265705.2). Lineage (NCBI taxonomy): Eukaryota > Metazoa > Chordata > Mammalia > Carnivora > Otariidae > Callorhinus > Callorhinus ursinus. The sequence continues at coordinate 7,631,216 of NW_027397072.1, read as the reverse complement.
TGGGCCATCGCTCTAGCTGATGAGCTCCCCCTTTCCTAATCTCCTAAAAAATGAAGGCACACCCATTCTGGTGTCAGGGAGGCAGCTGAGGCCATATTTCAGGGTGGTCTGGCACGGTGAATACAGCAGGCTGTCAGGACTTCTCTGCCAGGACTCAGGAGGACCCAGCGGGCATCCCTTCTGGGTACACGGACCCTCTACCTGCTGGCCGAGGCCAGGCCTCCAGCGGAGGCCAGCACTCTGTGCTGCCCTGACTTCACAGCAGAGAGGTAAGGCAGAGCCCCCCAGCCCCAGGCACGGCCCTGCCCCTGCCCCCACAGCCCAGTTTTGCTCAGAGAGGACTTACCTGTGGCCAGCCTGCCATGCAGCCCCTCCGGGCGCAGCTACAAGCCTGAAGCCCAGTGTCTGATGGGCCGCAGGGCCTGGGACACGTCAAAGGAATCACAGAGGCAAAGGTGTCTGAGGTGGAGACTTCGAGGCTCAGAGAGGGGTAGGCACTTGGACAACGGGCAGCAAACCAGAAGCCAGGCTTGTCCCCAGTCACCGACTTGTGCTCTCTGAATGTTTCTCAAACGGGGTCCTCCTGAGTCCATTTAGGAGTCCAGGAATTCTTTTTTTTTTTTTTTTAAGATTTTATTTATTTATTTGACAGAGAGAGACACAGCAAGAGAGGGAACACAAGCAGGGGGAGTGGGAGAGGGAGAAGCAGGCTTCCCGCTGAGCAGGGAGCCCGATGCGGGGCTCGATCCCAGGACCCCGGGATCATGACCTGAGCCGAAGGCAGACGCTTAACGACTGAGCCACCCAGGCGCCCGAGGAGTCCAGGAATTCTTTACAAAGAATTTAATTAGGCTCTTGTAACCCGAGAAAAATCTAAAAAGAATATCATTTGCATGTTCCGGACCATCCTGACAAAGCTCTTATAACGGGGGTGTGTGGGGGGGCGACTGCCATGGACTGTCAGGGCCCCCACCTTGCTTTGAGGGCACTAATCACGTGGGGCTGTTGGACCTGCTGCAGGCTGACAAGAACTGAGAGAAGCCGGATGATGTCATGGCCGGAGGGAGGCCAGCAGGGAGGGCAAGGGCGGGGCACAGCCCTGACGGAGGGGGGCGGGCGCTGGGGCTCTGCAGGCTCCGAGGCCTGTGGGTTCCGGACAGCCTCTGGCAGCTCCTGAGCATGTAGCTTCTCTGACACAACCTATGAGTCACATCTCATCCTCGCTTAGCTACGGGAGCCCCAAGCCAGAGGCAGAATTTTCTAAGCTGTGTGGCAATAAGATCAGCCATCCTGAGAGAATTGGCTGTGCCGAGGTTGGGGGCGGGGGTGCAGCAGAAGTGGGGAGGCTCTGAGTCATCCCAGGGCAGCGGGAGAGATGGTGGGGGGTGCTGGGACTGGAAGTCACAAGGAAGAACTGGCCCCAGACACAAACTTCGCACCCTCCGTCCCAGGTTCTGAAATTTTCCATGCCCCAAATGTCTGTTGGGTGCTGCCCACTCCCTACTCACTGAGAAGCACCTAACACAGAGTTCTTCATTCGCTGCCCCGAGGACAGTTCTGGGGGGAGAGGCTGAGCCAGGCAGATACCAGGAAGCCCATGGCAGCCCTCTGTGCCCCGTGTGAAGCTGGACTCCTCCGGAACAGGTGGATGTGCTCCCGTGGCAGGTTGGTTCTCTGTGATGTTGGTCATGGATTCTGTCTGGGCCTCTGAGAAGCCAGGCTTTGCCCTGCCCCGGAGGTGTCGACAGAGTGGCCTGGAAATCTGGGTCAGCAACGGGCAAGTCCCTACAGGTGGGCCCCCGGTGCCAGGAGAGACAAGCCTGATTCTAGGAAAGCTGTGAGCTCAGCCGGGGACCGAGAACCCACTGGTATGACACATCTCATCCGTGCCCGCCCAGAAACCCTTTCTGTGGAGGCAGCATGAGGAGAGGACAGCAGTTTAGGAGTCACCCGGATTCCGGACCCGGCTTGGAGGTTTGACTCATAGTCCCCCATTCCCTGGAGTTTGGATCGGAACATCTCAGGGTCCCCTCTGGCTGGCCCTTTGGCCAGTGACTTCCTCTGAAGCTGGCCAGCTCGTCCTACAGCAGAACAAGTAAACTCTCGTGGGTCTCAAAATCCTTATCCCAGCCTCCCTGGGACAGTCTAGACCAAGGCCAAAGGTCCCCTGGGGCCGCTGTCCATGGGGAATCCCAAAGAGACAAGGAGCTTCACAAGGGGGACAGGCCCTCAGTTGACTCCTACTGAAGCCAAGCTCCAAGAAGTTCAAGAAGGCTCTAGGGTTCTGCAGGCAGTGGGTATGAAAATCCCTCTGCTACCAACGCTCTGGACAATTCATGAATTTTTCTCTCATTTATACCTTTATCCATCCATTTATTCCTCCTGCTCAACTGTTCGTGAACAGGGCAGACCCAGCTGATGCCCTTGAGTGGCTGCCGCAGCTCCCAGTTCAGCCAGGCTTGAGACGTCGTCCACCAGGGGTGGAGTGGGAGGCCAGGGCTGAGGGTCCCAGATCCCCAGGGGGAGAAATGCACATTACTTTCCCATTTTACAGATGAGAAAACTAAGAGAGAAAGGTTTTCTGGCCCAAAGTCAGCCAAGGTCAAGATTGAGCCAGGAACCTGGAGGGCGGAGAGGCAAGAGAGGAGGGAAGGAGGGGGGTGGGGAGGGGAGGAAGGGAATGGGAAGCCTCTGGAGCTCAGGCTGGAATCAGCACGGGAAGTGCAGATTTGCTCCCCGCCCCAGACCGGCTCCACCTGGCCTTCCTCCCTCCAGAGGCCTGAGGCCTGGACCCTGGGGTCCGAGGCACCCACCCGGCCCCGCCTCGTCCCCACGGCTCTACCAGCCCTCCAGCTGTTGTGTGCTCCTGCCCTCTGGTGGCAGGATCTGGAACTGTCACCACCACCCAGTAGCCGGCTTGTCTGACGGAAACCGGATGCAGGTGAGTTCAGCAACTTCTTTGTGCCAGGCACTGAACTGGAGATCAGAGAAAGAGGAAAATGGCCTTGTGTCTGAGAGTGCATGATTTAGAGGAGAAACAGACCCTGACAATACAACGAGGAAGGGACTCGGCTGGGGGGAGCCATAATAGGACTGTTTTTAAACAACATAGCCCCAAATCTATGAGTAGGAGCCTTTCCCCAGCGGAAGGCCCCACCAGATCCAGGAACATTTTGCCAGCCCCCACTCTGGAAGCCCTAGGCTGCCCATCAAGGGCGGGAAGGGCCCAGGAGTGGGTTCCAGAGCCCCAGAGCCAGAGGGGACATCTGAGAGAGGTTTTCAGCTGCGTCTGCAAAGGAGCCTCAGGGGCTGTGGGGTGAGTGGGCTGGGTCCCACTCCTTCTCCCTGTCTTAACCCAGGCCCACACTGGAGAGGCCAAGTAACAGGTCGGTTAAGTGCTTGCTTGGGCTTTGGAGCCGGGCTGCTTGGGGCCTTATGGTGTCCTGTGACCTCGAGCAGTTCTCTTGGGACTTCAGCGTCCCCATCAGTAAGATGCTGATAAGAAGACTAGTGCCCACTCTGAGGGTTGCCATAAGGGTTAAAGGCACTGGCACAGGAGAAGTGTATGGAACAGTGTTTGGCACGTGGTGAGTGCCGTTTACACCGGCCCTTCTTTCTTTTGCAAGTGTTTGCTCTGTCGTTGTCACAGCAGAGGGTGCCCACGAGGGCAGAGGCTCGGGAGGAGGAGGTGTCTCACCTGAGGACGCTGTGCGAGCCATGGCCGTGCCCACCCTGGAGCCTGAGAGCAGACCCACAGAGTCAGAATCTGCACCTTACCGAGAGTCCGGCTGATCGGTGTGCACGTTACAGATGGAGGAGTGGGGGTGTCTCGAGCACCTAGACTAAGGTGGGCGATGACCTGCAGGGTGATGATGCATGCGCCCTCCCTGGGCAGCAACTGTGCCAGGATCTGGAAATTCTAGGGGTGTCGGCCAAGGTCAGGGCCTCCCCACAGTCCCCACAGCACTGGCGAGTGAGTGCTGAGATGGAAGAAGGCCCTGATTCCCTATGAGCCTCAATCTGCCCCGGGGAGTCAAGAATCTGAGCTGACACTTGAGCGGACAAATGGAATTGGCCAGGTAGACCCGTGGGGGAGAGTTCTCCAGCCTGTACCAATTCCCGAGCTGGTGTTTTTAGAGGACAGGGCACAGGACCCAGGGCCCTTCGAGGTCCATGTACTCAATGTCTACACATTCAAAAGTTAAAAATCAAGCTCACAAACTATTAGACTATGTTCCAGCCTCTTACCTTAACAAATAAGCTTCACAGGGACCTAGAAGTCCAGGTTCACATTCAGAATTTTTGGCCTCCTTGGAGTTATGTGCCAAAACACGATGGTGTGGGGTGAGCCAGCCCTCTTCCTGCCTCCACCCCCACTGCACCTCACCTGGAGGACACGTGCAGACAGGCACACACGAGGCGGGCCCAGCCTGCCCATTGCACACACCTCCCCCCACACACAGCTCCCCTTGGTATATGCAAAGGGTTGGGCAGGCCCCAGGATGACAGACCCGTGGGGTGGGGTGGGGAGCCCATGGAGTCCCTGGAAATGGGGGGTGGTCTGGGAAGACTCATCATAACCCCCTGAGGAGGGCCCCAGCTGGAGAGACCCTGTGACAATTAGGCTGTGACACACCCTCACTTATAAGATAGACTGATTTCAGGGATGTTAAAATGTAAAATGTGGGAAAAAACACGCATCTTCTATTCAACACCCAGCTGCCTTCCGATTCTCTGCCCATGAGAATTTGTTTAAACCCAATGTTGCATTGAACCTGTAGGTCAATTGCATAGCATTAACAATATTAACAATTTTAAATCTTAACAATATTAAGTCTTCCAATCCATGAACATGGGCTGTCTTTTCATTTACTTAGGTCTTTAATGTCCTTAAAAGATGTTTTGTAGTTTTCCAAGTAAAAGCCTTGCTCTTCTTTACAAAGTGTTTTCATATTCATTTCCACTTTGGAGCCTTGAAAACCCTCTGTAGGCTCGGTGGTCATTATTAACTCCATTTTGTAGATGAAAGAAGCCTTGACTAGTTAGTGGCAGATCTGAGATTTGAACCTGTGTCCGCCAGTCCCCCAGCAGAGCTGGGCCTGGACTTGCTCTGGTGGTGGCCGCTTATTCCAGCCCCTTCCTGCACGGGGATAGGACATCTCTCTTCTGTCCCTCCGTGGGGGAAGCTGACCGGCCAGGTGACAATCTCCTCTTCCCCGCTGACCTGGAGGGAGGAACAGGGCAGGGCTGGAGCCAGCTGCTCGGGGTCAGGGAAGGACTATCCAGGGGATAGTTCTCCATGCAGGCCACCGGCAGGGAGGGGACCTCCTTGGTTTAAAGTGTCCTCTGCCCTTGGCTGCGATGAAAATCACTTGAGTGATTTGAAGATTCCCAATGTCCAATGTCAGACCATTTCAAGCCAAACTCCAGGAAGCGGGGCCCGGAATCTGTGATTTTTAAGTGCACAGGTGAGCCTGCAGCCCAGGCTGGGAACCACAGGGTTAGATGTTGAAGTCAGCTGTCAGTCCTGACCCATTCATTGCTCTGTTAAGGCACACGCCCAGTGAGACAGGCAGGCGGCCGGGCAGAGGAGTCCAGACTTTAGACCCACACAGACCCGGCTGCCATCCTGGGGGTGAACCTGGGTTCTGCCTCACAAGTTCTATAACCCTGGACACTTCGCCTCTCTGAGCCTTGATCTACCAATCCGTACGATGGAGGCGAGTACGCCAATCTTGAGAGGCGTGATCTCTCTCCTCTCCTTGAGTTTGGATTGGCCTGTGACTGCTTTGACCAGGAGGGGAGGGCAGAAGGGACGCTGGGCCCGCTCTGGGCCTAGGCTTCCGTCTCAGCCTCTTACCTGACTTTTCTGGTTTCTGGTCAGGAGAATAAGATTGAGAGGTAACTTGCCCAAGTAGAAGGGGGAACGGAGTTCAACACCTCGCTGCTCTCCTGGCTCTGAAGGAGGACAAGGCAACATCTGGCCAGGCTTCCCATGTCTGAGTCCTGGGTCTGCCACTCCACGGCTGTGTAACCTTGGGCTGCTTCATTAACCTCTCGGTGCAGATGCCTCCTCTTTTGTTAAGGGATGATAGTAATGGGCTGTTGTAGGGTTTAACTGGGAGCGGCACCTAGCCCTGTAAGGCCGATACGCATCAGCTGTTAGGCTCGCTGACTTCCTATGGCTCCTACAGGCACCAGGGGGCTGGGAGGACTTCTCTGGGGGGCGGCCCCTTGGCTCTGTCCTGCTGCAGTGGCTGCAGGTTATTTTTAACTGGGAGGCTCTGCCAGCCCTTGTGGCGAGGTTATTTGGGGTCCAGCCACAACTGTGCAGGTCTGTTGGCTTGTTTTTGAGGAGGAAGCCCAGAAGGGCCTGGGAAAACCCCCTATTTCCCACTGGTCCCCTCTTTTCCTCTCTGGAAACAACAGAGCCATCCAGCGGGTGTCAGGGTGGGGCAGGATTTCCCCTCTTGGGGAGGGCCCTCACGTCCCCCGCCCAGAGCTTTTACATCTGAAATCAGGTTAAAGCGTCCAGCGGGGCCCATGAAGCAGCGGAGGGTCCATTTGCTTTGCCAAGCCAAGGGCACTGGGACCCCACCTTTTGTTGAGCTGTGAATCAGATGCCAGTTGGGCCTCCCAGTCCCTAGAAGCCCGGGGCACATCCTCTGGGTTCTCCCAGCTCATGGTGCTGCCCATCTGACTGATTCCCAAGAGCCCTGGGGCTCCTGCCCCTCCAAGTGAGTCTCGGCCATTCTCTGTGCTTCTGCCTGGTGAGAAGCCTTCCTGAAACAGCTTCTGCCTAGAGCCCTTCCTCTCACCCCCGGCCCTTCCACCTTTCCGGCTTCTGTGTCTCCTCTGTTCACCCCTTCCCCGCCTCAGGGAGCTGCCCTCTCTCCTCTACCTCAGTGGGCTCCCTTCTCCCCTTTTGGAACTAAAACCTCAAATCTCCCCCTTTGTGCTACTCACAACAACTTCCACCCTCATGGATGCCCTGGGGCCTGGGGGTCACTTGAGGTATTTCCCCCCACTCAACAAAGACCGTCCTTCCCCCTCCGCCAAGATGCGTTATGATACCAGTTGCTAAAATGATGTAAAAAAAAGCCTTTTTGCCTCGTTATGTAATAACTGAATTTAACCTTTGTATGTATTTACTCCTTTGCCTTCTCTCCTATTTGGGAGACTGCGTTTGGAGACAACAAAAACTAGGAGAAGGGCTGCTCTCTAGTTTTTAGCAAACACGCCCCCCTTCCCCTGTCTCCCCACCAATTTTCCGCTTGGGCTGCGATGCTCACCAGCTACCCAGGACTCTGGCAGGCCCTCCTCCCCTGTCCAACCACAGAATACCCACGTTGCTCCAAAGTGCTCAGCAGGGCGGGGGGCCTCTGGGAGGACGGGAGAAAGAGAACAGAGCAGACAGGGTGCAGAACCTGGTGCCAGGAGGGGCCTTAGGGATGATTGGACCTGGCAGTTGATCAGACCTTTTATTATGGTAAAATATAAATGGGATTTACCCTTTTAGCCGTGTTTAAGTGTACTGTTCAGTGGTGATTGGTTTCTATAGCTAAGGTAACATTTATGCAAATGAAATCGTAAGCAGAAGCCTGCCCAGTGGAGGGCTGGGTGCCAGAGCCAGGCTGCAAGGACCAGCAGCCCCTCCTCGGGCAGGGAGGGACCAGGAGAGGAGCAGGGAAAGGAGGGTGAAGGCTGCCCCCCATCAGACATTTGACCCCCTCATCCCCTGCCCTCCAGGCCTGGTCCCGCCCTCGAACCCCGTATCCACTTGGGGATCTCCAGCCACAGGTAAAGGCACTTTGGACAGTGGCTTATGGTGGATTTGGGTGATGGACAGGAAGGGACTAGGCCTGAGCCTGCCAGAGAGGAGACCAGACCGTGAGATGCTTCTGAAGCATCGAGGGGCAGCCCATTCAGTGAGAGAAGGATTGCTGCCTGGCAGGGCCCCACAGAGGCGCACTTCTGAGACAACTGGGCCTCAGGGGGGCTGGGCGGTGAGCTCAAGATGCAGGCCCGTGGGGGAAGGAACCTGGCCACCGGTCACCCCCCTCCCACCTTGGAGCCCCATCCAGGAATGTTTGGCCCAAAGAGGGCAAACGGGCTCCATTGAACATTCGTGAAATGTTAAGACTTTGCCCATTTGGATGAATTTCTCCTGACTGCCTCTGAGTGGGAAGCAGGTCGAGAGTGAATCCCATGGGTCAGGTCCTTCGGTCCTCTGCCCAGAGCAGGTAGCAGACATGAACAAGGGAAGGGCCTGCAGGGAAGGAGAAGGAGCCTCAGGAGGGGATGTGGTACATTTGTCCTCTCTGAGGCGTACACACCACACACCCCGACGTGCTCTCCAGCAGCCCCGCTTTGGTCCCTAGGTTTCCTGGAGGGCCAGGTGGGGCTGGAGGTGGCCGAGCTGCAGCAGCCCCGTCCACCGCCCTCCCACACTGGACACAGTGCTGGCCTGTTTGGGCCGTGGTCAGGGCAAAGGCAGAGGGCCCTCTCTTGTAGAAACTGGCCTCCCCTCCCCTAGCCCACCAGGGCTCTGTCCTGGTTTGGGGGGTGCCTGTCTGGGTCAGAGTTCTGGAACATTCCTCAGGGTTCCTTGTGGTCAGTTGTGGCAGAGAAGGACACGGCAAACACAGGCAGAGTTGTGGGGCCCTTTGGAGCCGAGGGGGGCCTGATGACAGCCCCCAAAACCCCTTCCCACTGGTCCGGGAGACACTGTGCCGTGCTCTGCTGGTTTTGTTCAAAAACTTGAGACAGGGCCCAAGACTCTGGGTTTCCCTGGGAGCTTCTGGTATGCAGCGCTATGACTGATTTTATAGTAAAAGAGCCAACATACTTTAAGGAGGGAAAAGAGCCAGCCAGGAGGCTCTCTGCCTGAGTTGAAAGCTGTGGTGAGTCAAGGGGGCCCCGGAAGCCACATACATTGTGCTGGGCAGCACTTCGCAAAGACGCTAACAGACCCATGTCTTCACCTGATGCAGTCAACCTTCTGGAAAAAGAGCAGAAAAGTGAGCCCCTGAGCCGTTGTTCCAGGGACTGATGCTTGCTGCCTTACACACAGACGATGCGTTGAAGTCCCCCCCATCCCAAGTGCCTGATGCCAAAAGCACCCTGAAAGCCTCTCAGAAGAATGTAAAACAACTTCTGAGACAAATATTGGAGGTTTGGATGGAAACACTCATCTTCGGGAAAGCCACGGGATGGCAGGAGAAGGTTCTAGAAGAGAAGGCACCCAGGGAGACAGGGTCTCTGAGGGGACGCAGGCTGAGGACATGCTTTCCTGCTCACTTTAGAGAACATCACACCCATGCTGCCAACCTGGAACCAGACCGAAAGAGTGAATTGGGAAAAGGAGACCAGAACTCTCCATCAGAAGTCGGTTTGCAGAAACTCATGGATGCTGTCAGCTTGACTGCTTCCTCCCAAAGGCTTGGGAAGACGAACGTGAGGGAAGTTCTCTGAACAAAGTGCTTACAGCTCCGCAGAGTCTCCAAACCGAGTGAGCATTTCAAACAGCCAAAATTTCAAATCCTGCCTGAACTTCACCAAGAACGCATCAGGGAACTCAGCAGAACCACAGTTGAGGAGGGAATTATCTGCTCAGCAAGGGAGAAGGTACTTCCCACCCTGCGTGGCAACGTCAGCACCACTCAGAAGGGGGATTCCCACAGGAAGACGGCCGAAGACCTTGAGGCAGACCTGGAAAGAACCACCTCCTATTACAGCCCGTTGTTCTCACAAAGGAGGAGAAAGCTCCAGAAAGATGGTGGGCAGCCCTGCCCAGCTCAACGGGTAAGAAATGGAGCTGGTCACACAGATACAAGTTGGCAAAGGCAGATTTAAGGTCCAGCTTTTCCCTTGTGGTCTCTCGCCCCCACTCAGCCCAGGTCAGAGGCTGAGGTACCAAGGGTTCCGGGGGCTCCTCAAGGTCCCAGGCCATGTGTGGGTGCAATTCACAGCAGCAGGCCCCGCCCAGCAGAATGTTTGAGCCGGTTCTCTCTTAAAAGCAGTTTTGATTGGGGCGCCTGGGTGGCTCAGTCGGTTGAGCATCTGACTCTTGATTTCGGCTCAGGGCATGATCAAGGCGCGATTCGGGCTTCCCGCTCAGCCCAGAGTCTCCTTGTCTCCTCCCCCCAGCCCTGTTCCTCCTCCCCCCACACTCTCTCTTTCTCTCTCTAAAACAAGTAAAAAAATCTTTAGAAAAAATAATTTTGATCAGTATTTTTACTTTAATTGCTGCGATTTAATTGATGCCACACTTGCTCTTAGTGAAGGCTGATAGAATTATATTTCCTAAGATAGTGTTCTTCAAATATAGATGATTCTAGTATAAGTATTATGAATGTGTTATTTCTACTTCATTGGACCCTCTACAATTAGATGGCATAAGGATTGCATTTTGATTAAAACCAAAGGTCCAGCAGACAGCCTCCCCTTTGCTGTTCTGCCCACTGCCCCCTTGCAGTGTACTCAATAACTTCTGTCTCCTTTAAAGAAAAAAAAAGAAAGAAACAAAGAAAAGATCCACTATTACTTAAACCATAATGGAACTTGGACACGCCCAGATGGAGACACATAAAACAATAAACACTGTTTCGATTCGCTATGAGCTGTTAGAAGTATGTAGGCACCTCAGTAGGTTCTGATGAGCTTTAAAAGCAATGGGACTCCCCCCAAACCCCAAACAATGACACCCCCCCAAACCTGTCAATCGTTTTAACGGTTTCGCTGTAAATTCACAGACTGACTGAGGCGAGTTAACATTTTACCATCATCGGGTTCTTGGGTTTGACTTTCTTTCAGCCTTCTTTATTCTATTTAGGGTTTTCTTTGCTGCTTAAGGGCTTCTACATTTTATGCAGTCAAAATAAAAGGCTTCCCCCCCCCCCGCTTGGGGGGAAAATGGATGAAAGTCAGCTTCATGACTACAGTGCCTTTTGAGGGGCGCCCCGAAAGCCTGAGGACTTTTCCACGGATGCATCTGACTCCTCGTGTTGCAGGTGGGGGGACTGAGCCACGTCCGTGGCAGCGCAGAGATGAGAAACCAGGTGTGCTTGCTTCCAGCCAGCTGTGAGCCGCCTGAGGAGGAGACGGCTTCTGGGCTTCTCGGCTCCCAGCTGTGATGCTAAGAAAATGTAATCAGCTTCCGGGTGATTTCCAAGGTGAGTAAGAAGGGCCAGCTCTTTCTACCTGTTTGCAGCCTGGCCTGATGTTACCTTGGCAACAGCTGGGCAACAGGAACATTGTCTTCCCTGGGCCCTGGGGTCCTTCCCACCAGAAGGGTTGCGCCTATGTATGGGGCAAAGTGGTGTGGGCCTCCCAGCCCCAGCGTGTGGGCTCCCTTCCGCTGAGGTCTGCTTATTTATAACCCAAAGGAAATTTGCCCGAGAAACAGGATTTCCATGCTCGCTTGACGAATTTTCTTTTTATATTCTGTAAGGACTTAATGGAGAGAATTTCGCCATTTGAGGAAATGACTTATTTTTAACAGCAGTATGAGACTGAGAGCCTAAAAATGGGATGTTCACAGATCCGGGAGGAAAACCTGCTTCCCCTCATTGCACGGAGGAGGAAATTAAAGCCCCACAGGAGAGCTGATGTGCCTGAAGTCCACATCATTTATTGGCAGTGCAGGACTTGAACTGGCTGCCTTTTATGGGGTTGGCATTACTGCAGATCTGGCTTGCTGACGGCACCTCGTGGGAACCATCCTCCTGATGGATGGGCACAGGCTTGTTCGTGGACTTTATTAGCCGTGGAGATCAGTCTGGGGCTGCCTGAGACATCCTCCCCATTCTCCTGGTTCCCAACCTCTCCTTCCCTTGTCTGCCAACTGTCCACCAGCTGCCGGCAACCTGGAGTCCGCAGAGTTCGGTCAGAGGAACTGAGTGGACCGGACTGCGTGGGGCTGGCCGGCGGGCTTCTCTGTCGGCTAGCGCCACGCCCCACCCCTGCCTGTCCCTGCTCAGCCTGAGTGAGGTCAGAGCCCGGAGGACATACAGTCCGCTTTCTCCCAGCTCAGCCAGGGCCTGAGGTCTGTCCTGGTCCTGAGGGGCCTGGACATCTGCAGGGGCCCCATGCAGCCCCTGTGGTTGGGCTGTGCCTTTGTTGGGGGGGCAAGATTTTACCTCTCCCCTCTTAGGTCTTCAGCGGGGCCTGGAAATTAAATTGACCTAGAAGGATTAACGGGAGAAAAGCATACAGATCTTTGTAGGTACATGGGAGCCCCACAGGAAAATGAAGGCCCAAAGAGGAGGCAAAACGCAAGTACTTACCTGTTGAGTAAAGCGAGGCAAGTATGGAAAAGGAGCGAAGGTATATGGGGACACTAAAGGCAGGCAGCCGTCCTCCCGGGGTCTGCTGCACAGGGTTTTCTTGGCCTCGATGCCCCGTCTCTTACTCCTAGAACAGAGAGCCGTGCTGGGCCCCCGCGCACCAACCCACTCTGATCTCAAGCAGCTAGGACACCTCTGTGGGTTGGGGCAGTCCACGGACGGTACCACTCCTGGGGGACATGTTGAAATCAGCGGTGAAGTACATCTCCCACTGTCCTCTCCAGAGGGGAGCTGGGGCACCCCCTGTGGGCCGGGGGTGGGAGCTGCTGCTGGTCACCCGGTTTGCCAACATGGCCCCTTGTTTTCACACAACACTGCCTTCCCCACCCCCACCCCCACTCCCAACCTGCGGTGACCGGGTGGGTGACTCGTGCAGTTGAGACATGGTGTCCCCTGCGGGGGGCCTTGCTGTGAGCGAGGAGAGGAGCTTCTAGAGGCAGGGGTTGGCATCCAGAGCCACATCTCAGATCCCATCCAGCCCCCTCCTTTGGGCCACTCAGAGGGGCTCACTCCTACCACTTTACAAGGACTGTCCGAGCACCTTTCCCCCTCCTTTTCCTGGAAAAACTCTATTCATTCTCCCAGAACCGGTCGCTGAGGAGCCATTTCTCCAAAATGTTCCACCAAATCAAGTCAGGGTCCAGCACTGGACAGATGTCTTCTCTGGGCTTTCCGTCACCCCTCCCCATGCGCAGTGGCAGTCCCCAGCACCTGCCTGCCTCCCGCTGTGGGCTCAGTAAGGCAGAAGTCCCCTTCTCCTGCCTCTGACTGCTGGGGGACCCGCGGTGTGGCCCAGGCCGTGATACTGCCATCTGTGGTGGCCGTGACCATGCGGGGACCCAGAAGAGGAGACCAGGATGTGACAGCAGCAGGGCCTGGCCAGGCTGCGGCTACCTCTGGCTGATCTCCCTGGGGCTCCGTCCATTTCTGCCTCTGTCTGTGAGCTTCCTGTCTCTGCTGTGAGCCCTCTACGGTCCTAAATGGCAGTAGCAACAACAACAAAACCAAAAACCAAAACAACCCCCCACCCCCACCCCGTTGGCTGCAGACAGCTGGAATTGGTTTCTGGTTTTGCAGCCAAGAGCCCCGAAGGATGGAGAATCTTTCCTGAGCTCTGGAGAGTCTGTGCTCTGGCCTTCTCTGATGTGGTCCAGGCACTGTGATGCTTCTACCAGAAACAATGGCCGTGACTCCTCGAGCCGAGAACCAGGAACTTGACAGATGTTCTCACATCCACCCTCCGGGGTCTAAGATCTAGAGTGAAGTCCACGGGTCGGAAGGAGCAAGTGGAAACACGCCGGAATCCCCGGAGGACTCTTCAACACAATAACCTACCTGCCCAGACCCTCCAGCCCTGCCTCCCAGGGCAGACGTACTCCGGCCCCAGCTGCCGGGAGGTCAAGTCCCGCTCCTGGGGCAGCCCGCATCTGGGGTGCATTAGCGATGGCTACACATTCTTTGACATTCTTTCCATTGAGGAGTGAGGTCTGTGTCTCCTTCCCTGGAGCCTGGGCATGCTCCAGGACTGCTTTGCCCATGGAACACAGCAGAAGGAAAGTTGGTCTGGTGTCTGGCCAGGCCTGGAGAGGCCAGCAGCTTCCATTTCCTCCCTCCTGGTCACTCTCTCTGGGAGCCCTGAGCCACCCCCTGAGAAGGCCACCCATCCTGGGGCTGCCATAGATGTAATCTACAGCAAACAGTAAGTATGCATCAGGCCGTGTGCTCAGTTTCTGTTTATGATCTGCAAAGTGTGTCTGGGGAAGTAGGGAGGCCACGGGACAGGGCAAGCTGGATGTCAGGAGGGCCTCGGCAGCCAAGCTCAGGCCTGTGGACTTACCCTCTCGACAAGAATGAGCCTGTCAAAGTTTCTGAGCAGGAGGGGCAGTCCCTGTGGCTGTGAGTGGAAGGGTCACCGGAAGGCAGGCAGCAATGGACCAGAAGGGTGTGAGGCTGACTTCCAGGCATCAGAACTCTGGCTGGGGAGACATCTGTGGGGAGGAGGCAGGGACAGATGTACCTCCTCCCCGAGCTGTGATGTGCTCAGACATTCTCTTACCCCCAAGCTTCTTTGTCCAAGGGATCCCTGAAATCTCTGATTCAGCACTTCCAGGGAGTCACGATTCCGGGATCCTGTGATATGAAATGCCCATGTCTCTAGAGCTCTGGGATCTGGACCACCTCGCAGTCGGTGATTCCAGCATTCTCTCATTCATCTGTGCTGGATCAGCCATTGGCTTCCTGCCAACTCCTGGCCTGTGACTCCTCCCAGGAACAGAGGGAAGGCTTGTTTTATGGATTTTCTTTCAGTCAGACAGGTGTCACCTCCCTGCAAGGTGGCGGAGAGCAGGGAGAGTACGTGTTGGGATGGTTCAGGAGCAGGATGGAAAACTGCAGAGCCTGTGCTCGCGAGCTGAGGCAAGAGCAGAGCCCCATCTTCAGGGGGTGCTGGGAAGTGCTGCCTGACCCCAGGCACATGATCCACTCCATCCACGCCCACCGCTGCACTCCTGGGACCGGGGCTTCCTGATTGGAGCCCCCTGGAGAACAGCCCTTGGGGTGGGTGGGGTCATGGCCTGATCTTAGGTCGCGAGCAGGAGTCACCTATTGACAGCCGTGATCACCATCGTTGATAGTAGGGCCTTAGGACCTAAGACACGAGCAGGGTGACCTGTGATTTAGGTAAAAGGGGACATAGGGAGATGGGTGAGGGGGATGCCGGGGGACAGGGCCAAGGGCCGAGTACAGCTAAAGAAATGTTGGACAGAGCTGGGTCCCCCACTGGTAAACTAGGCTGGAACACAGGTGATGATCAACAGTGTCTGACAGGAAAAGATGCCTTGCCCACCGCGACCCCATTGCCATCCCTGACTCCCGGTGCCACTTTAGGCCAGTCCTCTCCCTCGCTAAGCTTCATTTCTCGGTGTAGGAACAAGAAGTCTGGATCAGAGGATTTTAAAGGCCCTGCGGACTCTCACGGCCCAGGACCCCACGAGTTGGTCTTTGTTCCTCTCCCCTCAGCTCACTTCTCAGCATCCCATTCTGGGGATGGGGCCCCCTTGACAGGTTGTTGTGAGGGCCGGTCAGGGAAGCAGGAAAAGCCCTTGGCACAGTGCCTGGCACTCTTGCTATCTGCTGCTAGTGGCTTTTTCCAGGGCTGGGTGTGGCCCTCTCTGCCCCACCAGGCCGCCCTGGCTCTCCATGCGTACAAGAGTCTCCATGCAAGTGGGGCTGCTCTGAGATGGTAATGAGACAAGGAGGCAGTGTGGAAGGACAGCTAGGCCCGCCTCTTCTCCAGAGGTCCCTCCCGGCCTCCCCTGAGCCAGTCTCAGGGGTTCAAGAGTACCTCTGAGAAGGAGATGAAATGGGATACAACTGTGGGCACCACTGGTTATGAAAGGTGAGGGAAACATGATCTATCATCCATTTATCCATCCATTCATCCATTTGTCCATCCATCCATCATCCATCCATCCATTTATCCATCCACCCGTCATCCATTCATCCATCCTTCCACCTTCCACCCCATTTATCCATCCATTCATTTACCCATCCATCTGCCCATCATCCATTCATTC